>NC_140991.1:144309598-144620767 GCF_052327205.1 Somniosus microcephalus | reverse complement strand
GGAAGAGAGAGAGCGCAACTGGGGGGGGGGGGGGAGAGAGAGAGCGCGACTGGGGAGGGGGGGGAAGAGAGAGCGACTGCGGGGGGGGGGAAGAGAGAGAGAGAGAGAGCGACTGGGGGGGGGGAAGAGAGAGAGAGCGACTGGGGTGGGGAAGAGAGAGAGAGCGACTGGGGGGGGGAGAAAGAGAGAGAGAGCGACTGGGGGGGGGGGAAGAGAGAGAGCGCGACTGGGGGAGGGGGAAAGAGAGCGCGACTGGGGGGGGGGGGGAAGAGAGAGAGAGCGACGGGGGGGGAAGAGAGAGAGAGAGCGACTGGGGGGGAAGAGAGAGAGAGAGAGAGAGAGAGAGCGACGGGGGGGGAAGAGAGAGAGAGAGCGACTGGGGGGGAAGAGAGAGAGAGAGAGCGACTGGGGGGGGGGGGGAGAGAGAGAGAGCGACTGGGGGGGAAGAGAGAGAGAGCGACTGGGGGGGGGGGAAGAGAGAGAGCGACTGGGGGGGGAAGAGAGAGAGCGCGACTGGGGAGGGGGGGAAGAGAGAGAGAGAGAGCGACTGCGGGGGGGGGGGGAAGAGAGAGAGAGAGCGACTGGGGGGGGGGGAAGAGAGCGAGAGAGCGACTGGGGGGGGGGGAAGAGAGAGAGCGACTGGGGTGGGGAAGAGAGAGAGAGCGACTGGGGGGGGGGAGAAAGAGAGAGAGAGCGACTGGGGGGGGGGGGGAAGAGAGAGAGAGCGACTGGGGGGGGGGGGAAGAGAGAGCGACTGGGGGGGGGGGGGAAGAGAGAGAGAGCGACTGGGGGGGGGGGGGGAAGAGAGAGAGCGACGGGGGGGGGGGGAAGAGAGAGAGCGCGACTGGGGGGGGGGGGAAAAGAGAGAGAGCGCGACTGGGGGGGGGGGGAAGAGAGAGAGAGCGACTGGGGGGGGGAAGAGAGAGCGACTGGGGGGGGGGGGGAAGAGAGAGAGAGCGACTGGGGGGGGAAAGAGAGAGAGAGAGAGCGACGGGGGGGGGGGGGGGGGGAAAGAGAGAGCGCGACGGGGGGGGGGGGGGGAAGAGAGAGAGCGACTGGGGGGGGGGAAGAGAGAGAGCGACTGGGGGGGGGGGGGGGAAGAGAGAGAGAGCGACTGGGGGGGGGAAGAGAGAGAGCGCGACTGGGGGGGGGGGAAAGAGAGAGAGAGCGACTGGGGGGGGGGGGAAAGAGAGCGCGACTGGGGGGGGGAAAAAAGAGAGAGAGCGCGACTGGGGGGGGGGAAAGAGAGCGCGACTGGGGGGGGGGGGGGAAGAGAGAGAGAGCGACGGGGGGGGAAAGAGAGAGAGAGAGCGACTGGGGGGGAAGAGAGAGAGAGAGAGAGAGAGAGAGAGAGAGAGCGACGGGGGGGAAGAGAGAGAGAGAGCGACTGGGGGGGGGAAGAGAGAGAGAGAGCGACTGGGGGGGGGGGGAAGAGAGAGAGAGCGACTGGGGGGAAGAGAGAGAGCGCAACTGGGGGGGGAAGAGAGAGAGCGCGACTGGGGAGGGGGGGGGGGGAAGAGAGAGAGAGCGACGGGGGGGGAAGAGAGAGCGAGCGACTGGGGGGGGGGAAAGAGAGAAGGCGTGGAGGGGGAGGTGGGGGGGGGGAGGAAGGGAGGGCGGGGAGTAAGGGAGGAGGGAGGGCGGGAAGGGGGAGGGAGAGAAGGGGGAGCGGGGGAGAGAAGGGGGGTGAGAAGGGGAGAGAAGGGGGGAGCGTTAGAGAGAAGGGGGGGGAGAGGGGGAGAGGCAGAGGGAAGGAGAGAGGGCGAGTGGCCCGCGGCCGCAAATGGAGCCAAGCCCCGAGAACAGGCGTGAGCCGGCTTGAGGCCGAGAGACGGCCACGGCCACGCCCGGTTGCCGGGGTAACCCTGCCGCTATCGCCGCCCCGCACTCCCGAGAGCCCCGCTCTCCAAGCCCCAGCCGCCCCGCCCCGCTCTCCCGAGCCGAGAACAGGCGTGAACCGTCGAGGCCGAGAGACGGCCGGCGGGTCCGGTTGCCGGGGTAACCCTTCACACTCAGCAAGCCCCGGCCGAGATCCGCACTCCCGAGAGCCCCGCCCCCCGCCCCACCCCCACCCCCGCAGTCCTGAGAGCCCCGCCCCCCCCGGTCGAGCCGGCTTGAAGTCCACCGATTGCGGCTGAGAGAGACGGCCGGCGGGCCTGGTTGCCGGGGTAACCCGCGCAGTCTGTGAAACCAAGAGAATTTTTTTTTTTTTTTTTTTTTTTAAAAAGCTGCCACGGAGAAGGAACGCGCAGTGTGTGAAAGCAACAGAAATTTTTGTAATTTTTTTTTTAATAAACGGGTGTTAAGAAGATGGGAGGCCATCTTGAAAGTTTTTTAATGTTTTTAAAAAGCTGCCACGGAGAAGGAACGCGCATTCTTGCTGAAAACACCAAAAGTTATTATTTTTTTTAAAAAAACGGCTGTTAAGAAGATGGGACACCATCTTCATTGTGTTTTAACGTTTTAGACATTGTGTTTTGACGTTTTACACATAAAAAAAAAAAAAAAAAAAAAAATCGCTCCTAACAAATAAACACACAGGTGAGAATAAAGATGGCGGCCACTCACCTTGGTTCAGAACGATAAGGCCCGCCCACACATTGGTCGACCGTCAGGTGACCAAAGCGTAGGATTGGTCAATCGTCCCGTCACTCGACCGTAGGAGGGCCCGGCCGCACGCGGCAGCAACCCGGCGTACGATTGGTCGACCTCGAGGTCACTCTGTCGCTAATGAGCGGATAATGAGATGCTAATGAGCGGAATGTTGAAGGTTTTACCGTTTTGGAAAGGTAAGCTTTCTTTCGACGTAACGCACGCGTAGGTACGCTCTGTAACTTTCGAGTGCATAGCCCGACAGACGCACACGTGAGGATACAGACAGAAGGACAGACAGACAGACAGAAGCATCGCTTTATATATAGATAGATAGATAGATAGATAGATAGAGTAGCTGAAGTGCCCGGCGGTGCCGAGGCGTTTTCGAGGGCATGTTGTTGTTGGAAGAGAGAGAGCGACTGGGGGGGAAGAGAGGGAGGGGAGGGGGGGAGGAGAGGGGAGGGGGGGGAGTGGGGGAGGAGGGGGAGAGGAGAGGGAGGAGAGAGAGAGAGAAGGGGGGAGGGAGGGGGGGAAAGGGAGGGGAGGGGAGGGGGGGGGGACGGGAGGGAGGGGAGGGGAAGGGGGAAGAGTCCACGAGCCCCCTGATCCCCTTCCCCCCAATCAGGTTAGATAAAATATTTACAAATGAGTGATTTATTTTAAAAGAATTTAATAAATTGAATTTTATTTTGCTGGAAATGTATATTTGAAAAGAAAGACGCAGAAAGCAGGAAAAAGAATGGAAGCAAGATAGATAGATATGCAAGAATATCAAAAACAATGCTTGATCAAATGTTTGCTTTATAGAAAAGAATTTCTTTCCCCATCTGAGTATTAACTCATCTTTACACCCCACTCAGGATTTGTTTTATTTTTGCAGATGATTTGCCTTAAAAACTGGGCAAAGGCAAGAAATGGATATCAGAGTATTGACCCAGTCACTTGCTGAGAGCGTTAAAACTCTTCCACAAACTGTGCTGGGAAGCAAGAAAGAACATATTTCCTGTAATCTAACCCACATTACAGCAAATGATTGTCCAAAAAATATTCTCCCCTCCTGGGGGTGCCAACTACTCCAGGCATCCAGCTCCATCAGCATCAGTCTTGCAAGCCTCAACCATAAGGTTTAGGTTTTCCATCTCAGTCACCTTTCAGCAGAAAATTTCTTAGAATCATGCTCCACCATGTCCATAATATGGGCAGGCATATTGAAATTAAACACAAATTAAGGAACTACATTCTCCAGCATAGTTCCATCCATTTGCGTCACTACTACGCTGGACGCATTAGTCCCAGGCTTCCCTCATACCAAAGATGTTGGGAGGGGAGGTTTGAAAACTAAGATTACATGACTGGTCTTTCAAAGGGCCAAAAGGTTGATGCAAATGTTTTAAAAGCTTTGTGAAGACTGCCTGCATCTCAACACAGTGGCAGGTCACCAAGCAAAACTCCACCCACATTTCAGCAGGACTACCCGACAACGGTCAAGAAGCCAACCTCCAACATTCAAATGATCTCAAGGCCAGAAAAAATAAAATCAGTGGCGGGTAGAAGCACTGCATCTCCTGGAAATGCACCCAAGTGGCAAAGTTGGAAAGTCCAGGCGCAGGTGGTGGGGGGTTATTTGACTCCAGGGGGACATCACAACTATGCCCAATCTTATCCTCAGCCAATGTCCATTTTCCAGCAATCAGGAGAGGGTGCCGTGTCTGATAGTCTCTGTTCACTCCCAACCTGAGGATATTAAGTGCAGTGCCTCTATTAACACCATGATGACATTAGCTAACGCAATACACTATGGTACCTGAACCTGGGATATCCTGGCCTGTTCATGCCAAACCATTGGGGCAGTTCAAACAACTTGCATTTATATAGCACTTTTAATGTAGTAAAACATCCCATGTCCCATCACGGAGTGTTATCAAACAAAATTGGACACCGAGCCACATAAGAAGATATTAGGACAGGTAACGAAAAGCTTGGTCAAGGAGGTAGATTTTAATGATGTCTTAAAGGAGATGACAGACGTAGAGAGGTTTAGGGAGGGAATTCCAGAGCTTGGGGCCTAGACAGCTGAAGGTACAGCCACCAATGGTGGGGCAAAAGAAATCGGGAATGCACAAGAAGCCAGAATTGGAGGAATGCTGAGTTCTCAGAGGGTTGTAGGGCTGGAGAAGGTTACAGAGATAAGGAATTTCTAGTTTTATAAATAATTTTCTGCATATAAGGGATAAAGCTCCAAATGGTGATACTGTCTGAGGCAGATTGAGAAGTAGGATTGTGAAGGAATAAAGCCATATTCAGAAACATACACCATTCTATGAAAGGTTCTAGCCTTATTAAAACATGGCATACTAGATCTGGAAATCTGGAAGCCTCAACAATCTAAAGCTGTAAACAGCATACAGGCTATTGAGAGAAGTTGTTGACACTGAATCAATAGTCTTGTTGAAACAGAAGGTTAAAGGTTCCTGAAGTCTGCAGCCTTGGAAATAACACAATGGTACACCCAGTTAAGCTGTCCTAAATTACACTTTGGAAAGAATCACATGCCTTCGTAAAAATGACATCAAATGAAACACAGGAGACACGATTCTGTGTTGCAACCAGCTGAGGTAAATAAGAATTCATAGATCACCCTGGTTGAGGAGTTTTAATTTACACATCGTAAAAAGACACAAACAGAAGACCTTGGTAAAATGACATCAAATAGATGCACCTGCTGGTTACACCGTTTTTTATGATAAGCTTCGAACACCTAGGGTAGAGACATAATTCTTAATGCTACCAGCTGATCTAACTAAGAATAGCAGGGATCAACAGAAAAATTACTAGAGATAATTAGCTTACATTAGCAGAAAACACCACTGCAAAAGGGTATAAAAATTGAACTTTCAAATGGGATGATAGACTCGCTTGAAGGGGCAAAGTGATTCTCAGCTTCAGAGGCAGGCTCTGTAAGTCTACATCTCTTTGTACCTCGGGTATCAAAGGTATTTGATTTTGGTGGATATCCTGGAATAAAGACTAAGAACTGTAAAAATGTAGCGAAGTTAAGATTTGAGAATAAGGATCTCTGATAATAGAATTGTAAGCTCTCTGTTTTTGGAATTGTTAATGTTGCGATTGAAACACCTACTGTAATTACATGTCGGTTCTTTAATAAATCTATATATTTTTAGAATTGTCTCACATAATACTTCTGTATTAAACTCGCAAACTCAATCGCTGTACGCTCTTTGGTGAGGAGTTGCAGAATTCTGGGGGAGTTTTCCAGACCCTCATGAACGTTACAGTCTAGCTAAACTTATTAAAAGTGCTATCTGGAGGACGGTAACATCTTCAGGTTGTTCCTTTCTTTTAGGGAGAGATAGTCTGGACATTTAGACCCAATTATGCATCTTTAGGATTTGGCTACCTCAAACTTTAGTTGAAAGTGAACGTCTGGGGAATATGCCTGATCTGGGGTAGCCCTAAAGGGGCTAGAACTAGTAATAATCCTTTCAGGATAAGGTGCGTTTAGCTTTGTTGTTGCCACTCTCAACAGGTTGATAGAGAATGTTGAATTCTTGGCATAAACATGGAAATCTGGTTGAAGCACAGTCTCAATGTTGTAGAGGATTGACAGCCAGCCACATCTCAGCTAAATTGGAGACACTAGGCCTCTACATGCTGTTGGACATTCTCATCAATCCATTGATTTGCATAACTTTATACTGTTTGTGTACAGAAACCATTTCAGCAGTAATAAGAACAGAGTGCCAGTTACATGTTACTGTAGAGGGGGCAGCAGAGCTGTACATGCACATAGCGCTGCTTAGGAGCCTCTGGTCAGTTTCTTTTCTTCCCCTTCCTCTTCTGAAGGTGTTGACTTCTTGCTGGAGTATGGCATCTTGAGCAGCCTCCCGTATGTCCTGCAGTGATTCCAGCTGCTCCTCAAGCTCAGAAATCCTGAACTCGAGTTCAAGCAACTGAAGGCACTTCCGCCCTGGAGTTCCCACATGGCACAGGAATTGCAGGTAACGGGTCTCAGCTGTCGCCTAATTTTGCTTAAAAAATCCCATTATATCTAATTAATTAATTACTCTGAATATTTATATATTTACTTTTACTTCTTGGTTTAAATTACTTAGCACCTCCTCCCTGCACTGAATTCCCACTCTCACCTAATTCCCATTGCCACTCTGTTTAGCAATATAAATGCAAGTTCTTTCGTTATTCTTTCATTGGATTCGTTTAAGCTTTGCAGAACACTAAAATACTTAATGTTAATGAGCGGGACTAAAATTTCTTGGCAATTCCACTGCTCCATCAGTTCTTCCACCCATTGTCGTTGCCTCAGTGTAAATCAGATATGATTCCTTAGCCAAGGAATTGAATGCTTATAACTGAAGCGAGTTTGCCATCCATATACAATCTTAAGGGTCTGAAAGTTCTTTCATTCAATTCGTATAAGCTTCCCTAAGCCCAAACATCTTCAGCTGCTTCATCAATGTCCTTCCCTCTATCATAAAGGCCAGAAGTGGGGATATTCGCTGATGATTGTACAATGTTCAGTTCCATTTGCAAATCCTCAGATGTTGAAGCAGTCCGTGCCCACTTGCAACAACATTCAGGCTTGGGCTGATAAGTGGCAAATAACATTCGCACCACACAAGTGCCAGGCAATGCCCATCGCCAACAAGAGAGAGAGAGTCTAACCACCGTCCCTTGACATGCAACAGGATTACCATCGTCGAATCCCTCACCATCACCAGAAACTTAACTGGGCCAGTTACATAAATAATGTAGCTACAAGAGCAAGTCAGAGGCTGAGTGTCTCATCTCCTGACTGCCCAAAGCCTTGCCACCATCCACAAGGCACAAGTCAGGAGTGCGATGGAATATTAAAAAAAGACTTGCATTTAAATAGCGCCTTCCATGATCACTGGACATCTCAAAGCACTTTACAGCCAATGATGTACTTTTTGAAGTGTAGTCATTGTTGTAATGTAGGAAACGCAGCAGCCAATTTGCGTACAGCAAGCTCCCACAAACAGCAATGTTTTAGTGTGTTGATTGAGGGATAAATATTGGCCAGGACACCGGTGATAACTCCCCTGCTCTTCTTCGGAATAGCGCCATAGAATCTTTTACATCTACCCGAGAGAGCAAACAGAGCCTTGGTTTAATGGCTAATCCGAAAGACGGCACCTCCAACAGTGCAGCACTCCCTCAGCAGTGCACTGGAGTGGGACTCGAACCCACAACCTTCTGACTTAGAGGCGAGGGTGCTACCCACTGAGCCACGGCTGATACTCTCCACTTACCTGAATGAGCGCAGCTCCAACAACACTCAAGCAGCTCAATACCATCCAGAACAAAGCAGCCACTTGATTGGTACCCCATCCACCACCTTAAACATTCACTCTCTCCACCACCAGCGCACTGCAGCAACTCGCCAAGGCTTCTTCAACAGCACCTCCGAACCCGTAGCCTCTACCTAGAATGACAAAGGCAGCAGGCGCATGGGAATACCATCACCTGTAAGTTCCCCTTCAAGTCACACACCATCCGGACTTGGAAATATATTGTCGATCCTTCATAGTCGCTGTGTCAAAATCCTGGAATTCCCTCCCTAACAGCACTGTGGAAGTACTTTCACCACATGGACTGCAGCGGTTCAAGAAGGCAGCTCACCACCGTCTTCTCAAGGGCAATTAGGGATGGGCAATAAATACTGGCCTCGTCAGGAATGCCCACATCCCATGAACGAATAAAAAAAAAATTCTAAATGGAAGCAAATAATAATTTGGATGCAAACATATTTAGTGCCTCAAGATTTGAATCTTACCGTAAATCAAGAATGCAAGAAAAGCTGTAGTAGGGCACTCTATTGGGACAGCAAGATGCACATATTGTGTCATCATTTACCGCATTTAGGTTTTTCCAGCTTATATTTGTAGCACATTCACACAGCTCTGTCAGTGGGTTTTCCTATAAATGTCTCTATCACTCTCTATGCCTCTCGAAAGGTTACTCTTACTCAAGTCACAGCCAGATTGTTCCTGCTACTTTCCAACTAAGTTCAATAGATCTTCTCCTTACAGCACCTACACCATTTCTTTCAGATGCAAGCCTTTTCTAAACAAAAATTGTTTAAAAAGCTGCAATTCTTCTTCTTTAGATAGGGATTCTTAACCTCTTGTAAGTTACAATATTAAAATGATTTTCTGAGTGCATATTGCTCTCCCCTCAAACAAATTGGTGTGTACTGTACTTCCACATTTGTATTTTGGAAATCCAAAAGTCTTTCCACAAATCCTTACTGATGGGAGATAATCCAATGCACTTTGCAGTGCAAGCACATCAACTGAACTTTACAGCCTCAGGCTCTCCAGCTTGCTTCCCTATCCCTAAGCCAGTGAGCTCTTTGTGAAAAGAGGCTTTGCCAACAAAATAAAAGTATTTTTAAAAAAGTGGTCTGCAATACATCACATGCCAGTCAAAGCAGTCACACTAAAGCACTCCTGAATTTGAGAAATACCAGCATGGCAGTTCCAAAATGAACTTCAATGTCCCAGTTGGACTATTTTATTCCTTTGACTTTTTCCAATGGAGCTGCACAATGCAAGTAAAATGCTTCTGCTACAGAAAAAGTGTGCACTGATGTTTAAAAGTAGTTCCACACAACTAGAATGGAGACTTCTGCTTTCAATGGCTGAAATAATGAGAGAACAGAATTGCTAAGGAGGGGTAATGCTAAATCCTCAGAATATGTCATATCGGTGACTAATGGCCACTGATCAGATAATCAGATTATCCAATTTTAATAATAAATTCATAACAGTAAATTTGGTAAAACTGGCTACAATTTTCTCGGTATTTGTTTTTGACTGAAAAATACTTTAATATAAAGAAAATGAGCAATCTGGTCCTCATGTTACTTGCTTTATAAGCTTCTTGTTTTGAATTGAACATATTTTAACAATTCAAGAACTGTACTTTTTTACACTGTGCTTTTTAGAAATTACTGTGGAATATAGCTAATATTTCTGAAAAAATATTTTTAAATACCAGTTTGTATATTCTCCTGAATTCTCTTTTTATAAGCTAAAGCTAGTTTCATAAGCATAGAAGACCACTGTCAATTACAGGATAACATCAGCCCGTAAACACACTTCTTCCTGAGTGGCCTGACCCCACCACCTCCTCTGTAAGACATTTCCTCTTAGATCAGCAACAGCCAGGAGAAAAACAAAACTCCATGGTTTTCTTCATGTGATGTGAAAATCAGAAAGGTCAAGTCCAGTACAAGTAGTCCTATTAATGTCTCCTCCCATTCCCCACTCAGCCATACGAAACAATCTGGAAAAAAATGGGTCTTTCCAGTACAGTGCAGCAGTTTTCTACTAATACACATATATAACTGTACTATTGAAGCTCAATGCTGGACCTGTGCTAAAAGCAACAAACAGCAAAGCAGGAGTTACAGATCTTGACAATTTAAGAAAGTTTATGCAAACTTTAACAGTCAGAGTATGTACATGTAGCTACAATTTACAGAATTAATTTTTCAGTTTATACTGCATAAAATATTTCTATTTAACTTATTGTGGCTCAGCAGCATTTTGGTGGGCAGCTCAATGGTGGTCTTTTCTCGAGATGATGGAATGTCCTACTTAACTGCTGCTTTCTCCTTAAAATTCCATTTTGTACTACAGCAGCGTTCAAAGTTTACAGATCATTAACATCTCAATTTCCCCAGAGGTACGGTGAGTACGGATTTGTTTTGCAGCTGTCTAGTAGTCTCAAACGAATAGCGGAAGTTTCAAATGTTTGCAGACATAGCAGCAATACCATAAAGTTTATGCCAAGGCCTTAGCATGCTACAAGAGGGTAACATTTCACTCACTGACTCATGAAGTTTAATCACAAAGCATCTAAAATTCAACTACACTATAATCATGTGGATTTCAAAGTTCAATATTTCAGTATCTTTTTCATGCCAGAACGGTGAAATATTAGTTGTTTTGCCACCAAGTTCAATGCCAAGGGAACAAAGAATTCTGCACACTCTGCCAGGCTCCCCTTTGTAGATGAGTGTTCTGTACAAGACAGATTTTAGTTGTATCCATGTTTAGATGCATTTTCTCTCTTTTTCTGTATCTCACTGTATTGTGCAGCTACTAAGGTCAAGTTTTTCTTTAATACTTTTTAGGTGATCTTCATAAGTCAACTGAAACATTTTATTTTCCTTTTACAGTTGAATATCTTTTGACAATAGCATAAAATATTTAAGAGAAAGAAAATGTCTTTAACATCTAGTTTTCAATCAGCTCCTCTAGAAATGTGGCAAAATTAGTATAAATCACACCCTACTGTGATACCGACCACAGAATGAGAAAGAATCCTGAACATTTGAGAACTCTCATGATATTCATCATCAATGGCTTCTTGCAACAACCAAAGTTACTGACTAGGGACGCAATTTCTTCAAATGTAACAACAGAAAAAGGGTCAACAGCAAATTAAAAATTTAGGAGTTGAGATAGTGTTTTTGCTATTCCCTAATAACCTGTTCAAGATGATCACAGAAAATAGAGCCAGGAGTGATACTTCACTATACTGTATCCTGACAGAAAAGCAACTAACGTGATTAAAATGCAGATATTATACTTATAACGAAGCTCAATTAATTGTCCAGAAAAACTAACTTATGCTGTAAGGAACCAAACAGCATCAGAAGGATACTGCTGACAAATGCCAGTACTTTCCACAAAAAATTGTTATACAAGTTCAACCTCCATGCAGCATTCAAAAACCTAAACATAGAGCTCATAAATACACTTTTCTATATTCTACCTATTGTTCTCATCACTCACCAGCTTTGAACAATTTGAACAGATGGAGTTCCCAGCAAATTATCTGGAAGCAGGTTGATTTCTTTCATGATATTCGAAAGCCGTACTGGAAGCTCTTGTCGTAGAAACACAAAGGAGGTCTTCTCACAACCATTTGTGGAACCTAAGAGAAACAGTACTATTCAAGTCTGTAGCAAAAGTGTTTTGATCAAAAATACTGTATAGCTTGCCATGTAATCAAGGTTTCTCTTAAAATACAAGAGGTGCAAGATAAATGTCCTAAATAAAATACTCTCAACTTTTTTGATAACCTTAAATGCAACAACATGGTGTTCTGCCAAGCATTCTTACACTACATACCACTGCAGCATGATAACTTTGCTATATCAGGCACATATTCAGGAACGCATCTAAACATTGTTCTGTACAAGACAGATTTTAGTTGCATCACTCATCTACATTAGATTTATTCAACAAATGAAGCAGCTTGGAACATTTTCCAATTGTACTGCTCGCACCACTAGCACAATTAATTGTCCGGAATTTGCGGTCAGTGGCAAAGCAAAGGCGTTCACCGCTGGCCCCGAAGAAAGCTGCCTGGATCTCTGTGGTGAGAAGTTTGCCTTTCCGACATACAAGCGATTTCAGTACAATATAATGGGGAAATCCTAACGCGATCTGCTGTGACGTCAACAAGCCATCTATTGCAGAATTCTCAGAGACAGAAAAGCAGGAAATGAGAACCTGCTTTTATCCTGACTTTTTAAAAATGTTACAGAGAGCAAAACAAAGATTGGAGCTCTCATAGGCAGATAAGGTAAACCCGAAATAAATATGAACAAACTTTTAAAAAATATAATTTTTTTTTTTTTTTTAATTCTTAAAAATTGTAACCATCATAATGGAGAAATCTGACTAGGGTTGCGAAGGGGTGGAAAGTTTCTGGTAAATTTCCGGAAATTTTCCACGGGAAGTTTAGCTTGGGAATTTTGCCCAAAAAAGGACATGCTAGCATAATAGTTTGTTTTGGTATTTCTTTCAATTTTTTTCCACAGGTCCTCTCTTAAAATTACTAACAGAGATGGAATCTTAATTATTAAGGAATTTCTTAATCAATATATGTTTATCTTCTTACTTGGCTTGTTTTAATAATTACTGTACAAGTTGTGTGTGTGACTGTGAACAAATGTGTCCTGATTGGTTGGATGAGCGGATGAGCGATTAGCTCCCTCTATTGGTGATGTAGCGTCGTGCATGCACAGGTTATGCTTCCATCACATTTACTCACCCTGTTGCAATCGTGCTGATCGACCGCAGTTCGACACAGACGAATGCCCTTTATTTCTCTGCATAGAACAATGCCACGTTTACCGTCGGATGTGTGGAAGCATTTTACCCCAGGTGTTAAAGATGGAAAGACTGTGTACATGTGCACTGTACAAAACCATATGTAAAGAATGCCACAAAGATGCAGCAGCATTTATCCAAATGCAACAGCTTCACTCAAAGCTCACAGCAGTCAGCCCAGAGTTCCTCTGCTTCCATTCAAGAAGGTGATGGTTCACATTCAGCATCAGGCTCCTTATCATCAGCAACTCCTGTCCCACTTGGAAGGTTCTTTGATACAATGGATAACCATAGCCAGAAGAATGCAGATGAGTGCCTTGCTCGAGCTGTATATGCGACAGGCTCTCCCCTCATGCTCACCGCCAATGTGTACTGGAAGAGATTTTTCAATGTTATTCGCCCTGCATACTGTCCTCCCACCAGACATGCTTTGTCTACTTATTTGCTGGAGACTGAGTATAACAGAGTCCAAGGAAAGCGCAAAGAAACGATAGAGATGGCAGACTGTGTTGCAGTTATCTCAGATGGGTGGTCAAATGTACGAGGGGAGGGCATCATAAACTACATCGTCTCCACTCCTCTCCCAGTGTTCTTCAAGAGCACAGACACGAAGGATAACAGACACATACATTGCTGATGAGCTGAAAGCGGTCATCAACGATCTTGGATCACAAAAGGTCTTTGCAGTAGTTACTGACAATGCTGCGAATATGAAGGCTGCTTGGGCTCAAGTGGAGGAAGCCTACCCTCATATTACATCTATTGGGTGCGCAGCTCATGGGCTCAACCTGCTCCTCGAGGACATCATGGGTTTGAGAACTATGGAAACACTGTACAAGAGAGCCAAGCAAGTTGTTAAGTATGTCAGGGGAAAACAGGTAGTTGCAGCAACCTACAACTCCAAGCAAACGACAAAGAACAAGAACACCACACTGAAGGTGCCCAGCAACACTAGATGGGGTGGCGTTGTCATAATGTATAACAGCCTTCTGGAGGGTAAGGAGTCGCTGCAAGAAATGGCAATATCCCAGTCTGGGGAATATGGAAACCACCATCAAGAAAATACTGCTGGACGATGTGTTTTGGGAGAGAGTGGTTAGCAGCCTTAAACTACTCTCACCAGTAGCATCTGCAATTGCTCAGATTGAAGGAGATGATGCTGTCTTGTCAGATGTTCTCAGGCTTTTTGCTGATTTAAAAGAACAAATCAGCATTGCCCTACCCACATCCCTGGGTCTTTTTGTGGGGGATCAATAAAGTTCAAAATTATAACCTAAATAAAGTTTTGAAAGCCTGTTTTTATTTGTATGGAACAGTATGTCTATTTTGATGACAAAGACAATATAAGGGTAAGAGACAAAAACCATCAGTGTGCAAAAAAACTCAAAATTCCCAAAAATTCCCATGGAAAGTTTCCTCTTTTAAAAATTCCCAGAATTTTGCAACCCTAAATCTGACACTCCACAAAATTAAAATTAGTTTTTCAGGACCATGAAGTTTGAACCCCACTGAACCACACTGTTAGAACCCCATTTACACCAAATCCAACAAGGCCGAACATTTAATAGGGTATTTAACAGCGATATTACCACGGAAAAGTCCAAGTTTTCACCAGTTTCACGGATTTCTGGGGTGGGGGGGACACAGCACAGCCAGTGTCGGAGCAGTGAATGACTAACCGCAACTTCAGTATTTCCGTGTTTAGATGTGCATGCGCTACATCCTGAAGCTGCGGTCAGTTTCAAAGGGGCAATAACGGTGAACGCTATAGTTCGCTGTTCTTACCCACCGCAAATTCCGGCCCAATGATATATACTGGAACACACCCATGTACATGCATTAAAATCCCCTCACTATGATTTCAGTAATCTAATAGGCTTGTAAAGGTTTAACGAACAAAAATCTTTTCTTCTCCCCATCCACTGATGGGAGGACTTCTATTAAAATATAACCTTCAGATTATTACTTTTTTTTTTTTTTTAAATGAGTAGAGAACCGCTGAATGCTCCACTTCCCCAAGGTAACGTTTAAATAGTCTTAACTGGGATTTTTATTTTATTTTTAATCCTTAAACTATGCAAATAATCATGTTTGTTTGAAGCAGATAGGAACATGTCAGATGGTTCAGAAACTGAGACATTTAAAGATCTTCAGACTTTCCTTCTTGATGATTCTTATGCTGTTTAACATTGTGGCATTGCACTGCTTGTAATAATAGCTTGGGACTGACTTTTGCTTAGTGTTCAGCTAAATATGGCTCCTGCTGCAGCCAAGTATGCAACAAGCACAGAGCTGTACATCACTTTGAAAGGAACAGTTGAACATACCACCCAGGTCAGCATACAAACATGAACAATGCAATCTTATATTACTGTTACACTAACTGTTTATTTTTTACATAATTAAACACTGTATTTAAAAACTTAGAAATTTCCAAATACCCTAAAATAAACTCAAGGTTATTAAATCACTATGTTATGACATGTAGTGATGGCCACCTTTCTTGTTGCATTAGTTTTATACCAGGGGTTATTTATGTTGCAAAACAATTCATAGGATTGTGATTAAAGCTTCTTATTCAAAAGCTTGGAAGAACCGTGAAGTTTACGATCAGTAGCAACTACAAGAGCCAAAACACTCCAAAAAAAATCAATAAAGCAAGCAATTAATTGAAGTCTGACACGAACAAGACACGGGGATAGGTGAACGGGATGGGGACCCCAGGGAGAGGGACGGGTGCAGGGGATGGGGACCCCAGGGAGAGGGACGGGTGCAGGGGATGGGGACCCCAGGGAGAGAGGCGGGTGCAGGGAATGGGGACCCCAGGGAGAGAGGCGGGTGCAGGGGATGGGGACCCCAGGGAGAGGGACGGGTGCAGGGAATGGGGACATCAGGGAGAGAGGCTGGTGCAGGGGATGGGGACCCCAGGGAGAGGGACGGGTGCAGGGAATGGGGACATCAGGGAGAGAGGCTGGTGCAGGGAATGGGGACCCCAGGGAGAGAGGCGGGTGCAGGGGATGGGGACCCCAGGGAGAGAGGCGGGTGCAGGGGATGGGGACCCCAGGGAGAGGGACGGGTGCAGGGAATGGGGACATCAGGGAGAGGGACGGGTGCAGGGAATGGGGACCCCAGGGAGAGGGACGGGTGCAGGGGATGGGGACCCCAGGGAGAGAGGCGGGTGCAGGGGATGGGGACCCCAGGGAGAGAGGCTGCTGCAGGGGATGGGGACCCCAGGGAGAGAGGCGGGTGCAGGGGATGGGGACCCCAGGGAGAGGGACGGGTGCAGGGGATGGGGACCCCAGGGAGAGGGACGGGTGCAGGGGATGGGGACCCCAGGGAGAGAGGGACGGGTGCAGGGAATGGGGACCCCAGGGAGAGAGGCGGGTGCAGGGGATGGGGACCCCAGGGAGAGGGACGGGTGCAGGGAATGGGGACCCCAGGGAGAGGGACGGGTGCAGGGGATGGGGACCCCAGGGAGAGAGGGACGGGTGCAGGGAATGGGGACCCCAGGGAGAGAGGCGGGTGCAGGGGATGGGGACCCCAGGGAGAGAGGCTGGTGCACGGGATGGGGACCCCAGGGAGAGAGGCGGGAGCAGGGGAAGGGGTCCCAGGGAGCGAGGCGGGTGCACGGGATGGGGACCCCAGGGAGAGAGGCGGGAGCAGGGGAAGGGGACCCCAGGGAGAGAGGCGGGTGCAGGGGATGGGGACATCAGGGAGAGAGGCGGGTGCAGGGGATGGGGACCCCAGGGAGAGAGGCGGGTGCAGGGGATGGGGTCCCAGGGAGCGAGGCGGGTGCACGGGATGGGGACCCCAGGGAGAGAGGCGGGAGCAGGGGAAGGGGACCCCAGGGAGAGAGGCGGGTGCAGGGGATGGGGACCCCAGGGAGAGAGGCGGGTGCAGGGGATGGGGACCCCAGGGAGAGAGGCGGGTGCAGGGAATGGGGACATCAGGGAGAGAGGCGGGTGCAGGGGATGGGGACATCAGGGAGAGGGGCGGGTGCAGGGGATGGGGACCCCAGGGAGAGGGACGGGTGCAAGGGATGGGGACCCCAGGGAGAGGGGCGGGTGCAGGGGATGGGGACCCCAGGGAGAGAGGTGGGTGCAAGGGATGGGGACCCCAGGGAGAGGGGCGGGAGCAGGGGATGGGGACCCCAGGGAGAGAGGCGGGTGCAGGGGATGGGGACATCAGGGAGAGAGGCGGGTGCAGGGGATGGGGACCCCAGGGAGAGAGGCGGGAGCAGGGGATGGGGACCCCAGGGAGAGAGGCTGGTGTAGGGGATGGGGACCCCAGGGAGAGAGGTGGGTGCAGGGGATGGGGACATCAGGGAGAGAGGCGGGTGCAGGGGATGGGGACAACAGGGAGAGAGGCGGGTGCAGGGGATGGGGACATCAGGGAGAGAGGCGGGTGCAGGGGATGGGGACATCAGGGAGAGAGGCGGGAGCAGGGGATGGGGACATCAGGGAGAAGCGCGGGTGCAGGGGATGGGGACAACAGGGAGAGAGGCGGGTGCAGGGGATGGGGACATCAGGGAGAGAGGCGGGAGCAGGGGATGGGGACATCAGGGAGAGAGGCGGGAGCAGGGGATGGGGACATCAGGGAGAGAGGCGGGAGCAGGGGATGGGGACCCCAGGGAGAGAGGCGGGAGCAGGGGATGGGGACATCAGGGAGAGAGGCGGGAGCAGGGGATGGGGACCCCAGGGAGAGAGGCGGGAGCAGGGGATGGGGACCCCAGGGAGAGAGGCGGGAGCAGGGGATGGGGACCCCAGGGAGAGAGGCGGGAGCAGGGGATGGGGACCCCAGGGAGAGAGGCGGGAGCAGGGGATGGGGACATCAGGGAGAGAGGCGGGAGCAGGGGATGGGGACCCCAGGGAGAGAGGCGGGAGCAGGGGATGGGGACCCCAGGGAGAGAGGCGGGAGCAGGGGATGGGCACATCAGGGAGAGAGGCGGGTGCAGGGGATGGGGACATCAGGGAGAGAGGCGGGAGCAGGGGATGGGGACATCAGGGAGAGAGGCGGGAGCAGGGGATGGGGACCCCAGGGAGAGAGGCGGGAGCAGGGGATGGGGACCCCAGGGAGAGAGGCGGGAGCAGGGGATGGGGACATCAGGGAGAGAGGCGGGAGCAGGGGATGGGCACATCAGGGAGAGGAGTGGGGGAAGGGGATGGGGACATCAGGGAGAGAGGCGGGAGCAGGGGATGGGGACCCCAGGGAGAGAGGCGGGAGCAGGGGATGGGGACCCCAGGGAGAGAGGCGGGAGCAGGGGATGGGGACATCAGGGAGAGAGGCGGGAGCAGGGGATGGGGACCCCAGGGAGAGAGGCGGGAGCAGGGGATGGGGACCCCAGGGAGAGAGGCGGGAGCAGGGGATGGGGACCCCAGGGAGAGAGGCGGGAGCAGGGGATGGGGACCCCAGGGAGAGAGGCGGGAGCAGGGGATGGGCACATCAGGGAGAGAGGCGGGAGCAGGGGATGGGGACATCAGGGAGAGAGGCGGGAGCAGGGGATGGGCACATCAGGGAGAGAGGCGGGTGCAGGGGATGGGGACATCAGGGAGAGAGGCGGGAGCAGGGGATGGGGACCCCAGGGAGAGAGGCGGGAGCAGGGGATGGGCACATCAGGGAGAGAGGCGGGTGCAGGGGATGGGGACATCAGGGAGAGAGGCGGGAGCAGGGGATGGGGACCCCAGGGAGAGAGGCGGGAGCAGGGGATGGGCACATCAGGGAGAGAGGCGGGAGCAGGGGATGGGGACATCAGGGAGAGAGGCGGGAGCAGGGGATGGGCACATCAGGGAGAGAGGCGGGTGCAGGGGATGGGGACATCAGGGAGAGAGGCGGGAGCAGGGGATGGGGACCCCAGGGAGAGAGGCGGGAGCAGGGGATGGGCACATCAGGGAGAGAGGCGGGTGCAGGGGATGGGGACATCAGGGAGAGAGGCGGGAGCAGGGGATGGGGACCCCAGGGAGAGAGGCGGGAGCAGGGGATGGGGACCCCAGGGAGAGAGGCGGGTGCAGGGGATGGGGACATCAGGGAGAGGAGTGGGGGAAGGGGGATCCCCGCGGGGCCCGGGGATGGGGGACACCCCCCAAGGAGGGGCGGGAGTTGGGGGACACCCTGGGCGAGGGGCGGGGTGGACACAGGGAATGGGGCCGCCCCGCTTCACACAGCGAGCTCCAGCCTCTTCCTTACCGAAGTCCAGGAACTGCTTCATGGAGGGCGGCGATGGCGAGAACTTGGAGAAATGCTCGAGCTGCCGGGGAACCGAGGCCGAGAGCGACACCCGGCTCTTCCTCAGAAAGCGCACGATCTTCATGCTGCCCAACCGCCGCCGACTGTGATTGACAACCCGCACATCCAACGACTAATAGGGACTGGGACCTCCTCTGCTCTCGTTGGACGACTCCTGACCGGTATTCAGACCTTCGGGTGACATTGTGCTGTTTGGTTCCAAGGGCAGCCAATGGGAATTCCCGTAAACAATAACAATTCGCCATTGGTCACACGCCAGATAAACAAATGATCACGTGATAGCAACAATGCACATGGGGAGGAGGGAGTGGAAAGTTCAGCAGCCAGCAGGCGAAGGCGGCTGATCAAAATAAAGAGGACTGGGAGATACTGTATTTGTTAACTGCAATTCAAACTCCCACACTGCTCTAAAGAATGCATCTCACTCCAGCCTCTCTCTTACCGAAGTTTAGAAACTGCTTCATGGAGAGTGGCGATTGCGAGAAGTTGGAGAAATGCTCAAGCTGTCTGGGCACTGGGGCTACACGTTGTAGCGTCCTCTTTTGTTTCATTCAGGTGATGTGGGCGTTGCTGGCAAATCCAGCATTTATTGTCCATCCCTAATTGCCCTTGAGAAGGTGGTGGTGAGCCACCTTCTTGAACCGCTGCAGTCCATGTCCGAGAGCGACACCCGGCCCTTCCTCAGAAAGCGCACGATCTTCATGCTGCCCAACCGCCGCCCGCTGCGCGCCCCGCTGCCGACTGTGATTGACAACCCGCACATCCAACGACAAATAGGGACTGGGACCTCCTCTGCTCTCGTTGGACGACTCCTGACCGTGATGATGATTCAATTTTACTCGGGTTCCTTGATGCCACATTTCGTTGTACTGCACTTGTGCACTAACAATGACAATAAAAGTTGATTTGATTTGATTTGATTAAAGGTACTCCCACAGTACTGTTAGGGAGGGAGTTCCAGGATTTTGACCCAGCAACGATGAAGTAACAGTGATATATTTCTAATTCAGGATGGTGTGTGACTAGGAGGGGAACTTGGAGATGATGGTGTACCCATGCGCCTGCTGCCTTTGTCCTGTGTGGTAGAGGTCACAGGTTTGGGGGGTGCTTGTCGAAGAAGCCTTGGCGAGTTGCTGCAGTGCATCTTGTAGATGGTACACACTGCAGCCACAATGCACTGGTGGTGGAGGGAGTGAATGTTCAAGCTGGTGGATGGGATGCCAATCAAGCGGACTGCTTTGTCTTGGATGGTATCAAGCTTTTTGAGTGTTGTTGGAGCTGCACTCATCCATGTAAGTGGAAAGTATTCCATCACACTCCTGACTTGTGCCATGTAGATGGTAGAAAGGTTTTGGGGAGTCAGGAGGTGAGTCACTCGCCACAGAATAACCAGCCTCTTACCTGCTCTTGTAGCCACATTATTTATGTGGCTGGTCTAGTTAAGTTTATGGTCGATGGTGACCCCCCCAGGATGTTGATGGTGGGGGATTTGACGATGGTAATGCCATTGCATGTCAAGGGGAGGTGGTTAGACTCTCTTGTTGGAGATGGTCATTGCCTGGCACTTGTGTGGCATGAATGTTACTTGCCACTTATCAGGCCAAGCTTGAATGTTGCCTAGTTCGTGCTACATATGTGCACGGACTGCTTCATTATCTGAGATGTTGCAAATGGAACTGAGCACTGTGAAATCATCAGCGAACATCCCCACTTCTGACCTTATGATGAAGCAACTGAAGATGGTTGAGCCTAGGACGCTGCTCTGAGGAACTCCTGCAGCGATGTCCTGGGGCTGAGATGATTGGCCTCCAACAACCACAACCATTTCCCTTTGTGCTAGGCATGACTCTAGGAGAGAGTTTTCCCCCTGATTCCCATTGACTTCAATTTTACTCGGGTTCCTTGATGCCACAATCGGTCAAATGCTGACTTGATGTCAGGGGCAGTCACTCTCCCCTCACCTCTGCAATTCAGTTCCCATCTTCCTCTCCTCGAGCCCCCATTCCCCAGACTCCATCTGTCCCCTGATTCCCATTCCCCAGTCTCCCCTAGATCCTGCAGTCTTCTTCCCTACACCTCCACTCTGAAGCCCTCCCCGATTTGAAAGGTCCCCTGATTTCAGACCACCCCATCGATTTCAGAGCCCTCACAATTTCAGGGACTCCCCGAATGGACACTCGCGATTCCTGAGCCTCCTGATTCCCAACTCTCCAGCCCCATGCCGACTGCGCTCCACGCGGTCACGGCAGTGGTCAGTAGCGTCACCGAGCCTGAGGTTTTAACAGCAGCCGGGAATGTCACGGAGTGGGGGTAGGGGTGGTGTGGGGGGAGTAGGTAGGGGGGCACACTGCGACGGGAAATTTAAACAGCTGATCACTCAGGCTGCTGGAGAACGGCTCAGGAGAGGTACCCCCAATTCTAGGAAACTCCCGGTCATTCAGGAGGGTTGTGAACACTAGATCAGTGATGAGTTAGTGAACTTATGGCACCCAGTGACACCTGGGAAGCACAACATCTGAGTAAATAAATTATCATCTAATGAAGGTTTCTAATGGAATCATTAACCTATCAACATCATTTTGGAAGTAACAGAAAGGGTAGATGAGGGTAATGCGATTGATGTGTATATGGACATTCAAAAGGCATTTGACAAAGTACTACATAATACACATGTTAGCAAAATTGAAGCCAATGGGATTAAAGGGGCTGTAGCAGCATGGATAGAAAATTGGCTAAGAGACAGAACATACAAACATAAGAAATAGGAGCAGGAGTAGGCCATCTGGCCCCTCGAGCCTGCTCCGCCATTTAATGGGATCATAGCTGATCTGATCTTCGGATCAGCTCCATTTCCCTGCCTGCTCCCCATAATCCATCACTCCCTTATTGTTCAAAAATCTGTCGATCTCTACCTTAAATATATTCAATGACCCAGCCTCCACAGCTCTCTGGGGCAGAGAATTCCACAGATTTACGACCCTTTGAGAGAAGAAATTCCTCCTCATCTCAGTTTTAAATGGGCTACCCCTTATTCTGAAACTATGCCCCATAGTTCTAGATCCCCCCATGAGGGGAAACATCTTCTCCGCATCTACCTTGTCGAGCCCCCTCAGTATCTTATGTTTCAATAAGATCACCTCTCATTCTTCTAAACCCCAATGAGTATAGGCCCAACCTGCTCAACAGTTCTTCATAAGTCAACCCCTTCATCTCAGGAATCAACCTCATGAAGCTTCTCTTAACTGCCTCCAATGTAAGTATATCCCTCCTTAAATAAGGAGACCAAAACTGTACGCAGCACTCCAGGTGTGGTCTCACCAATACCCTGTACAGTTGTAGCAGGACTTCCCTGCTTTTATACTCCAACCCCCTTGCAATAAAGGCCAACATTCCATTTGCCTTCCTGATTACTTGCGGTACCTGCATGCTAATGTTTTCTGTTTCATGCACAAGGACCCCCAGGTCCCTCTGTACTGCAGCATTTTGTAATCTCTCTCCATTTAAATAATAATTAGCTTTTTTATTTTTCTTACCAAAGTGGATAACCTCACATGTTCCCACATTATACTCCATCTGCCAAATGTTTGCCCACTCACTTAGCCTGTCTATATCCCTTTGCAGATTCTTTGGGGGAATTTTCCCAGCTCTGGGGAGGCGGGTATGGAGGTGGGATTGCGGGGAAAATGGCAGAAACTGGAAGCGGATACCGCTCCCAACCCACCTCCATGCCATCTTCCTGGGAGGCGTGTCCCCGACTCGCGCAAGGACCCGTCTCCTCGAGGCAGGATGGGTATTAGCCAATTAACTGCCTGTTAACAGGTAGTTAACAGGCAGCTTTGAGGCTTCTCCCCATTTTACCCCTGCAAGTGCGGGCTTCCCAACGGCTGCGAACCTCACCAGGGTCAGCAAGGTGAGCAATGGGTCTGCGGGGGTGAGAGGGATAGAAAAGTCCGCTATGGAGGTGAGTGATGGGTGCAAGAGTGGATAGATAAGTATGGGAGGTGAGTGTAAAGTGTTGGAAAAAGTTTCCGTACCTTTGCTTCTTCCTGCAGGCTTCAACACTTGGGGATCCGGAGGTGCCTCATCTCAACAGCAGAGATGACAGAATGGCTGTTGCATTCTCAGATGCAGCAGCCACCTGCTTTCTGCTGAGGAGAGAGGTTTTGGTGAGTCTTCAGTGCAAGGGCTCACCTTAGAACAGAGATTGTCAGTGTTTGACAGCTTCTCATGAAATGTCATACGCTGATGTCATCTATCACCGGCTTTCCCTTAATTGGCCGGTAAGCCTGCAGGGTGGGCTTAACAAGGTCAAGCAAGGGAAAATAGCGTGGGTTGGCCAGACGTCGTTGGGGTGGGACTGAAACCCGACAACCAGCAGTCCCGCCCCCAACGCGCCCCCATTGACAAAATCCAGCCCTTTGTGTCCTCTTCACAACTTGCTTTCTCACCTATCTTTGTATCATCAGCAAATTTGGCTACATTACACTCGGTCCCTTCATCCAAGTCATTAATATAGATTGTAAATAGTTGAGGCCCCAGCACTGATCCCTGTGGCACCCCACTAGTTACTGTTTGCCAACCGGAAAATGACCCATTTATCCCGAATCTCTTTTCTGCTAGTTAGCCAATCCTCTATCCATCCATGCCAATATATTACCCCCAACCCCATGAGCTCTTATCTTGTGCAGTAACCTATTATGTGGCACCTTATCGAATGCCTTCTGGAAATCCAAATACACCAAATCCACTGGTTCCCCTTTATCCACCCTGCTCGTTACATAATCAAAGAACTCCAGCAAATTTGTCAAACATGATTTCCCTTTCATAAAACCATGCTGACTCTGCTTGACTGTATTATGATTTTCTAAATGTCCTGCTACTGCTTCCTTAATAATCACAGAATCACAGAATCTACAGTGCAGATAGAGGCCATTTTGGCCCATCGAGCCTGCACCAACACATATCCCACCCTATCCCCGTAACCCCACGTATTTAATCCCCTAACACTAAGGGTCAATTTATCATAGCCAAATCAACCTAACCTGCACATCTTTGGACTGTGGGAGGAAACCGGACTCCAACATTTTCCCAATGACAGATGTTAGGGTAACTGGTCTATAGTTTCCTGTTTTCTGTCTCCCTCCCTTCTTAAATAGGGGCATTACATTTGCGGTTTTCCAGTCCGCTGGGACCTCTCCAGAATCCAGGGAATTTTGGTAGATTGCAACCAATGTATCCACTATCTCTGTAGACACTTCTTTTAAGACCCTAGGATGCAGGCCATCAGGTCCAGGGGACTTGTCCACCTTTAGTCCCATTATTTTACCGACTACTTTTTCTTTAGTGATAGAGATTGTTTTAAGTTCCCCCCTTCCTATAGCCCCTTGATTATGTATTATTGGGATGGTTTTAGTGTCTTCTACCGTGAAGACTGATACAAAATATTTGTTCATGATACAAAATATTTGTTCAAGTAGAGTAGTGGTGAACAGTTGTTTTTCAGACTGGAGAAAAGTACACAGTGGTGTTCCGCAGGGGTCGGTATTGGGACCACTGCTCTTTTTGATATATATTAATGACCTGGACTTGGGTATACAGAGCATCATTTCAAAGTTTGCAGATAACACAAGACTCGGAAATGTAGCAAATAATGAGGAGGATAGTAACAGATTTCAGGAGGACATAGACAGACTGGTGAAATAGGCATACACATGGTAGATGAAATTTAAGGCAGAGAAATGTGAAGTGATACATTTTGGTAGTGTAGCCCAATGCTATCACTACCACGCCCTGAAATGCCAAGAGCTGACCATAAAGAAGAATACCCTCAGTCAACTAGTCCTGGGACTCAATAAAGAAACTAATAACAATACTAACAATAACCAGCCCCAGGACAGTGACAGGGTAACACAAAGAATTCGACCCAACACAATCGTCGCTAAGCAAAAGGAAAAATATCTGTCATATTGGGCAGAAACAACAAAAACCCAAAGCAAACTCAATTGCTACTTGGCCCTAAACAGACAATACAACATAGCTGATTACCTGACCATGGTAAAGGATAACAAACTGAGAAGAACCTT
Organism: Somniosus microcephalus; assembly: GCF_052327205.1. Taxonomy (NCBI): domain Eukaryota; kingdom Metazoa; phylum Chordata; class Chondrichthyes; order Squaliformes; family Somniosidae; genus Somniosus; species Somniosus microcephalus. The sequence continues at coordinate 144,595,656 of NC_140991.1, read as the reverse complement.
GACAAGGTACAGACTTAGCGAACATAGCCTAGCGATCGAAAAAGGCAGACACAGGCAGACCAGGCTGCCAAGAGAAGACAGGATATGCTCTCACTGCAGTCAGGGAGTAGTTGAGACAGAGATGCACTTCCTCACAGCCTGTGGAAAATATCAGGGCATCAGAGAGAATTTCTATCAAAAATTCTCACAAATATGCCCTGAATTCAGAAATCTGACTGACAACCAAAAACTCCCATTCCTACTGGGGGAGGAGAGAAGCTGTGTAACACTGGCGGCACACTATGTTACAGCTTGCCATGAACAGAGGGACAACCAGTAAACTAAGACAAGAGTATATATAAACAAGGCGAAAATATATTTATAAACTCAGGGATATACCTGTTTATACACTGTATGAATGGAACCGCGTTTATGTGTTCAACCATAAATGTATTTTGATGCTTTGGCAACATAAGATGTACCTTATCATGCCAATAAAGCGATTTGTATTGTATTATTGTATTGTAAGCTTTTTATTTCGACTGGCATTAAATTGACAGCAAGACCAATTCTTCTGAAACAATTTGCAATAAGTTTATTAAACACACACACTCATGCACATCAAGACAATAGCCTACTGGTATCCTATGGACTCTACTCGATTACAACAGGTAAGGTAATGGATTAGATTTACATAGACTTGTACTTCCCTGAGCCAAGCAATACATGTGGCCTTTTCCCTTGCTTCTTGGTCTGGTCTGTAGAAGGAGGGCTTCCTGCTTTTCCGCGTGGTCATCCAGAGAGAGAGAGAGTGAGAGCCTTTGGGTTCCTTATTTTATATCTTTTTAAGTCCAATGTCTCTAGTCTAAATTGCTAAGACCCCAGGAGTGGGTTTTAGTTTCATGGCAGTTCTTGATTGGCTTTCCTTTGAACATGTGTCTGTCTGCAGTGGCTGGTGCCATTTCTTGATTAAGTTAATTGTTTGTTAACACCTTTTAGTGGCACTTGAGTTTTGATGGTGAGTCTCTGTGGGGGTTATCCTGTTATGCAGGTTTCCTTTGTTAAGTTTCGCGCCGTTGCCTTGAGCAGGGAGATCCATATACATCAAATTCATCTTTATTACATACATCTTATTATATTAATAGTCTCGAGTCCATCACACATATAAAGCATATATTTTTATACTTACAGATTCCCCGCCTTGAGGGGGAAATATCCTTATTGACCCCTCATTTGGTTTATCTCCTCAGTGCTCGCATATGGTGGTTCAGTTTCCGAAGGGGTTTTCTCAGGTAGCAGATCATGATGATCCCCACCACTACAATTATGGCTTGTGCCAGTATCATAAGCATTGAGAGGGTTCTGAGCCAGGGGTGTTGTCCTACATTATACATTGTTTCCCACCATGGGCTGGCTCATAGCTTTTGTATAGCTCTGCTGTTTATGGCATTGTTCTGTGTCATCTGTATCCATATCATGGTCCTGTGGGAAACAAGATCAGTGTAGTATTTACTCTTTGGCAGTTTTTAACTGGTTAACATGACACCATTTCTTGTACTTAACGCCCTTTTTCCACGGTAACTGAATCAAATAAACCGCGGGGTTCAATCGGTCTATAATCGTGTGGGGTCCCCACCACCTGGGCTCAAAGGCGTGCTTCTTTTTCCCATAATTTGGAATCATTAAGGTGTCGTCCACCTGATAACCAAAGGGACGTAATTTCTTGTCAAAATACTTTTTAATTTGCCTTTTTGACTCCCCCAATTTCATGGCCACAAATCGATTCATCTGATCGGTGTGATCTACCACTTGTTCCAGCCACTTGGAACTACATGGTTCCATTGTCAAGGGGCTCATCCCCGTTAGTGTTAGCTGGCCTGGCGTTCTCATGAGTCTCCCCATCATGGCCTGATATGGGGAGACTCCTGTTGTTTTATGAGGTGTGGACCTCATTGCCATTAAGCACATTGGCAGCACGTAAGCCCATTGAGTGGGGTGGTCCGCACGCAATTTTTTTAACATTAACTTGAGGGTCCTGTTCCCCCTTTCGACCCCTCCGGACAACTGGGGGTGGTGAGCAGTATGTAGTTTGTGTTTTATCCCCAACATTTCCTGCAGGTGGGTAAAAATCTTACCGGTAAAGTGCGAACCTTGATCACTGTCCACTTGTACCGGTACTCCCCACCTACAAAACACAATGGCCCAGAAATTCGGCTCTCCCCGGGTGAGTACGCACGGGGTACTCACCCATAGGCCGAATGGAATTGCCGGTTTCCTGCATGCACTGCGCATGCGCGGGAAACCGGCACTTCCGATCCTCTGAACGAAGAGGTTCAGAGGTCGAACGCGCGCGCAGGGGAGGCTGCGCGTGCGCTTTGAACTTAGGTTTTTTTTACAGGTTTTCCCGGGAGGGTAAGCCTGCAGGATTTACACATTTAAAAAGCAGGCGTAAGGCCTGTTTTTTGCAAGGTAAGTGGTCAATTAATTAAAATTAAAACATTTTTTCCACAGGTTTATTATTTTTTAAATACTTTAAAGCAAGGTAAGTTTATTTTTAGCCCTGTTATAATATAAAATTATTTTTTTCAAAAATTTAAATTATTGCTTAAAATAGTTATTTAATGTAATTTATAGTTTATTTAAAAAGTGTGATTTAAAAAAAAAATTATTTGAAGGTTTACTGCTATTTTGGGCCCGTAGTATTTATAAGTTTTGACAGGTCTACCTGTCAATCTTATGAATGGGCTTTTCCCTCCTCCGATTGGCTGCCCATGGCCCACGTGATCCCAGGGGACGCATCGCACTAACTACACCCCTGGGACACGCAAGCACAGCGCGCCGGCAGCTGGGCCAGGCCCTGGAGCGGAATTCCATGGGGCCCTACAGCTCAACTGCCGGCGCGCAAGGTAAGTGCAGGTCGGGGGCTTACACCCGCGGGAAGCTCTCGACCCAAATTTCTGGGCCATGATTTAATAGTGTTTTGGCTGCCATTATTGCGGTGTTGGAGTGGCAGGGGAATGCTTTGATCCATTTAGTGAATTGATCCACCACCACCAGGGCATGCTGAAAATTGCCTTGCGCTTGTGGAAGTGAAATCTATCTGGAGATGAGTCCATGGCCCTTGAGGCGGGGGCGCGCTTTGAAGCAAGGCTCGGTTAGTGCACGTGGGAGGATTGTGCTGCAGGCACGGTCGGCATCCTGCCACATATAGGTTGACTGTTTCCCTCATGGAAGGTCACCAAGCTGTGGATGCATCCTTATAGAAGGTTACCAGGGCCAAATAGTGCCCTGCCGTGGGGTGGGAGTGAAGGAGGGAGAGCAGTTCCTGACCCACCTCTGGTGGAACACACACCACTGGGCAGGTGTATGTCTTTCTTTTGAACATCAGCAACTGCTCCACTGAGTCAGGGGCAGTGGCTAGTATGTTATTGGGGGCCCAGGCTGTCGGTTGAGGAAGGGGTCTGTCAGGGGCAGTGGCTAGTATGTTATTGGGGGCCCAGGCTGTCGGTTGAGGAAGAGGTCTGTCAGGGGCAGTGGCTAGTATGTTATTGGGGGCCCAGGCTGTCGGTTGAGGAAGAGGTCTGCCCTCCTCGTGCCAGGCACTTACAATGTCGTATGGCCAGTATTGCTGCTGCAGGGATTTAAAATCTAGGTGATCTGTTGGGGAGCCCTTGCTAACAGCATTGCAGGGCTCAACAACTATATCCTCTATCTCCCCATCAATCGCAGCGTCCTTGGCTGCTCTGTCTGTATTATGTCCGTGTATAATTGAGACACGGACTGCAGGAGTTGATTATAACAAGTCTTTACTGAATGGAGACAACCTGGAAACTGAAGCTACAGAAGCTATGGGCAGCACGGTGGCATAGTGGTTAGCACTGTTGCCTCACAGCGCCAGGGACCCGGGTTCGAATCCGGCCTTGGGCGACTGTCTGTGTGGAGTTTGCACATTCTCCCCGTGTTTGCGTGGGTTTACTCCGGGTGCTCCGGTTTCCTCCCACAGTCCAAAGATGTGCAGGTTAGGTTGATTGGCTATGATAAATTGACCCTTAGTGTTAGGGGGATTAAATACGTGGGGTTACGGGGATAGGGTGGGATATGTGTTGGTGTAGGGGTTACGGGGATCGGGTGGGATATGTGTCAGTGCAGGCTCGATGGGCCGAAATGGCCTCTATCTGCACTGTGGGGTTTTCTGTGATTTCTGTGAAGCCTGCTAGGGCCTTTTATACAGGGGTGGTCACTGCCGGTACTGCAGTCTGAGACCAGTTATTCCCTTAAAGGTACATACACAACAATTCCTCCCCTTTTAGATAAACAGTACATAACATTCATTTAATAACTAAATAATAACTAATTACAATTACGGTTGCTAGCTACATTGGTTGAAGTTAAGCAATTATAAGTTCAGTCTTTGAGGAGGCTTCCTGATTCTGTCTGGATAACGCCTCTTTGGGATATCAGGTTCTTCTGGCAAGGTTGAGTCGGGATCAATGTCGTTGTTTGGCTTGTCTGCTTCCAATATCACCGATTCTGCGGTAGATGCAATTGGTACTTCGGTTTCATCGCCAGGTGTATCAGATCGTGGTGTGGAGTTGAGGTTTTCCAGTGACTCTAGAATCTGGTCAGCATGGCGTCTTACAATGCTCTCTCCAACGTCCACGGTATACATTAGAGGTCCTTGCCGTGTACAGATCGTTCCTGGCTGCCATATTTCTGTGCGGTAGTCCCGGGCCAAAACTGGTTGACCTATCTTAAAACTCCTGGTCGGCCTTTCATTCATATTCTGAAACTGCCTGTTCTCCACATCTCTTCTGATGTTTGGCTTAACCAAATCCAAGCGGCATCGTAGTCTTCGATTGAAGAACATCATGGCTGGAGTTTGGTTGGTAACCGCATGTGTCGCATTCCGGTAGGCAAACAAGAAGTTATCCACCTTGTGTTGTAGGGGTATATCTTCATTACACATTGCCTTGATAGCCTTCTTGAATGTTTGAACAAACCTCTCGGCCAATCCATTAGTGGCTGGATGATATGGGGCGGATGTGTAATGCTTAACACCATTGTTCTTTAAGAACCTCCGGAACTCTTCAGACACAAACTGTGGTCCATTGTCAGAGCAAATCTGTTCAGGCAGCCCATTCCTGGCGAATATGGTTCGTAAGACTGTGATAGTTTTTTCTGTGGTGGTTGAGGACATTTTTATTACCTCTGGCCACTTTGAATGTGCATCCACCGCAATTAAAAACATCGAGTCCATAAAGGGACCAGCAAAATCAATGTGCACCCTTTGCCATGGAGTTGAGGGCCACTCCCATGGATGTAGAGGGGCTTGTGGTGGGGCGTTTTGGACCTTCTGGCATCCTGGAGAGCTCTTGGTCATCTCTTCGATTTCTCTATCGATTCCCGGCCACCCGCCACACAAACGCTCTGGCTAAGTTCTCCATTTTTACCCCTCCCAGATGACCCTCATGAAGCTCATTGAGCACTCTATCTTTCAATTTGGGTGGAATTACTACTCTGGATCCACACATCAAGGTTCCTCTGCACACTGACAGCTGTTCTCTTCTCGGCGAGAATGCTGGCAGCAGTGGTTCGCCATGTGCTGGCCATCCCTTCACCGTTAAATCATAGACCCAGGAGAGTGTCGGGTCATTTTGTGTTTCCTTTTCTACGTTTGCATTCGTCACAGGGAGACATTCGACTATAGTCGAGTGGAATAACTCCACTGGATCCACTGCCAGTTCTTCTTCCACCATTGGCAACGGTAGGCGCGACAATCCATCAGCATTCCCATGCTGTTTAGTTCCTTTGTACTTGATGTCATTGGTGTGCCCCTAGGAAAAGGGACCACCTCTGTAGCCGTTGTGCCGTCATTACTGGTACGCCCTTCTGAGGGTTGAAAATGGAGATGAGAGGTTGATGATCAGTTAGTAGAGTAAATTTCTGACCGTGCAGGTAGCGATTGAACTTCTTCACCCCCCACACCAGGCTGAGGGCCTCTCTGTCAATCTGGGCGTAGTTACGCTCGACTGAAGTTAACGAGCGTGACGCAAAAGCTATCGGCCTCTCTGAACCATCAAGGAATTTATGTGACAGTACCGCCCCAACACCGTAGGGAGATGCATCACACGCCAGTCTTATCGGTAGTACGATAGCAAAATACTGCAGATGTTGGAAATCCGAAATAACAACAGAAAATGCTGGAAAAACTCAGCAGGTCAGGCAACATCCGTGGAGAGAAATTTGAGTTGACGTTTCGGGTTGGACCCTTCTTCAAAACTGGAAAGAAAAGAAACTAGATCGGAGGCAGGGCTGCGATCGGACAAAAGAATAAAAGAAACAAAAGAAGTAAAAGAGATTAGAAGCTAGACGAGATGGTAATAGGTAGTGATGGGTTGTAGTGAGCCAATACTTCTCTTGAAGTGATTAGGTCCTTACTCTTCTGAAAGGCCCGCTTACATTCATCGCTCCATTTCCATGCTACTCCCGTTCATAGTAGGGCATTCAGTGGATGCAGAATTGTGGACAAATTCGGCAAAAACTTATGGTAGTAATTCACCAATCCGAGGAATGACCTCAGTTGCGACACATTTTCAGGCGCTGGAGCCTTAACTACCGCTTCAATTTTGTCAGGGGACTTATGCAACCCCTCTTCATCAATCACGTGGCCACAACACGATATCTGTTTCTTAAAAAACTCGCACTTAGGGCGATTGGCTCGTAGCCCATGTTCACGTAGTCTAGTGAGCACCTGCTCTAGGTTGGCAAGGTGTTCACTGTCATCTTCACCTGTCACTAGGATGTCGTCCAAGTAACACTGAGTCCCCGGAATCCCTTGCAGGACTTGTTCCCTCGCTCTTTGCCATAACGCCGGAGCTGATGCTACTCCGAATACCAGTCGATTATACTGGTAAAGACCTTTGTGAGTGTTTATCGTGAGATACTTCCTAGAGGATTCTTCAACCTCCATCTGGAAATATGCTTGTGCTAGGTCAATTTTTGTAAAACGCTTCCCTCCAGATAGTGAGGCGAAGATATCTTCTATCCTTGGAAGAGGATATTGTACTGTGTGAAGGACTGGGTTCACCGTCACCTTGAAGTCCCCACAGATGCGAACCTTCCTTGGCTCCTCAGACTTATTGTTTAACGTTTTCTTCATGACAGGAACGATGGGTGTCGCCCACTCGCTCCAGTCTACCTTAGATAACACGCCTGCCTTCTCCAGATTCTCCAGCTCTGCCTCGACGGCTGGGCGAATTTAATATGGTACCGGTCTTGCTTTGAAAAACTTGGGAATTGCATTCTCCTCTATTTTTATCGAGGCGGTTACGCCTTTAAGAGTGCCCAGTTCTTGTTGAAATACCTCTTTGGCATCAGCTAAGATTGTTGACAATCGTCCAGGAGTGACGTCGTCATCCTTTTTACCAGCCACCGTCAGTGCCTGAATGGAGTGCCAGTCTAAACTTATCTTTCTGATCCATTCACGTCCCAATAACGGTGGTCCACCACCTTGCAGAATGTAGAGATACAATTTCCGTATTTTCTTGCCGTTGTATTCGACAGGCACCCTTATTTTTCCTCTGGGGTGTACTTTTTGCCCCGTATACGTCCTCAAGACAATGGATCTCTCTCTCAAGGGTATGTGTGAGAATAGCCGCTCGTAGTCTCGTCGATTCATGACGGTTAGAGCTGATCCTGTATCCAATTCCATTTTGACTTGGGACCCTGCTATCATGAGGGTGACCCAAATGGTTCAGTGATCCTCTTTTGCAATTATGTTGTGAAGTTTGAGACAGCTTAGTCTCTTGTTCCCGGATTCACTATCGCTCATCTGGTCTTCGGAACTACTGTCTGTCATCTTTTGTACTTTCCTGTACGGTTCCTTAGTAGCCTTTTTGTTGTCATTGGTCTTCTTCCCAGACCTGCAAACTCGTGCAATGTGTCCCATCTTTCCGCATTGCCTGCATATTTTGTCCTTGGACCAGCAGTCCTTCTGGTCATGGTTTGTTCTGCCGCAGCGATAACATTTTGCAAATCCCCGTGTCATTTCGTGGGTGCCGTATTCCTGTGGCTTTTGTTGTATTTCCGCAGCTCCCCTTGCTGCTGCTTCGTACGATACTGCCACGCTGAAAGCCTTATCTAGCGTCAGCTCTTTCTCTGAGAGTAACCTCTTCTGGGTTCCTTCACTCAGGAGTCCACAGACAAATTTGTCCCGTAAGGTATCTGCCAGTCCTGCTCTGAACTGGCAGTGCTTTGATAGCTTGCGTAGTTCCGTAAGGTAATCAGCATTGCTCTCATTTTTATGCTGATTTCTCCTGTGGAATTTAAATCTTTCTGCTATCAGCAGCGGTGTAGGATTTAGGTGTTCCTGTAGGATAGCAACAATTTCGTTAAAACTCTTCGCCTTCGGTTTGGCTGGAGTAATCAGGTCCCGCAATAGGCCGTACGTTCTTGCGCCCATTAAATTTAGCAATACCGATGCCTTTTTCTCATCGGCTATTTTGTTTGCCTCGCAATATACCTCGACTCTTTCCACATACGTGGTCCAGTCTTCTATTGCATTATCGAAGACAGTGATATCGCCAGTCTTTGGCATCTTGAAAAGCTAAGATGGCGCCTCCCGCGCTTTGCCTTCGTCCCCGATGGATCAAAATGGCACCTCCCGTGCTTTTCCTTCTTCCCCGCCGAGTTACGATGGCGCCTCCCGCGCTTTCCCGCCGCTGCCGCTGCTGCCAACGCTGTTGCTGGCGATTATATTTATTTTACTATCCTGTAATGGCGACGCCCTATGGTCTTCGCGCCTCCCTGATCGCTGCTGCCATCGCGCTTCAATATTTGCTCCATTAATTGAAGAACCGTTCCCGTCGTGGAGCGGACCCTCTGGGACACTTCCCTCCCTCTTCTTAGGTCCGAACGCTTCCCGGCTGCGAAGCACCGGTCGCGCCCTGTCTGCTCCACCCTCTCTCTCTCTCTTTGCTTCCCGACTCGCTGCCCGGCCCCGTTGCAGAGCCACCCGATCGAGCTCTAGCCCGCCGCAGCCCAGGAAGGATCCGTGCACTACCTGCCACCAGCCCGATTAGCTGGGAAACCACAGGCTGGAGACCAAGCCTGGCTCTCGACAGTCTCTCCTGCACTTTTCAATTTGATGATTTGGAGGGCGGTTGCCCACGGTCGACGCCCGTTTCTCGAGTTTCTTTGGATTTTTTTTTTTCTTTCTTCTGGCTTCGACCTTCAATAACGTCGTATGAGTTGCTGCCGAGTTGCAGGTAAGTTCGTTTCTTACTCGTCGCCAGTATTATGTCCGTGTATAATTGAGACACGGACTGCAGGAGTTGATTATAACAAGTCTTTACTGAATGGAGACAACCTGGAAACTGAAACTACAGAAGCCTGCTAGGGCCTTTTATACAGGGGTGGTCACTGCCGGTACTGCAGTCTGAGACCAGTTATTCCCTTAAAGGTACATACACAACAGTCTGCTCTGGAGTTTCCCTCACTATGTGGACCCCCTTTTCTGTGGGCTGCTACCTTTCCTATGAAGCAGGGCTGGGATCGCTGTTTAAGGTATGACCAGAGCAGGCGTAACCTGGGCCCATGGACCAGGGCCTTACCGTCTATTGTACGGTAGTCATTTTTGTGGTATGGTGCAAGGAGAGCATGGTGTTTATAGCATAGGCACTATCGGACCAAATATTCATGGGTCTATCTGAGATTTCTTTCACGGCGTTTAAAAGTGTGGCGATTTCTGCATATTCTGAGGACTGTCGGTTGCATTGTCACTGGATTGTTCTCTCTGGCAATACCACAACATACCCGGTGTGGGGGGATCCCTCGATATGATATGAGGATCCATCGACGTAGACATCTGGGGCTCCCTGTATGGGCTCGTTCTGCACAGGATGCGTCTCAAAGTTAATCAGGGGTAGCGGACATTCATGCGGTTCCCCCTCATAAACCAGAAATTGTGGCAGCAATTTGGTGGGTTTGGAAATGATACCAATGTCTCTTTCCATAAATTCCAATGTCTATTTGCTGAGGTGCTGCGAGGAAACTAGCGAATCTCCAGGTTTCATCAGTAGGTCCAGAGGCATGTGAGCGCTGTGAAGGATGGTAGCTTATAGCCCAGAAATAAAGGTAAATTTATGTACTGCCCAGAAGACGACCAGCAGGTGGCACTTGCTTTTCTGCCCCCTGCAGGATTCGAGACGCATATGCAATGGGCTGTAGTCAATTAGCTCGTGTTTGGCACAGAACTGCGGCTAGGCTTTGTTCTGTGGCCCCGACCTCCAAATGGAAGGGCTGCGTGGGATCTGGAGGAATCAGACATGCGGCCTGTATCACTGCAGTTTTTAGTTTGGCCACGGACTGGGTGTTAGCATCAGTCCATGTCGGGCGTATGTCATCACCCTGCAGTTTTATCAAATTATACAGGGGCTTTGTGCACTCTGCAAAACCTGGGATAAAGTTCCTTTGGGACCCCACCAAACCCAAGAATGATCATAGGGCTGTTTTGGAAGTGGGTAATGGTAGTCGCTGTATTATCTCCACCTTGTGGGAGTCGGGGGACGATCCCTCTGGAGAAATGGACACTCCTAGAAAGGTGACCCTGTGGTAAAACCACCAAGGAACTCCTGTACAAGTGAATAACTGTCTTTAAAGCAATGTTACAGCACCTAGGTCCGTTTGCTGAGAGTAAACAAGCTTTCTGTAAAAACCCTGAAATAACGCGATGACGTCATCACGTTGGTCACGTGGTGCCCCGAGTGGCGGGAAACGTGACGACGTCATGACGTCAGAGGTGGGCGGTTCTAAGTTCAGTCCTGCTTGAACTAGCTACTGTACAGACCTGTTTGTGATTTCTCCTGCATATTTTGTTTTGTTCATCAGTTTAATTACATTCGGTTAATTTACTGAACTGACTCGACCTCAGTGATTTAGATAGGAATCCGTAGATTCCTACATTGGTGACCCTGAAGCTTCGCGGACGATTTTCGCGGAGGCAAGCTCAAGAACAAGATGGATGTAAATGCAGCGAGTTTGAAGCTCCCTCAATTTTGGGAACAACAGGCAGCCTCCTGGTTCGTTCAAGCGGAGGCTCAGTTCCAACTGCGAAACATAGTGCTGGATTGGACCCGTTACCTTTATGTGGTCTCCGCACTGGACAGCTTGACGGCTTCCCGCATTATCAACCTGCTGGAGACCCCGCCCATGGAAAACAAGTACGAAACGCTCAAGGCGCGCCTCATGCAAGTATTTGGTCTCACAAAGGCGGAACGTGCACGTCGTTTGCTCGCACTCCCCGGGTTAGGCGATGCTAAGCCTTCCGAGTTGATGAGCCACATGCTCACCCTCCTCGGTTCTGAACCGTAGTGTTTTATATTTCGCGAACTGTTTCTGAGTCAGCTCCCTGCGCAGGTACAAGCGGCCCTGGCCAGGTCGACGACTACGGACAGTGTGGCGCTCGCGGCCGAAGCCGACACCATTTACGCGGTGATACAACAGCATTGTGCCACCTCGACGCGCCCCGCCTCCAAGAACCCCACCTCGGCACCTCCACAGACCGGCTTTTGCTACTACCACGCCCGTTTCGGTCGGAAAGCCAGATGCTGCCGGCCACCGTGTAAATTCGTGCCATCGGCATCGCGAAAGCAGCAACATCGATTGCGAGACCGGAAGGGCAGCCCCGAGGTCGGTTTCGCCTCCACAATGACAGTTGGTGATTCCGGGAAATTGTTGTACATCACCGACTCCATTTCGGGCCGACGTTTCTTATGTGACACGGGCGCTCAGTGCAGCATACTCCCCGCTTCGGTCATCGATATCCATTCTGGGCGGCACGGTCCTCCACTACAGGCCGCCAATGGCAGCGCCATCCATACGTACGGGAAGCGATGTATCCGTTTGTGTCTCGGCGGCCAACTCTTCCACTGGGAGTTTATCACCACCACGATACCACTGGCAATCCTCGGTGTCAATTTTTTCTGCGCGCATGACCTACTGGTCGACGTTCGTCATCGCCGCCTGATCCATGCCGCCTCACGAGCCCCCATCCCCTGTTTTCGGGGCTACGGCGTGACCCACGCAGTTGCCAGCACCGAGTCGCCGCCCGACGAGTTCGCCCACCTGCTCAAGGCGTTTCCGGAGCTCACTCGACCCACTTTGCCTGCGGTGACCGCCAAACACGGTGTTGAACACCACATCGCGATGACCGGCCCCCCGGTTTACGCCCGGGCTCGGCGATTAGAGGCCAGTAAACTCGAGGCCGTGAAGGCGGAGTTCGCCACTATGGAGCGGTTGGGCATCGTTCGCTGCTCCAATAGCCCCTGGTCGTCTCCACTACACATCGTGCCAAAGCCCGGCGGTGGGTGGCGGCCCTGTGGTGATTATCGGCGCCTCACCGAGGTCACGACTCCGGACCGGTACCCGATACCGTATATTCAAGACTTTTCTGCCCATTTGGCCGGCACGTCGTGGTTCTCCAAGATCGACCTCATCCGCGGGTACCACCAGGTGCCCGTCCACCCTCAGGACGTCCAGAAAATGGCGGTCATTACCCCGTTTGGCCTCTTTGAATTTTTACGGATGCCTTTTGGACTTAAAAATGCAGCGCAGGTGTTCCAACGCCTCATGGATTCAGTGCTCCGGGATCTCAAATTCCTCTTCGTATACCTCGATGACATCCTCGTCGCCAGCGCGTCAAAGGAGGAGCACCTTCGTCACCTGTGCGTCCTTTTCCGCCGTCTCCAGGAGCATGGCCTCATCGTCAATCCAAACAAATGCCAATTTGGACTGAGGCAGATCGATTTTTTGGGCCACCGTATCACCGCGGAAGGGGCACTGCCACGCAGGGCAAAAGTGGCAGCCGTCGCTGCGTTCCCGCGGCCGCAATCCGTCAAGGCGCTCGAAGAATTCCTTGGCATGGTAAGCTTCGACCACCACTTTGTCCCCCGGGCCGCCCAGCTCATGCGGCCGCTCTATGAGGCACTCCGAGGCAAACCGGGGAAAGAACCGGTAATCTGGTCGTCGGTAATGGACCGCGCTTTTGGGGACACGAAGGAGGCCCTCGCCAATGCGACAATGTTAGCGCACCCGCTGCCCGGCGCCACCACCGCGCTCACGACCGATGCATCGGACTACGCCGTCGGCGCCGTGCAAGAGCAATGGGTCGACGGAGCATGGCAACCGCTGGCGTTTTTTAGCCACCAGTTACATAGTAACGAACGTAGCTATAGCACATTTGACCGAGAGCTGTTGGCGTTGTTCCTGGCCATCCGCCACTTTCGTTTTTTACTGGACGGGTGCCAATTTGTCGCTTTCGTCGATCACAAACCCCTGACGTTTGCCATGGCCAACACGACTGAGCCGTGGTCGGCCCAACAGCAGCGGCAACTCACTTTCATCTCCAAGTTTACCACTGACATCCGGCATGTGGCCGGCAAGGACAACGTGGTTGCTGACTGCCTCTCGCATGCGGCCGTCCAGGCCGTCCAACTGGGCCTCGACTATTCACTAATGGCGGTCGACCAAGCGGATGACCCGGAGACGCACATTTTCCGTTCCGATCCGTCCGGCCTACGGCCAGTGGACGTACTTTTCCACTCCGACGGCACATCCTTGCTCTGCGATGTCTCCCTGAGAGACCCACGCCCGATCGTTCCGTCATCCTGGCGCAGGAAAGTCTTCGATATCATGCACAACCTCGCCCACCCGGGGGTGCGGGCTTCACAGAAGTTGTTAGCATCCAAGTTTGTCTGGAGGGGAATGCGAAAAGATGTGCGCGACTGGGCCAACACCTGTGTCGTGTGCCAGAGAGCGAAGGTGCAGCGCCATGTTAAAGCCCCTGTCGCTGTTTTTGAGGTACCAGAGCAGCGTTTCGATCATGTTCATATTGACCTCGTGGGCCCATTACCACCATCACAAGGGTTCACGCATCTGCTAACGATTGTCGACCTTACCACCAGATGGCCGGAAGCCAGTCCATTGATGTCCACCACCTCCGCGGACGTCGCCCGGGCTTTCCTTTCATCTTGGGTTGCCCGTTTCGGCGTGCCGTCGGACATTTCCTCGGACCGTGGGCCACAATTCTCCTCTGCTTTGTGGAACGCCGTGGCTTCAGAATTAGGCACCAAGCTCCATCACACCACAGCTTATCACCCGCAGGCCAACGGGTTATGCGAAAGCTTCCATCGTTCTCTGAAGGCATTGCTGTGGGCTACCCTCCAAGGGACCGCGTGGATGGACAAGTTGCCGTGTGTAATGCTCGGGTTGCGCACGGCACCTAAGGAAGACCTGCAGGCATCGGCCGCCGAACTGGTCTACGGCCAACCGCTCAGGGTCCCCGGCGAGTTTCTCCCGTCGCCGACGCGCCCCTGGTCCGCCACTGCACAACTGGAGGCTCACTGAGCCGCGGCACACGCTTTCCGGCCCATTCCAACTTCACAGCATGGACTGCCTGTGTCGCATATCCCGCCAATGCTCATGAGGGCTAAATACGTTTTTGTCCGGCATGAAGCCCACCGTCACCCCCTCATGCCTCCCTATACGGGCCCCTTCCGGGTGCTGAAGGCGGGCGCCAAGATTTTTCTGGTGGACGTCGGCGGGACGCCCGACTACATTTCCGTGGACCGCCTCAAGGCTGCACACCTGGACCTCGACCAGCCGGTCGAAACGGCGCAACCGCCGCGTGGTGTGCGACCGCCCGCAGCTGCTTCGCCTGGCCCATCGGCCCCGCGGCCCAGCTCCTCTACTGCACCATCCATTCCTCTCCGGGAATATCGGAGTCGTTCCGACAGGATTGTCTGACCTCCTCTGCGATTGACTTTGATGATTAAAGACACTTCTGCGGGGGCGCATGTGGTAAAACCACCAAGGAACTCCTGTACAAGTGAATAACTGTCTTTAAAGCAATGTTACAGCACCTAGGTTCGTTTGCTGAGAGTAAACAAGCTTTCTGTAAAAACCCTGAAATAACGCGATGACGTCATCACGTTGGTCACGTGGTGCCCCGAGTGGCGGGAAACGTGATGACATCATGACGTCAGAGGTGGGCGGTTCTAAGTTCAGTCCTGGTGGAACTAGCTACTGTACAGACCTGTTTGTGATTTCTCCTGCATATTTTGTTTTGTTCATCAGTTTAATTACATTCGGTTAATTTACTGAACTGACTCGACCTCAGTGATTTAGATAGGAATCTGTAGATTCCTGCAACCCAGTCTTTTGCCAACTGAGCCTTACGGGGATTCACCTTTAGTCCCGCCTGAGCCAACAATGTCAACAGTTCATGCAAAAGGGACAGATGCTCCTCCATGTTATCGGTTGCCAGCAGTAGATTGTCTACGTACTGTAGCAAGCAGGTAGGGCGGGAAAAGTCTTTTAAAATTGCAGCCATTCTTTCGTGGAAGATCGTTGGGGCATTGTGGAACCCCTGAGGCAGGCATATCCAGGTGTAGCTCTGGTCCTCAAATGTGAATGCGAATTTGTACTGGTTGTAGTGTATGTAGCTTTAAGAGAGAACTACTTTTACAGCTCCTGTATACTGTAGTACCGGCAGTGACCACACCTGTATATAAGCCTTGAGCATGCCTCTGTACTGTTAGTCTTTAGACTACCCTCCTCCAGTAAACACCTGTTGATTGTTAAGTTACAGCCTCCGTCTAGTTATTGGAAAACATCATACTCTCAGAATCACGGATTCAACAGTGGCGACGAGGTCGATTCGAATCTACCTGCAACTCTGCATTTCCTTTCAAGGATTCGCTCCGGGAGGGCGGTGGAAGAAAGCCGAGGCCAGAAGCACGGGCGTCGACCACGAGCAACCGCCCAGTCATTCGGCAGAGAGTGAACATCGCAGGGGAGGCTGTTGAGAGCCGGGCTTGGTTCCCCAGCCATGACGATCCAGCAACAGACTGGCAACAGGTACAGCGCAGACCCTTCCCAGACAGCGGCGGCTGGAGCCGACCGACGGCACAGAAAAAGCCGAGCAGCGTCGACGGGGTAAGAGAGAGGGTGAAGCGCACAGGGCACAGCCGGGGGTTGAAAACCGAGCGGCGTCGAGGAAAAACAAAAAAGAGAGAGAGAGGGTAAAGCAGCAGCCGGGTTCAGGACCGAGCGGCGGCAACGGGAGAGGCGCACAGGAGAACGCGCAGAGCACAGCCAGGGCTCAAGGGCTGAACAGCGTCCGCGGGGGAAAGAAAGGAAGCGCGGGAGACGCCATTGAGCCGCGGAGAAGAAGGGAGACGCCATTTTAGAAGCCACAGCGGAGAAGAAGGGCGAGCGCGGGAAGAAAGGAAAGCGTGGGAGACGCCATTTTAGACAGTTTAGTCACACCCAGGGATGCCGAAGAGTGGCAGTATCACTGCGTTCGACAATGAAGTCGAAGATTGGGCGACATATGTGGAACGCATTGAGGTGTACTGCAGGGCGAATGAAGTGCCAGATGCTAGGAAAGCACTGGTTTTGTTAAATTCCATGGGTGCAAAAACTTATGGCTTACTGCGAAACCTAATAACCCCAGAGAAGCCAGTGGATAAGAATTTTGAAAGCATAGTGGAAATCCTACAGGACCACGTAAACCCCACACCGCTGCTGATAGCAGAAAGATTTAAGTTCCACAAAAGGAACCAGCATAAAGATGAAAGTAATGCTAAGTACTTAACGGAACTGCGCAAGCTATCGAAACACTGCCAGTTTGGATTGGGACTAGCAGATACGTTAAGGGACAAGTTTGTGTGTGGGCTTCAAAGTGAAGGAACCCAGAAACGGCTTCTATCAGAAAAGGATCTTACGCTGGACAAGGCTTTCAGTATGGCAGTATCACACGAAGCAGCCGCACGGGGCGCTGCAGAGATACAACGGAGATCGCAAGAATATGGCACCAATGAAATGTCATATGGAGCAGGGAAGTGTTATCGCTGCGGCAGAACAACACATGACCAGAAGGATTGTTGGTTCAAGGACCAAGTGTGCAGACAGTGTGGAAAAGCAGGACACATAGCAAGAGTCTGCAGGTCAGGGAAGAAAACCAGCAGCAAGAAATCTCCACAGGAGAAGTACAAAAAGGTACATAAGGTGATGGACAGTAGTTCAGATGAACAGAAAAGTGATACAGACCCCGGAAGCAAGGAGCTGGGTTGTCTGAAACTACATAAGGTAATCAAAATGGAGGATCACCAGACTATCTGGGTCACACTCAAGATAGACGGAGTCCAAGTGAAAATGGAATTGGACACAGGATCAGCCCTAACAGTCATAAACCAAAGGGACTACAAGCGGCTATTTTCACATATACCCTTGAAAGCTGCAGAGATTGTGTTGAAGACGTACACGGGGCAAAAAGTCTACCCCAAAGGAAAAATAAGGGGGAAAGTGATATACAAAGGCCAGGAAATACCTAAAATGGACCTATATGTATTGCCAGATGGAGGACCACCACTACTAGGACGTGAATAGATCCGGAAGATACAATTAGATTGGCATTCCATACAGGCACTGAAGGTTGAGGCCAAAAAGGATGACGACGTCACACCTGGACGACTGTCAAAAATGCTAACTGACGCACAAGAAGTGTTCCAGGAGGGACTCGGAACACTAAAAGGCTTAACAGCAATGATTAAAATAGAGGAAAATGCAAGCCCAAAGTTTTTTAAGGCCAGACCGGTGCCTTATGCGATCCGACCAGCCGTCGAAGCAGAGCTGGAAGGGTTGGAACGTTCAGGAGTACTGTCCAAAGTAGACTGGAGCGAGTGGGCTACACCCATCGTTCCTGTAATGAAGAGGTCATTGAGTAATACGCCTGGGGAACCAAAGAAGGTCCGCATCTGTGGGGATTTTAAGGTGACAGTGAAACCAGTCCTTCACACGGTACAATATCCACTTCCACGGATTGAGGATATTTTCGCCTCGCTATCTGGAGGTAAACGCTTTACCAAAATTGATCTGGCCCAGGCGTACTTGCAAATGGAGGTAGAAGAAGCCTCGAAACAATACCTCACGATCAACACTCATAAAGGTCTCTACCAATACAACCGGCTGGTGTTCGGGGAAGCATCAGCTCCGGCTATTTGGCAAAGGGCAATGGATCAAGTCCTGCAAGGGATACCAGGGACCCAGTGTTATTTGGACGACATCCTGGTCACGGGCGAAAATGACAGTGATCACCTCGCCAACCTGGAGAAGGTGCTCACTAGATTAAAGGAATATGGGCTACGAGCTAATCGCCACAAGTGCGAGTTTTTCCAGAAGCAGATCTCGTATTGTGGCCACGTTATTGATAAAGAGGGGTTACATAAGTCCCCTGAAAAGATTGAGGCAGTAGTCAAGGCTCCAGCACCGGAAAATGTGTCACAGCTGAGGTCGTTCCTCGGGCTGGTGAACTACTACCATAAGTTCTTACCAAATTTGTCTACAGGATTACACCCACTGAACACCCTACTGCAAAGGGGGTACCATGGAATTGGAATGACGAATGTAAACGAGCTTTCCAGAAGTGCAAAGAATTGATCACATCAAAAGAGGTGTTGGCCCATTTCAACCCAGCACTACCAATTCGGTTGGCGTGTGATGCATCACCCTATGGTATTGGAGCGGTGCTGTCGCACAAATTCCCAGACGGGTTGGAGAGGCCAGTAGTCTTTGCGTCTCGGTCACTAACCTCAGCCGAGCGCAACTACGCCCAGATCGACAGGGAGGCCCTCAGCCTAGTATGGGGAGTAAAAAAATTCAACCACTATCTGCATGGGCAGAAGTTCACCTTATTGACTGACCACCAACCACTTGTCTCCATCTTTAATCCAAAGAAGGGCGTTCCGGTGATGACTGCACAATGGCTACAAAGATGGTCCCTTTTTCTAGGGGCGAACCAATATGAAATAGAGTATAAAGGCACGAAACAGCATGGAAACGCTGACGGGCTATCACGCCTGCCACTGCCTACTGTGGAGGAAGCACCAGCAGTGGACCCTATCGAAATATTTTATTCGTCGATAATTCAACGATTGCCAGTAACTAACGCGGATATAGAGAAGGAGACTCGCAATGATCCGACACTGTCTCGGGTATATGATTTGACGGTGAGGGGATGGCCAACACATGGCAACTCACTGTTGCCAGCATTCTCATCCAGAAGAGAACAGCTGTCAGTATGCCAGGGGACAGTGATGTGTGGATCCCGAGTGGTAACTCCACCCAAGCTAAGGGAGAGAGTGCTCAATGAGCTTCACGAAGGTCATCTGGGAGGGGTGAAAATGTAAAGCCTTGCTAGGGCTTATGTGTGGTGGCCAGGGATCGATCAACAAATCGAGGACCTAACAAAGAGCTGCTCAGGATGCCAGAAGGACCAAAATGCACCACCACATGCCCCACTACACCCAGGGGAGTGGCCCTCCTCTCCATGGCAACGGATGCATATTGATTTTGCTGGTCCATTCATGGACTCAATGTTCTTAATAGCAGTGGATGCGCACTCGAAATGGCCTGAGGTGATAAAAATGTTCTCAACCACTACAGAGAAAACGATTGCAGTCCTACGGACCATATTTGCCAGGAACAGCTTGCCAGAGCAGATTTGCTCTGATAATGGACCACAGTTTGTGTCCGAAGAGTTTCGGAAATTTATAAGAAGGAATGGGGTAAGGCATTACACATCCGCCCAGTATCATCCAGCCACAAATGGATTGGCTGAGAGGTTCGTACAAACCTTTAAAAAGGCGATAATGGCCATGTGCGATGATGAAATTCCACTACAGCACAAGGTGGACAATTTCCTGTTAGCCTACAGAAATGCGACACAAGCAGTCACCAACCAGGCCCTGGCCATGATGTTCTTTAACTGAAGGTTGAGATCTCGTCTGGATTTGCTCAGACCAAATGTGCGAAGAAATGTTGAGGATAAGCAATTCCAGCACATCAATGAGAAGCCAACAAGGAGCTTCAATGTAGGACAACCAGTCTTGGCCCGCGACTACCGAACAGAGAAATGGCAACCCGGAACGATATGCATACGGCAGGGGCCATTAATGTACACAGTGGATATCGGGGAGAACATTGTGAGACGCCGCGTCGACCAGATCCTAGCGTCACAGGAACAAGTCAACCCTATGTCTCGCGTACCTGGGGATGAGCCCAACATACCGGTAGCATCTACCTCAGAAACAGTAGCAGCGGAAATTGATGAACTAACCGACGAAAGGAGGCCAGAATCGCCTCCGCACCAAGAACAAGAACCTCAGGAAAGGCGCTATCCAGAAAGGATCAGGAAGCCGCCCCAAAGACTGAATCTATAAATGGACTATTTCAGTTTAATGTGCATGTTAAACTGTTAACTGTTATTTGAATGTTATGGGTACTGTTAATCTAAAAGGGGAGGAATTGTAGTGTATGTACCTTTAAGAGAGAACTACTTTTACAGCTCCTGTATACTGTAGTACCGGCAGTGACCACACCTGTATATAAGCCTTGAGCATGCCTCTGTACTGTTAGTCTTTAGACTACCCTCCTCCAGTAAACACCTGTTGATTGTTAAGTTACAGCCTCCGTCTAGTTATTGGAAAACATCATACTTTAAGAATCACGGATTCAACACTGGTCCTCCCATTTAACAGGAATACTCCAGAATCCATTGGCGATGTCGAGGGTTGAGAAGTACTTGGAACCAGCAGGAATTTGAGATAATATGGTGGGAGCTTCTCTTACTAACGGTGAGCAGGCTGGCGTTACAGAATTTAACTTTCTGTAATCAATAGTCAGTCGCCAGCTGCTATCAGGCTTTTTAACCGGCCATGTGGGTGAATTGGTTGTGAAAGTGCCTGTCCTAACAATGCCCTGCTCGACTAGGGATTGTATGGTGTCTCGGATGTAAGGGTGACTCTCCCCTGGGATGGAGTACTGTTTCGTGAATGAGTGGGGGGGCTTCCCTCAATAGACTCTTCGCCTGCCATTTTTCCATAATCGTGCTTGCATGTGGCAAACACCGCTAGGTGTTCCTGAATTAGTTTTGCCACAGCTTCATTTTCGCTCCCCGGAGGGTCATACTCAGATGGCTTTTTAATAGCAAAAACAGATTGAGCATCTGAAATTTCTATCACTTTTGCATTATTTCTCAATCCCATCCAAACGCTGTCCCGATTGTAATCTATTACCGCGCCATACTGATCCAACATATCAGTCCCTAAAATTCCCCTTCTGTCGGGGGTGGTCATCAGCATCGGCACTGGGACCTTACAGGTGAGGCCTCCCAACTGAAGTTCAGAGGCATTCCCTGGTGGTTGTACCACCATTGAAACCTTTAAGGGCCGTACAACCCTTGCCCGCCGCTCAATGGCGTTCAGGGTATGGGGTGTGGATGGTGGTAATGGCTGAGCCAGTGTCTATAAACATTCTTCTTCTTAGGCAGTCCCTCAGAACTGAGGATTGTGGTGTATGTAACCTGTTCCACCTTAAGAGAACTTAAGCCTGTTCCACCTTAAGAGATGTACTACTTTCTCTGGCTGCTGTATACGTAATACCGGTGGTGACCACCGGTATATAAGCACTGTGTAGTAATATTGTATTTTGGTATAGTCCTGACCTCCAACCAGTAAAGACCTGTTGAACTTTAATCTTGTAGTCTGTGTGAGTAATTACAACTAGAACACACAGACTTAACAGTGGCGACGAGTCCGATTCTTACTCTGCGGCAGTTTATATCCACGGCGGCTTCGTCCACAGAACGGACGTCGAAGAGAGGCTTCCACCCTCATCACCCTGCTGGAAGACACGTCATGCGGCAGACATCGAGAAACCAGAGTGCGGAAGACATCCTGAACTCGAAGCCTCCATCAGCGGCTGTCAGCTATCTTCTTTCTACCTCGGTGGTGGGTAAGCCGGGCAGCGACGCGACCAGAAAGTTGGCCGCGTTGGCTGTACAGACGGGGAGGGAAGACGGAGGAATAAGGGCGGTGAGATCGATCGCGACCGGAGATAAGGGCCGGGCCGCATTCGGGCCGAAAGGCGCAGCACAGGGACATCGGTCGCGGCTGGTGATAAGGGCCGGGCCGCATTCAGGCTAAAAAAGCGCAGCGTCTGGGGCAACTGAAGGCGCGAGAGCCGCGGTGAAGCGGAGACAGCGTCGGGGGACGGGTGAAGACCGTCAAGCGTGGGAAAACCGCCATTTTGTAGGCGGAGGACGAAGACAAGAGCGGGAAGCCGCCATCTTGGATAAAAATAAAAATAAATTAAATTGCAACGATGCCTAAACATGGGAACATTAATACCTTTGATAGCGACATCGAAGATTGGGCCATGTATGTAGAACGCATACAAAATTATTGTAAAGCAAATAAAATCCCAGATGAAGAGAAAGCACTAACATTATTAAACTTAATGGGTGCGAAGACATACGGGCAATTGAAACACCTTTTATCACCAGATGAACCGGAGGATAAGACGTTCGAGGAGTTGTTACTGTCCTGAAAAATCATCTAAACCCCACGCCGCTGATGCTAGCGGAACGATTTAAATTTTACAGCAGAAGGCAGCTGAAGGATGAAAGCAATGCTGAATATTTTATGGAATTGCGTAAGCTAGCAAAGTACTGTCAGTTTGGAACGAGACTGACAGAGGCGCTACGAGATAAATTTGTGTGTGGTTTATTAAAAGAAGATACACAAAAGCGACTGCTCGAGGAGAATGAGCTGACGCTTGAGAAAGCGGTCACTATGGCAGCAGCACACGAAGCCGCAGCGAGAGGCACGGCAGTAATGCAGCTACGGTCACCGGAACTCAGTACAAATAAATTGGGTTTGAGTACTGTAAAATGTTATCGTTGTGGAAAGACAACGCACGATCAGAACCAGTGTTGGTTTAAAAACCAAGAATGCAGAACGTGTGGCAGGCTTGGCCACATAGCTAAAGTATGCCGGTCAGGAAAGAAGACCAGCAACAAAAAGTCACCGCAAGGAAAATACATAAAGGTACACAAGGTGACAAAGAACAGTTCGACCGAACAGAAGTCATGAATAAGAAAGATTACAAAAGGTTATTCCAACATATTCCCCTACGGGATACGGAGATTATATTGAAAACATAGACGGGGCAAAGAGTGTACCCCATCGGAAAGATAGAGGTAAAAGTGGTCCACAAGGGCGAAGAAAGCCAAGTAATGGACTTATATGTGCTACCTGAAGGAGGTCCACCACTACTGGGACGGGAGTGGATTAGGAAAATGAATATGGACTGGCACTCCTTGAAGGCACTAACGGTAGATTCCGGGGAAACAGATGTCAAACCTAAACGATTGTCCAAAATATTGGATGATGCTAAAGAGGTGTTCCAGCAGGGACTGGGAACACTGAGAGGAATTACAGCAAACATCAAGATTGATGAACATGCACACCCAAAAATTTTTAAAGCCAGACCGGTACCCTATGCAATACGACCTACTGTAGAAGCGGAACTGGAAGCGCTAGAACGTTCAGGTGTACTGTCTAAGGTAGATTGGAGTGAGTGGGCTATGCCCATTGTTCCCATTATGAAACGTCCTTCGAGCAACAAGCCAGGAGAACCAGGGAAGGTTCGCATCTGTGGAGATTTCAAAATCACCGTTAATCCGGTGCTTCACACGGTGCAGTATCCACTTCCGCGGATTGAGGATATTTTTGCTTCGTTGTCTGGCGGGAAACACTTCACCAAGATAGACCTGGCGCAGGCGTACTTGCAGATGGAGGTTGAAGAAGAGTCACGCCAATACCTCACGATCAACATGCATCGAGGTTTGTACCAGTACAATAGGCTGGTTTTTGGAGTGGCATCGGCTCCAGCAATTTGGCAGAGGGCCATGGAGCAGGTATTACAGGGAATTCCAGGCACACAATGTTACCTGGACGATATTCTGATTACAGGTGATGGTGATGAAGAACATCTCGCAAACTTGGAACTGGTGCTCAACAGACTGAAAGAGTATGGACTTAGAGTTAATCGGCAGAAATGTGAGTTCTTCCAGAAGCGGATCTCGTACTGTGGTCATGTCATTGACCGGGAGGGGCTTCATAAGTCTCCTGACAAGATAGAGGCAGTTGTAAAGGCTCCCGCTCCAGATAATGTCTCTCAGTTGAGGTCGTTTCTAGGATTGATTAACTATTACCATAAATTTCTACCAAATCTATCCACGGTACTGCACCCGCTAAACGCTCTTTTACAGAAGGGGGTACCATGGGAATGGAGCGAAAACTGTAAGAAGGCATTTCGCAAAAGCAAAGAATTGATCACCTCAGAGGAAGTGTTGGCTCACTTCAACCCAACACTGCCTATTCGGTTGGCTTGTGATGCTTCTCCATATGGTATTGGGGCAGTACTCTCACACAAGTTGTCAAATGGCACGGAAAGGCCAGTCGCGTTTGCATCCAGATCATTGACCTCCGCTGAGCGCAACTATGCGCAGATCGATAGGGAGGCTCTCAGCCTTGTATGGGGAGTGAAGAAGTTTAATCATTACCTGCAGGGCCAAAAATTCACACTTCTGACAGACCATCAGCCGTTGGTATCCATTTTTAACCCTAAGAAGGGTGTTTCAGTGATGACAGCACAGCGACTCCAGAGATGGTCCCTTTTCCTAGGGGCACATCAATATCAAATAGAATTCAAAGGTACGAAGCAGCATGGCAATGCTGATGGGCTGTCGCGCCTGCCACCACCTGAAGAAGAAGAAACGACGAAAGTTGACCCTGTTGAGTTATTTCATTCGACCATCATCGAGTGTTTACCAGTCACCAATGCAAGTATTGAAAGAGAAACCAGGAACGACCCGACACTGTCCAGAGTCTACGAGGTGACAGTGAAAGGATGGCCAACACGTGGTGATCCTCTGTTACCGGCATTCTCGGCAAGGCGAGACCAGCTGTCCGTCTGCCATGGTACTTTGATGTATGGGACAAGAGTGATTATTCCTCCCAAGTTAAGGGAAAGAGTTCTAAAAGAACTGCATGAAGGTCATCTGGGGGGAGTTAAGATGAAAAGCCTTGCTAGGGCTTATGTATGGTGGCCGGGTATTGACCAACAGATAGAGGAGTTGACGAAAAGCTGCGCTGGGTGCCAAAAAGTGCAAAATGCACCTCCGATTGCACCACTACACCCATGGGAATGGCCTTCAGCCCCATGGCAACGCGTACATATTGACTTTGCTGGTCCATTCATGGACTCCATGTTCCTAATTGCGGTGGACGCCCATTCCAAATGGCCAGAAGTGATCAAGATGAATACCACTACTTCAGAAAAGACAATTGCGGTGTTAAGAACAATATTCGCAAGGAACGGATTGCCAGAACAGGTCTGTTCGGACAACGGACCACAGTTCGTGTCGGAAGAATTCCAAAAATTCTTAAAGAAGAATGGGGTGAAACATTATACCTCTGCCCCATATCATCCGGCGACAAACGGGTTGGCCGAGAGATTTGTCCAAACATTCAAAAAGGCAATTAAGGCCATGAACGATGATTAGATTCCGCTACAGCACAAGGTGGACAATTTCCTAATGGCATATCGAAACGCCGCTCATGCAGTGACTAACCAAAGTCCTGCCATGATGTTTTATAACAGGAGGTTGCGGTCCAGGTTGGACTTGTTAAAACCAAATGTGCGGAGGGAAGTGGAAAACAAACAGTTCCGGCATATTAATAACAAGACCACTCGAAGTTTCGACGTAGGACAACCAGTGTTGGCAAGGGGCTATGGAAACGAAAAATGGCAGTCCGGAACAATTCGGGCCAGACAAGTACCTCTGATGTACACAGTAGATATTGGTAACAATGTGATAAGGCGTCATGCGGATCAACTGGTAGAATCGAGACCAAGGGTCGAACCCATGGTTGCAACAGAGACAACTGTGGAAGACGTTAATGAACCTGAAGCATCTACCTCGGCAGGGAATGTACCTGATGATGATAACACCCAATGCATGGGAGACCAACTAGAGGAGTCACCTCAGCAACAGGAATCAGAGACCACTGAAAGGCGTTATCCAAACCGAATCAGAAGGCCTCCTGAGAGACTGAACCTTTGAACTGTTTATACCTGAAGTTATATATGTTATTATGTTATGTTAAATGGGGATATGACTGTTAAGCTAAAAAGGGAGGATTGTGGTGTATGTAACCTGTTCCACCTTAAGAGAACTTAAGCCTGTTCCACCTTAAGAGATGTACTACTTTCTCTGGCTGCTGTATACGTAATACCGGTGGTGACCACCGGTATATAAGCACTGTGTAGTAATATTGTATTTTAGTATAGTCCTGACCTCCAACCAGTAAAGACCTGTTGAACTTTAATCTTGTAGTCTGTGTGAGTAATTACAACTAGAACACACAGACTTAACAAGGATGACTTGCTTCCACATTAAAAATGAGTTCTCAGGTGACTGATGAGTTCAATGCGGGACCTACAGTCTCTGTCACAGGTGGGGCAGAAGGTGGTTGAAGGGGCGGGTGGGTGGGCGCCTGGGTTGACGTGCGCTCCTTGCGCTGCCTGCGCTTGGCTTGCACTATAAGCATAATCTGTTGCCGGCCCCCTTTTAAGACAACAAGGACTACTGGTCTCCCACTACCATCACGTCGGAACCCCACTTCCGACCAATCTTTGGGGGCCAAACCCCGTCATAGGGTGGGTCCTTGGAGAGGTCCCTCCAATGGATGTGCATTGAGGATAGGATTTTGCATTCCCAATGGGTGTGCATTGGCAATTGTGTGCACCGGTAAATGATTTTGCATCCCCCCCATGACAATTTGGGCTTTCATGAGGGTTATCAACTGGTCCAAACATTGATCCATCCCAGAGGGCTTGGATTCGTCCTTTTTTAGAAGGGTAACTAACTGAGTCAATTGTTATTCCAACCCAGAGGGTTTGGATTCATCCCTCGGGGGGTATCTATGCGTTGCATTGTGGTCCCATGTCTGTCTCGGTCTCCTGCAGTGTTTTGCTAGGTGACCTTCCTTCTTACAATTAAAGCACTGTCCCCTAAAGAGGTCGTACCTAGATCTCTCCACCGCTGACACTGGTTTCTTTGCAGTGGGTGGTGACTTCACCTTTAACTGGTCTTTCATCAACTCCCAGGCTCTTTGAACATTAGTCTCTATATCTGTCCACTGATCGGTGGGCCTCACGGCTATGCTCAGGGTGGTTTTAACTAAAGAGTGGAGTTGGGTCAGGAACATCATTTTGAATTGTTCCTGATTCTTTCCTGCTGCAGCATTTGCGGGTGCCTGGTTCTGGGTACGTTCATAGATATCGTACAGGTGATTACTGAAGGCTCTAAGGGTCTCATCTGGGCGCTGTTTGGTCTGACTAAGCATAGCCACTAAGTTTAAATTTTGGATCCCTAAATGGTTTAGGATCTCGGTCGCGACTGTATCGGTCGCTGTGCCACGCTGGAGGATCGCGTCTGGCAGAATATTCTTTAAAGAAGCGTAACAGGCCAAGAGGAGAACTCGTGTTAAGTCTCTCTCTTCTAACTCAGGGTGACCCTTCCTGAAATCTGCCCACCTCTTATTAACTACCAGTGGGTCATCCCCATCATTAATGGGCCCCAACTTGTGGCTACACGCCGTGGCGACAGCACCAGATATGGGCCGTAAGTCGGTATAGTTACTAGTGATGTGACCATGCACTTTACGCCGTAAAGAGGTGGTCACTACTGCTATGGTGGCCCTTTTATCTCCATGGTATCCAATCCTTCACTGCCCTCCTGGGGATTATACTGACTGCCTTCCTCTTCCCAATCTGTCTCCTCCTCGTCCCCTTCTGTTGTCTCTGTTATGGCTCCCCGTGTTACTGCGGATACTAGAGCCTGTTCATGCCCTAATTTACTCTTTAGCCGCGCTATTTCTAGATGGCACCGGGCGTGGTCTGCCTCCCTATGCGGCTTCTTAATTGCTTCCCTTAATGCACCCCTAACGTCTTCTACTTCCTGCCGGAGCCCCAGGTTTTCCAATTTATATTTCTTGAGCTCTAATCTTGTTTCATTTGCTGCTGCGACAGCTGCTCCTGCATTAAATTTGAGAGGCTTTGTTGCTGTAGCAGCGAAGCTGCCTGCTCGGCTCCTCTTTCTAGTTATAGAGTCATAGAGTCATACAGCACGGATAGAGGCCCTTCGGCCCATCGTGTCCGCGCCGGCCATCAAACCCTGCCTAATCTAATCCCATAGTCCAGCATTTGGCCCGTAGCCTTGTATGCTATGGCATTTCAAGTGCACATCCAAATGCTTCTTAAATGTTGTGAGGGTTTCTGCCTCCACAACCCTTTCAGGCAGTGAGTTCCAGACTCCAACCACCCTCTGGGTGAAAAAGTTCTTTCTCAAATCCCCTCTAAACCTCCCGCCCTTTACCTTGAATCTATGCCCCCTAGTTATTGACCCCTCTACTAAGGGAAAAAGCTCCTCAGCATCCATCCTATCTATGCCCCTCATAATTTTGTACACCTCAATCATGTCCCCCCTCAGCCTCCTCTGCTCCAAGGAAAACAAACCCAATCTGCCCAGTCTCTCTTCATAGCCGAAGCGCTCCAGCCCTGGTAACATCCTGGTGAACCTCCTCTGCACCCTCTCTAACGCGATCACATCCTTCCTGTAGTGTGGCGACCAGAACTGCACACAGTATTCCAGCTGTGGCCTAACCAGTGTTTTATACAGCTCCATCATAACCTCCTTGCTCTTATATTCAATGCCTCGGCTAATGAAGGCAAGTATCCCATATGCCTTTTTTACCACCTTATCCACCTGTTCCGCCGCCTTCAGGGATCTGTGTACTTGCACACCCAGATCCCTCTGACCCTCCGTCTTGCCTAGGGTCTTTCCATTCATTGTGTATTCCTTTGCCTTGTTAGTCCCCCCAAAGTGCATCACCTCGCACTTTTCCGGGTTAAATTCCATTTGCCACTGTTCCGCCCATCTGACCAACCCATCTATATCGTCCTGCAGACTGAGGCTACCCTCCTCGCTATTTACCACCCTACCAATTTTTGTATCATCCGCGAACTTACTGATCATACCCTTTACATTCATATCCAAGTCATTAATGTAGACCACAAACAGCAAGGGACCCAGCACCGATCCCTGTGGTACCCCACTGGCCACAGGCTTCCAGTCACAAAAACAACCTTCGACCATCACCCTCTGCCTTCTGCCACTAAGCCAGTTTTGTATCCAATGTGCCAAGGCACCCTGGATTCCATGGGCTCTTACCTTCTTGACCAGTCTCCTGTGCGGGACTTTATCGAAGGCCTTACTGAAATCCATGTATACCACATCCACTGTGTTACCCTCATCCACACACCTAGTCACCCCCTCAAAAAATTCAATCAAATTAGTCAGACATGATCTTCCCTTGACAAAGCCATGTTGACTATCCCTGATTAATCCTTGCCTCTCCAAGTGGAGACAAATTTTGTCCCTCAGGATTTTTTCCAATAATTTTCCTACCACTGATGTTAGGCTCACTGGCCTGTAGTTCCCCAGTTTTTCCCTACTTCCCTTCTTGAATAATGGTACTACATTAGCGGTTCTCCAGTCCTCTGGCACATCCCCTGTGGCCAGAGAGGTCCTGAATATATGTGTTAGAGCCCCCGCAATCTCCTCCTTTGCCTCACACAGCAGCCTGGGATACATTTCATCCGGGCCTGGGGATTTATCCATTTTTAGGCCAGCTAAAACCGCCAATACCTCCTCCCTCTCGATGTTAATATGTTCGAGCATATCACAGTCCCCCCGCCCTATTTCTATGTCTACATCGTCCTTCTCCATAGTGAAAACAGATGCAAAAAATTCATTTAGAACCCCTCCTACATCTTCCGGCTCCACACACAGATTGCCACTTTTGTCCCTAATGGGCCCTATTTTTTCCCTAGTTATCCTCTTACCCTTAATATACTTATAAAACATCTTCGGATTTTCCTTTATTTTGCTCGCCAATGTTATTTCATGGCCCCTCCTTGATCTCCTAATTTCTTTTTTAAGTATCCCCCTGCACTTTTTGTACTCCTCTAGGGCTTCCTCCGTCTTTAGCCTTTTGTATCTACCAAAAGCCCTCCTTTTTTTCCTAATCCATTCTCATATATCCCCTGACATCCAAGGTTCCCTGTGGTTTTTGGAACCACCCTTGACCTTTACGGGAACATGTTGCCATTGTATGATCTCAATCTCCCTTCTGAAAGCCTCCCATTGCTCCAATGCGGATTTTCCTACAAGTAGCTGATCCCAGTCCATTTTGGCCAGATCCTGCCTTATCCTATTAAAATCGGCCTTCCCCCAATTTAGAACCTTTATTTCCGGCCCATCCCTGTCCTTTTCCATGACCACCTTAAATCTTACCATATTATGGTCACTATCACCAAAGTGCTCCCCTACTAACACTTTTTCCACTTGGCCAGCCACATTCCCTAGAATTAGGTCCAGTACCGCCCCCTCTCTTGTAGGGCTTTCTACATGCTGGCTCAAAAAGCTCTCCTGGATGCACTTTAAGAATTCTACACCCTCTGAGCCTTTCACACTCTGACTATCCCAGTTAATATTGGGGAAGTTGAAATCCCCCATTATTATTACCCTATTATTTGCACATTTCTCTGAGATTTGCCTACATATCTGTTCCTCTATCTCCCCCTGACTGTTTGGAGGCCTATAGTACACTCCCAGCAAAGTGCTTGCCCCCTTTTTGTTTTTAAGCTCCACCCATATGGCCTCATTAGAGGACCCTGCTAATATATCATCCCTCCTTACTGCAGTAATTGACTCCTTAATTAATATTGTGACACCCCCTCCTCTTATACCTCCCCCTCTGTCTCGCCTGAAGATCCTGTACCCCGGAATATTGAGCTGCCAATCTTGCCCTTCCCTCAACCATGTCTCCGTGATAGCAACAATATCATACTCCCATGTGTTTATCAACACCTTCAGTTCATCCACCTTATTTGCAAGACTCCTTGCATTAAAATAGATGCCATCCAGCCTTGCCCTTATATATTTGCCCTGTCTACCAAGCTGACTTGTTTTTTTCTCTATAATTGGCAGCACATCCCCCCCTATTTCATCTCCCCTCTGTATCCCATCCCCCTGCCAAGTTAGTTTAAACCCCCCCCAACAGTGCTAGCAAACCTCCCCGCAAGGATATTTGTCCCGCTCTGGTTCAGGTGCAACCCGTCCGACTTGTACAAGTCCCACCTTTCCCAGAAGCAGGCCCAGTGATCCAGGAAAGTAAAACCCTCCCCCCTACACCAACTCTTTAGCCATGCATTCATCTGCTCTATCCTCCCATTCCTATACTTACTAGAACGTGGCACTGGGAGTAATCCAGAGATTACAACCTTTGAGGTCCTGCTCTTTAATCTGTTACCTAGCTCCCTAAATTCTTGATGCAGGACCTCATCCCTCTTTTTACCTATGTCGTTGGTACCAATGTGGACCACGACCACTGGCTGTTCACCCTCCCCCTCCAGAATGCCCTGCAGCCGCTCAGTGACATCCTTGACCCTGGCACCAGGGAGGCAACAAACCATCCTGGACTCACGTCTACGGCCACAGAAACGCCTATCTGTTCCGCTTACTATAGAATCCCCTACCACTATTGCTCTCCCACTCTTTTTCCCCCCTTCCTGGGCAGCAGGAGCACCCCCAGTGCCAGGAAGTTAGGAAGTTGGCTGCTGCTGCCTTCCCCTGGTGAGTCATCCCCCTCAACAGTATCCAAAGCGGTATACTTGTTTGAAAGGGGGATGTCCGCAGGGGTTCCCTGCACTACCTGCCTGCCTTTGTTGCTCCGCCTGATGGTCACCCCCTGTGCTGCCCTACCCTGAGGCGTGAACAACTCGCTAAACGTGCTATCCACGAGCCTCTCAGCATCGCGCATGCTCCAAAATTCATCCACCCGCAGCTCGAGCGCCGCAATGCGGTCTGCAAGTAGCTGCAGCTGGATGCATTTCCCGCACACATGGTCGCCAGGGACACTGGCAGCGTCCCTGATTTCCCACATGGAGCAAGAGGAGCAGAACACGGGTCTGAGCTCTCCTGCCATGACTTACTCCTTTAATTAATTAAAAAATTTATTCAATACCCCAGTTACAGGTATACTCTAGGGTGCTTTATTTACCAACTGTCCCCACTGCACCAGAGACCCTAGAAATTTAACACCACAGAAGTCAAGCTTGTATTGAAAAAGAGAGAAATACTCACCAACCAATCACTTACCTGCTCCCTGGTGACGTCACACACTGACTACTTTTTACCTCTCTCCTCTGCTGTTGATTTGGTCGGGCCTCTGCCTTCGCGCCGGTTTTTAAGCCGGGCTCCTCCTCCGCTGCTGCTCTCCCCCGAACTGGTCGGGCCTCTGCCTTCACGCCGGTTTTTAAGCCGGGCTCCTCCTCCGCTGCTGCTCTCCCCCGAACTGGTCGGGCCTCTGCCTTGGCGCCGGTTTTTAAGCCGGGCTCCTCCTCCGCTGCTGCTCTCCCCCGAACTGGTCGGGCCTCTGCCTTCACGCCGGTTTTTAAGCCGGGCTCCTCCTCCGCTGCTGCTCTCCCCTGAACTGGTCGGGCCTCTGCCTTGGCGCCGGTTTTTAAGCCGGGCTCCTCCTCCGCTGCTGCTCTCCCCCGAACTGGTCGGGCCTCTGCCTTGGCGCCGGTTTTTAAGCCGGGCTCCTCCTCCGCTGCTGCTCTCCCCCGAACTGGTCGGGCCTCTGCCTTCACGCCGGTTTTTAAGCCGGGCTCCTCCTCCGCTGCTGCTCTCCCCCGAACTGGTCGGGCCTCTGCCTTGGCGCCGGTTTTTAAGCCGGGCTCCTCCTCCGCTGCTGCTCTCCCCCGAACTGGTCGGGCCTCTGCCTTCACGCCGGTTTTTAAGCCGGGCTCCTCCTCCGCTGCTGCTCTCCCCTGAACTGGTCGGGCCTCTGCCTTGGCGCCGGTTTTTAAGCCGGGCTCCTCCTCCGCTGCTGCTCTCCCCCGAACTGGTCGGGCCTCTGCCTTGGCGCCGGTTTTTAAGCCGGGCTCCTCCTCCGCTGCTGCTCTCCCCCGAACTGGTCGGGCCTCTGCCTTGGCGCCGGTTTTTAAGCCGGGCTCCTCCTCCGCTGCTGCTCTCCCCCGAACTGGTCGGGCCTCTGCCTTGGCGCCGGTTTTTAAGCCGGGCTCCTCCTCCGCTGCTGCTCTCCCCCGAACTGGTCGGGCCTCTGCCTTGGCGCCGGTTTTTAAGCCGGGCTCCTCCTCCGCTGCTGCTCTCCCCCGAACTGGTCGGGCCTCTGCCTTCGCGCCGGTTTTTAAGCCGGGCTCCTCCTCCGCTGCTGCTCTCCCCCGAACTGGTTGGGCCTCTGCCTTGGCGCCGGTTTTTAAGCCGGGCTCCTCCTCCGCTGCTGCTCTCCCCCGAACTGGTCGGGCCTCTGCCTTGGCGCCGGTTTTTAAGCCGGGTTCACCTCCTCTGCTGCTGCTCTCCCCCGAACTGGTCGGGCCTCTGCCTTGGCGCCGGTTTTTAAGCCGGGCTCCTCCTCCGCTGCTGCTCTCCCCCGAACTGTGGCCTAATCTATCAATTTCTTGTCTCAAATGCTGGAGGTCTCCCTCCTTTAACTGCCTAACAAGCTGGATGCCTTCTTCTTTCTGTTCTTTCACACTTTGAATCTCCTTTTCTTTTAGTTGAATCTCTTTGACTTTTAGTTCTTTTAAATCTTGTATCTCTCCCTTTAAATCTCTAATCTCTTTTGCATCCTGGCTCATTAATTCCTCATCTCTCCGAGCACAGTAATATGCCCCGAATGCCAGAGACCATTTGCCTGTTTGGGTCTTAGCTTTCCCTCATCTACCCTCTCCTGGATAAATGCAGCAAGCTCCCCAAAGGACGCATGTTGGCCCTTACAGATGCATCATGCCCGTAACTCTTGTAAGTCCCTTATGGACACCTTTTCATATATTTTCTCATGGTAGGCTACAGCTACGTCTTTTGCTGGCTTTTTGTATGCCCCCAATCCCTTCATCCTGTGTCTTTTGAATTTACATTTAAATTTCGCACCACAGGTTAGAATTGCAACTCCCGAAATTTCCAAATGTTTAAAAGAATGATCTAAAGCTGTCTTGCCAGATCCCGGATGAGCCCCCAATTTTGTAAGCTTTTTATTTCAACTGGCATTAAATTGACACCAAGACCAATTCTTTTGAAACAATTTGGAATAAGTTTAAACACACACACTCATGCACATCAAAACAATAGCCTACTAGTATTTATGGACTCTACTCGATTACAACATGTAAGGTAATGGGTTAGATTTACACAGACTTGTACTTCCCTGAGTCAAGCAATGCATGTGGCCTTTTTCCTTGCTCCTTAGTCTGGTCTGTAGAGGGAGGGCTTCTTGTTTTTCCATGTGGTCATCCAGAGAGAGAGCGAGAGCCTTTGGGTTCCTTATTTTATGGCCCTGAAATTAGGATCGGGAGTTTGCCGCGCGTGCAAGCCCCCGAAGTGCACTCACCCGGCGCGCCGACATCTGAAGCCCGGGCCTGCTTGCATTTCCTGTCACTGGCCCGGTTCAGATGTCGGCGCGATGTGCTTACCTGATCCAGCGGCGTAGTTAGTGCGATGTGCCGGCTGGGATCAGGTGAGCACTGTGCAGCCAATCAGGGGAGGGGAAACCTCATTCATGAGTTTGACAGTAAGAACTGTCAAACTCATGAAAAGTATGGGCTGCCAAAACACTACTTAAACTTTAAATAAAATTTTAAAAAACATCCCACTGATTATATTTAACTATAAATAAGTTTAAAAAAATATTTTAAACAATTAATCAAATTTTTGAAAAAAATAAATAAAAAAAAAATAGGTTCTAAAACTAAACTTACCTTACTGTAAATTGTTTAAAAATAATAAAACTGTGGAAATTTTTTTTCTAAATTGTACTAAAAGACCACTTACCTGTAAAACGAAGTACTTACGTCTGTTTTTTCCACGCGTAAAAACCGGAGGCCTTTACACTCGGACAACTCTGGAAAAAAAAAGGAATTTCACTGCGCACGCGCTGCTTGTGCAGTCGCACACGTTCTGCCTCTTAACCCCTTGGGTCAGAGGACAGGAAATGCCGGTTTTCAGCGCATGCGCTGTGCATGCTGAAAACCGGCAATTCCTCCAGGCACATGCGTGAGTACCCCATCCGTACTCACGCGTTGTGACAGGAATTACTGGGCCATTATCTTTTTAAGTCCATTGTCTCTAGTCTAAATTGCTAAGACCCCAGGAGTGGGTCTTAGTTTTTAATTGGCTTTCCTTTGAACATCTGTCTGTCTGCAGTGGCTGGTGCCATTTCTTGATTAAGTTAATTGTCTGTTAACACCTTTTAGTGGCACTTGAGTTTCGATGGTGAGTCTCTGTGGGGGTTATCCTGTTGTGCAGGTTTCCTTTGTTAAGTTTTGCCTTGAGCAGGGAGATCCATACACATCAAATTCATCTTTGTTACATACATCTTATATTAATAGTCTCGAGTCCATCACACATACAAAACATATATTTTTATTCTTACAGTAGGAAGAATGAAGAGAGGCAATGTGAACTAAATGTTTAACTTTAAAGAGGGTGCAGGAACAGAGACCTGGGATGTATGTACACAAATCTTTGAAGGGGGCAGGACAAGTTGAGAAGGCTGTAATAAAAAAGGGATCCTTGGCTTTATTTATAGAGACATAGGCCTAGAAATTGGGTATAGCCCGGCTTGAGGCATTAGAACTGGTGCTGCGCAAAGTTTATAGCCAGACGAAACTTATCGCCGCCTGGCACGATATTGGGTTGCATCGCCCCTAAAGGTGATTGAGGCGCGAATTCAGGCGTTACACGGGACTCCTAAGGCGCTAAACTTCCGGCGCAACCCAATATCGGAGCGGACGGGCTCAGCGCAGGTGCTCTCAATTACCGATGACCACGAGACTTCCAGGCGCCGGCTAGCTCTTAAAGGGGTGGGTCAGTCAGCTTCAGCATCCACACTCTGCGCCTTGCAGGCCTCAGAATCGTCGCAGGCCCTTCTCTGGCGATAAAAACTTGGACCAGATGGAGAAGGTGAGACAGAGAGCAGAGCGCTTCATCAATGAGGCTCTGGAGCAATTGGTGGCCGCAGTGGAGTGCCGGCGAGATGTTCTCTACCCAGACAATGGCAGGAGGCCGAATCATAAGGACTACCGACGAGCTTGGAGGGATGTATGCCAGAGGGTCAACTCCAGCAGCATGGTGACCAGGAGCCCTGTCCAATGCAAAAAGAAATTCAACGACCTCACTCGGATCGTGAGGGTGGGTGTTGCTCCTGCAAACTTCTGCATCCCTTCATTTGCACCTGACTTTATGGCTACAGGGTGGCCTGTGCCCCATTGGCCATCTGCCAGCAAGCACCCATGGCCCTTTCTGGGCACACACATGCACATTTGACTCAGGGCGTCATTTAAGGGCTCTTGCACCATGGGGGGCATGAGATGATCACTCAGGGCATCAGGTAACATAACTTCCCCTCCTTTCCCCTGCAGTCCATGCTGGCGAGGATTGGCAAAGACCAGCTTCGCACCGGTGGAGGACCTCCACAAGTGGTCACTCTCACGGATCTCGAGGAGAGAGTCCACCAGATTCTTGGAGGACGTCTGAATGGTCCTGTAACCACTGCAGCTACCGACCCCATTGTCGACAGCGATGGTAAGGTTCTCACCTCTTACAACTGTCTCCTTCTACTTGTTCCCCCCGCCAGCATGCTTTCTCACTGTGGACCCATGTCATAGCCTTGCCGCAATCTGGCATCCCTTGCTGCGAACCTATCCTTTTGCTAAAGCCACTCTTCCACCACCCTGCTTTCAGATGCTGTATCACCAGCTCGGGAGCCGGGCCCTCAAGCTGCCAGTGCCAGTGCCTCCAAAGGCTCAATGAGAAAATTACTGTCCAACAGAAGGTCAGCAACTCTCTCCAGCAACGATCAGGATGGCCAGCCCAAATGGCTGCAGCTTTTATACTAGTGCTGTCCCCTTTAAATAGCGCCCCCCGAGTTCGAGAAGGGCCTGGGAACGCTCCATCCAACTGTCGCTAATAGCGCCAGGCGGAAAGGTTGCGGGCGCCACCAAATATCCGGTCCGGGGCGCAAAAATGGCGTTGCACACTGAAACGACATCATGATCTGCCTGCGCCCGTGGGCGCGCGCAAAGAGTTAGCGCCGGCGCTAAAATCATACTCAATATGGGAGGTGGCGCTATATTCACAGCGCCCGCCTGAAAATTGGGTAACGCCCCAATTCTCGTGCTCTTTAGGCGCTAATCGCTGGCGCTACCAACCGAATTTCTATAGAGTACAAAAGCGAGGAAGCTATGCTAAACCTTTATAAAACACTGGTTAAGCCTCAGCTGGAGTATTGTGTTCAATTCTGGGCACCGTACTTTAGGAAGGATGTCAAGGCCTATGGGATTCAGTAAGACCACAGCTGATCGTCCACTTATCTCCACTTTCCTGCACTATCCCCATATCTCTTGATTCCCTTAATATTCAAAAATCTATCGATCTCTGTCTTGAATACACTCAACGACTGAGCCTCCACAGCCCTTTGGGGTAGAGAATTCCAAAGATTCACCACCCTCTGAATGAAGAAATTTCTCCTCATCTCAGTCCTAAATGGCCGACCCCTTATTCTGAGACTGTGACCCCTGGCTCTAGACTCTCCAGCCAGGGGAAACATCCTCTCTGCATCTACCCTGTCAAGCCCTGTAAGAATTTTGTATGTTTCAATAAGATCACCTCTCATTCTTCTAAACTCTAGAAAATATAGGTCTAGTCTACTCAATCTCTCCTCATGGGACAATCCCCCCATCCCAGGAACCAGTCTGGTGAACCTTCGTGTACTCCCTCTATGGCAAGTATATCCTTCCTTAGGTAAGGAGAACAAAACTGTACACAATACCCCAGGTGTGGTCTCACCAGGGCCCTATATAATTGCAGTAAGATGTCTTTACTCTTATACTCAAATCCTCTTGTAATAAAGGCCAACATACCATTTGCTTTCCTGATTGCTTGCTGTACCTGCATGTTAACTTTCAGTGCTTCGTGTACAAGGACACCCAGGTCCCTCTGAACACCAACATTTCCCAATCTCTCACCATTTAAAAATGACTCTGCTTTTCTATTTTTCCTGCCAAAGTGGATAACTTCACATTTCTCCACATTATATTCCATTTGCCATGTTCTTGCCTACTCACTTAGCCTGTCTATATCCCCTTGAAGCCTCCTTGCATCCTCCTCACAACTTACATTCCCACCCAGCTTTGTATCATCAGCAAACTTGGATACATTACATTTGGTCCCCTCATCAAAATCATTGATGTAAATTGTGAATAGCTGAGGCCCAAGCACTGATTCTTGCGGTACCCCACTAGTTACAGCCTGCCAACCCAAAAGAGACCCATTTATTCCTACTCTCTGTTTTCTGTCCGTTAACCAATCCTCAATCCATGCTAGTATATTACCCCCAATCCTATGAATACTAATTTTATTTAATAACCTCTTGTGTGGCACCTTATCGAATGCCTTCTGAAAATCCAAATACACCACATTCACTGGTTCTCCCTTATCTATTCTGCTAGATACAACCTCAAAAAACTCTAACAGATTTGTCAAACACAATTTCCCTTTCATAAATCCGTGTTGACTCTGCCCAATCCTATTATTATTTTCTAAGTGTCCAGTTACCACATCCTTAATAATAGATTCTAACATTTTCCCTACTACTGATGTCAGGCTAACTGGTCTGTAGTTCCCCGTTTTCTCTCTCCCTCCTTTCTTAAATAGTGGGGTTACATTTGCCACCTTCCAATCTGCAGGAACCGTTCTAGTATCTATGGAATTTTGGAAAATGACAACCAATGCATCCACTATCTCTATAGCCACCTCTTTCAAAACCCTAGGATGTAGGCCATCAGGTCCAGGGGATTTATCAGCTTTTATCTATCTACTATTTCCAGGACGTTTTTTGCATCTTCTCCGTGAAGACAGACACAAAGTATTTGTTTAATTTTTCTGCCATTTCCTTATTCCCCATTATAATTTCTCCTGTCTCAGCCTGTAAGGGATCCACACTTTCACTAATCTTTTCCTTTTTACATACCTATAGAAGCTTTTACAAGTCTGTTTTTATGTCTCTCACTAGTTTACTCTCTTTCTCTTATTCTCCCTTTCTTTATCAATTTCTTGGTCCTCCTTTGCTGATTTCTATAATCCTCCCAATCCTCAGGCTTACTACTCTTTTTGGCAACATTATAAGCCTCTTCCTTTGATCAAATACTATCTTTAACTTCTCTTGTTAGCCACGGTTGGGCCAGTTTTCCTGTGGGGTTTTTGTTCCTTAAAGGAATGTATATTTGTTGTAAATTATGTATTCATTCTTTAAATGCTAGCCATTGCTTCTCTACCATCATACCTTTTAATGTAGTTTCCCAATCTACCTTAGCCAACTCGCCCCTCATACCTACGTAGTTTGCTTTGTTTAGATTTAAGACCCTAGTTTTGGATTTAACAAAATCACTTTCAAACTCAATATAAAATTCTATCATATTATGGTCACTCGTCCCTAAAGGCCCCTTTACTACAGGGTTATTAATTAACCCTTTCTCATTGCACAATACTAGTTCTAAAATAGCCTGTTCCCTAGTTGATTCCTAACATACTGATCTAGAAAACTATCTTGCATACATTCCATGAATTCATCCTCCACACTATTACTGCAAATTTGGTTTGCCCAGTCTATATGTAGATTAAAGTGCCCCATAATTACTGTATTACCCTTGTTACATGCGCCTCTAATTTCCTGATTTATTCTCTGCTCTACATTACATCTACTGTTTGGCGGCCTGTAAACAACTCCCACCAATGTTTTCTGCCCCTTGCTGTTTCTTAGCTCCACCCAAACTAATTCTACTTCTTGACTTCGGAGCTAAGATCCTTTCTCTCTACTGTCTTTATCCCATCCTTTGTTATCCCATGCTTTATTATCAGGGCTACCCCTCCTCCTTTTCCATTTTGCCTATCTCTTCTAAAAGTTAAGACATGAGGAAACAATTTTATTCACAGCGAGTTGTTGTGATCTGGAATGCATTGCCTGAAAGGGTGGTGGAAGCAGATTCAATAGTAACTTTGAAAAGGGAATTGGATAAATACTTGAAGGGAAAATTTTGCAGGGCTATAGGGAAAGAGTGAGGGAGTTGGATAGATATACCAAAGAGCTGGCACAGGCACGATGGGCCAAATGGCCTCCTGTGCTGCATCATTCTATGATTCTATGAAAATGAGGAAGGGTGTTAGACATGAAACGTCGACTGAATAACTTTGATTTCTCCACAGATGCTGTCTGACCTGCTGAGTCTTGCCAGCATTTTTTGCTTTTATTTTTAGATTTCTAGCATCTGCAATATTTGGCTATTTGTTTATCCTCATTTTGGATCCTGAGGGCCTGCTGTTTATTACCAGCATTTTCTGTTTTATTCCAGGTTCCCAGAAATTTGTCTTTTTATTGCTCATTAAATAATGTGCTTAGTCCACCCCTGTATGTGGTAAGGAAACACCTAAAACAGGAGTAGAGAGACAGCAAATGAGAGAACATGCCTGGAGCATGGAGAGTCATACGAAATATGTAGATTACTCCCAAGCTCTGCTTGATCCTTATCCATACTAAGCTGGCTACTGTGTTCTAGTCGATCTCTCCTGACTCCCCATATCCTCAGCCTTGCCTTCAAATACCTTCCTGCCTTTATGCCATCTTATCTTAGCAATCTCCTCCATCCATACATCACTGCACATATCCTCCTTTTTGACAGTGACCTATTCTTTTCTACCTAGTCCCTGTAAAAACATAAGAATTAGGAGCAGAAGTTGTCCTTACAACCCCTCGAGTTACTCTGTCATTCAATGGGGCAGTAATTCCTCCCCAAACGCGTGAGTACGGAAGGGGTACTCACGCGTCTGGCCGGAGGAAATGCCGGTTTTCAGCATGCACAGCGCATGCGCTGAAAACCGGCATTTCCTCTCCTCTAACCCAAGAGGTGAAGAGGCTAGCGCGTGCGCTGTAGGGGGCAGCGCGTGCGTCTTGGATTTCCTCTGTTTTGGGGGATTTGCGCATGTGTAAAGGCCTCCGGTCTTTACGCTTGTAAAAAGCACACGTAAGTATTTATTTTTACAGGTAAGTGGTGTTTTAGTGCAATTTAGAATTTTTTTTTCCACAGGTTTATTATTTTAAAGAATCTACAATAAGGTAAGTTTAGTTTTAGACCCTTTTTATTAAAAATTTATTTTTTTCAAAAAAAAAATTGTTTAAATTATTTTTTTAAACTTATTTATACTTAATTTAATGATTGGGATGTTTTTTAAAATTTTATTTAAAGTTTAAGTAGTGTTTTGGGGTGCAGTACTTCTCATGAGTTTGACAGTTCTTACTCTCAAACTTATGAATGAAGTTTCCCCTCCCCTGATTGGCTGAACAGTGCTCACCTGATCCCAGCCGGCACATCGCACTAACTACGCTGCTGGGTCAGGTTAGCACAGCGCGCCGACATCAGAACCGGGCCACTGACAGGAAATCTACTGCGGGCCAGGTTTCAGATGTCGGCGCGCCGGGTAAGTGCACATCGGGGGCTTGCACGCGCGGCAAGCCCCCGACACCAAGTTCTGGGCCACTAAGATTATGGCTGATCTTCGACCTCAACTCCACTTTTCTGCCTGATCGCCATATCCCTTGATTCCGCTAGAGTCCAAAAATCTATTTATCTCAGCCTTGAATATACTCAATGACTGAGCATTTGGGGCAGTACTCTACCAATAGTGACTACCCCTTTAGCCACTATGACCTGCCCTCTGGAACTCTCTCCTCCAGCATACTTGCCTTCTTACCTTCCTCATTGCTGACAAAATCATCCTTAAGAAGAATGAAAGAAAACTTGCATTTATATAATGCCTTTCACATCCTCAGGATCACCCAATATGCTTTACGACCAACTCTTGTTTGTATTAAGTTATTTTGTAGGCAAGACTCTTCAACCATGCTCAGCGTATGCTTTTTGTCCATCATCTGGTAAAGTGCTCTGAGAAATCTTTCTGTACGTGAGGAATGCTTAAAAATGTAAGTTGCTTGTTGTAGGCTTTAGTTTGTGGACAGTAGGACTTACATGATCACAAGTGGCCAAAATTGGACCACCCGGAGAAGACATAGGCCTAGAAATTCAGTTGTTTGCACCAGCCGCTAGCGCCTTAGGAGGAGGAGATGTGGGGCGCTAGGCGGCTAGCGGCCGGCCGCTGCGCGATCTGCGCCTCTCCCCAACTTCAGTAAAGATTTAGCGGCGGCGCAAAGCCTTTGCGCGCGCTCAGCTGCGCGCACAGATCCTGATGTCATTTCATCGTGCAACGCCCTTTGTGCGCCCCAAACCGGAAATTCAGTGGCGCCGGCCTATTGCGCGCCTGGCGCCCCTAGCGACTGGTAGAGGGGAACGGTTCCCAGTCGCTGCGGGGCGCGGGGGGCGCTAATTAAAGGGCACTCCTCCTGCAGTAGAAATGGCAGCCATTTTGCAACACTCCTTCTTTGTGAGAGACGGATCTTTGCAGAGAGACAAAGGTAGAGAGCTTTCTGGTTTGGCTCAACACTCGCACAGGTACTTGTGGCTTCAGGCCACAGCTTTGCACTTGTCTTTAACTTCAGAGCCATAGCATTGATTGGAAACGTGGCTATACTGAATTTCTAGGCCATAGACATTCAGTTTTGGCCACTTTAGGGCGCGTAACTGACGACATTGCCTGAACTGGGAGGCCTGGGCCTTGCCCAAAATTGGGCCTCGGGCCTCAGTGTAATAATTGGGGCAAGCTGTCACTGCCTGTCATACCTTCAGGGCCAGCAACACCCATTTAAATCCATCTAATT
This sequence comes from Somniosus microcephalus, assembly GCF_052327205.1. NCBI lineage: Eukaryota > Metazoa > Chordata > Chondrichthyes > Squaliformes > Somniosidae > Somniosus > Somniosus microcephalus. Next base: position 144,552,799 of record NC_140991.1, on the reverse strand, counting down.
TGGACAACCTGATCCATGTCAATTACTTTGAATGACCTGTTAGATACCCATCCAGGTACAATGTGAGCAACAAAATCATAGCTAACAAGGACTTTCTGTTATCTGTCCTGCCCTGAGGTGCGAATATTAGCCTGACTGTAATGTATGTTTCCTCAAATTGCAGAAACAGCCCACAATAACCGACCTCTAACCCTGTGTGTACTGCAGTTAGAAGTAAAGAACCTAATGAATAATCCATCATAATAATAATGCTTTATTTTGGTCATGGAGATATTACCCTGTTTTATTTTAAACAGGTTCATACCTTCATTAGAATAATGGATAAAGGAATTTTATCCATATGCTAATGTCTCACAACATAATTTCATCCCACAAGTTTTTGTCAGCTGCTTCTGTTGAACAGGCACTCAAGTACTTGTTGAAAATCTGATCTGTAATTTAATGTTTTAGTTGGATCCTGCTGAGTATTGCTACTGGTGCCACAAAGTCCAAGTAACTTACTCGAATTGTTGGACTTTATATTCATGCTATTGTTGTACCAACTAATTTCCTTTTGGAGAATAGCCCACTGAGAACTCTTATTTTCCAACTGTTAAATTTAATTATGATTTTGTTCAAATGCCTTTAGGAAATCTTGGAAATAATTAGTAGTTTCTTAGCATTTGAAAAAAAATGTTCAGGTAAAAGTCAAGAATATGGATTAATATCACACGGATGTAGTGAATGGGCTTAACGCCTGTTTTCCTCATATGGCTGTTTAAACATAGTTTATATTTTTCAAGCACTGGCAGATGACATATGGGCCACAATAAATTTCTTGTGAGTGAGGTTAAGAGTGCCCCTTGGGCAAAGCTCAGTAGGGAGGAAAAAGCATCATATAAGTCAACTGCATTTATTTTATGGCACCGATGGATTTATTCAATTAGACAAGAACAATAACGGGGGTTAAATTGGATACGACCCAAAAACGGGCATAGAGATCACTGTGCATGGTTAACCTGCACCCGTTTATGGAGTTGCGGGCAGCATATCAGCCCAGATCTTTGTGCTCAAGTCTCTGGAATGGGACTTGAACACACAACTTTCTGACTCAGAGGCAAGAGTGCTACCAACTGAGCCACAGCTGACACAGGATCCATGTGCCACTGAAGGCTCTACTCGAGGAACCTGTCACTCTTACCAACTGGATGGATTACCACTTGCTAAATGTGCTAATTGTCTCTAGTGCCCAACTGAGGATCCTGCATGTAAACTCAGAGAATTGGGGAAGCGCTCAGTGCGCACTTGTTCATCGCCACACCACTATCCACAACTTATTCAGCAGAGAGGGACAAGGAGGTGGGTGGATCTTAGGGGACAAGACCTACCCCCCTGGAGCCATGACACCTTTCCACATCCTGGTACAACCGTGCACATGTATCGACCTGGTGGAGAGGATTATCAGGATGCTTAAATTATGCTTCTGAAGCCTGAACAGATTGGGGGATGTTCTACAGTAAGCCCCATGATAAAGTGGCGAAGATTGTACTGGTCTGCTGTGCACTGCACAATTTCACTCTGCAGGAACAGCTCATCCTGGACTTGGCAGACAAAATGCCCGTGGAACAGGAAGATCCTGACCCATATGTCCCTGGACCCAGAGGAGGGCACAGTGACGGTGACTAGTGCAGCCAGAGAACAGCTAGTGGCTCAGGTGTTTAGACAATTAAACCCTCCCTCCCCCCCACCACCACCCCATATCCCTCAACCCCCACCCTACCCTCCCCTCCCCGCCCACCCACCGCCACAAATTTCCACCAGCGGATTGGAGGTGAATCATGAAGTTTTGGCCAATTTTTCTGTGGAATGATCCCCGTGGTGACACGAACACAAAGAAGGACAGGCAAGATTGTAACAAACAATTGAACTTTTATTCAGTGCAACAGAGCAATAACGAAAAGTCAGTAAAACATATCAGTGCAAAAGTAGTTGCGAACTTAAAAACAGTAACCTCTCATCAGAAAAACTCAACAAGGAACAAGTACTGCAAACTGACCTGTCTTAAAACCATCAAACACAAAAGGCGAGGTCCACACCCCTCTACATACAGCAGCACTGATGAGCAACAATGCAGCAGGTGCAACATGGAAGATGGCCAAGGGAAGACCAGCAATGGGAACCCTGTGATGAGGGAGCCAATTACAAAATAGTGTACAGTTTTATAAATAGTACAATTTTTTTCTGTAACAGCAATTTAGATAGAAATGTTGTTAACAGTAGTAAATAAATATTCCACATGAACGTGTCTACATCACTGCTTGTAAACTAAGATGAGATAGTCAATTAGAAAGTAATGCATAACATTGGTAATAACAACAGAAAATGCTGGAAAATCTCCGCAGGCCAGGCAACATCCGTGGAGAGAGAAATAGAGTCAACGTTTTAGGTCGAAACCCTTTGTCAAGACTGAAAAAGCACAGGAAATGAAACAAATTAAAAGGCCAGTTTGGGGGCTGGGAGAGAACAAAAGAGAAGTGAAGAGACATTAAGAGGTATTCAAAACGAGACGAGATGGTGATAGGACTGGTGGAGACAAAAGACGGCTCTAGATTAGGTGTGAAATGCGCTGCCATGTGGGAGAGAAAAAAAGGGGGGAAGGGCCAAAACAAAGGTGTGGATAAAAAATATAAGTAAAAATGTAATCGCATAACATTGGTAGTTGTGCAAAAATTTGCCTACAACAACACTTTAATACTGTTCCAACATAGTGTTTTATATAAAATAACAATTTTAAATGTCAAACTATTTACAATAGATTGTGCTGTCTGAAGCATGACTGAGGGACCACTGAGGGTGAGAATGGTCAGGAGGAACATAAGAACATTAGAATTAGGAGCAGGCCATACAGTCCCTCGAGCCTGCTCCACCATTCAGTAAGATCATGGCTAATCTTCAAACTCAACTCCACTTTCCCAAGATGGACTCTGCATGCAGGGGGCACCCTCCTCCCTCGTGTGTTCACAAGCCCTTGTCCCACATGATGGTCGGGATTAGGGAGTTGGGAGTGGGCAGTTCCTGGTGCTGCTCCGAGGATACATGGGGAACAGATGTGATCTGACTACTGACAGCTGCCTCCTGTGACGGGGTTATTGCTAACTGCATCATCGGAGGGTGATCCTCAGCAGCCTGGTCACTCAAGGCTTGCACAGAGCCTGGAGGTGGAAGAACATGGGCTTGTTTCTCCTCCTCCTGCTCAGTTTCTGCCTCAGTGCCTTCTGCCCTGTCCTCTGATCAATGTGGAGCTGTGGGAAGGAAGAAGATTATCGTGGTTACATGAAGCTGTTAAATTCATCAGCTGCCCACTCTGAAAAAGCTGTCTCCCATGGCAACAGACTTTTATGACTTACTTGTCTTTGGGTTCTGCCTTGAGCAAACAATCACATCTCAAATGAAAGTACCTAACCTTCTCCCATACTACAAATACTGAATTAGAAGGACAACTCCTATCCAGCTGAAGCCTTTCTTTAAAAAAAACTGTTACAGAGGCAGACAACTTTTGATCATTTTTATCTATTACTTATAGATGTTCCCTCTAAATTGTCTTTGTTGTGTGCAGCCTGTTTATTTCAATGTGTGGTCCCTTTAAATTTCTGCGCATGTGCGGTATTTTGAATGGCAAATCTTGTGAGCGACCTTCGGGAACCTTGCAGATTACTATGCAGCTGCGCACATGCGCAGATTTGTGGTAACATTGCTTATAATAGATATCTGAATTTGGAATTAAAGCCCAGAGAATGCTTACCTTGCCTGACCTGGTTGGGTCATTATATTTTTTGCAGCACTTATCATCCAATTGTGGGGCAACTGACATGGCACTCAACGGTTCGGCCAACACCCTTTGCAGCACCGAACTCACCTTCGCCCTTGGAGTCCCCAGCAGTCGGACTTGTCGACACTCAACCTCACCCAAGAGGCATTCTAGGTCCTCCTCCCCAAAGTTTTGTGCCCTTTTCTTCACCTTTTCCTGCGATATCTCTGCCGACACTGAAAATTACTTTTTACATTGTTTTTTTAATTGAAATCAACTCTGTCATGTTGATTTATGGTGATTTCAGAAGTTGGAGCTCACTTATCTTCCAGTGCCAAAACACAATCTGAGTTATGGCGACTGTTCTCAGCTTTTTATAGTGCCATGTGGTCTTCGAGGTAAGCCACTGGCTATGCCATGAATAGGTCCAAGATTTGTCATTGACCTCAATACACAAGGGCTGGATCGATTTTCCATCAAATTTTGGTGTAAGTATATTGCGAGATGAACAGAGAATGCAAATGGCCGATTAACGGCATTTCTAACAAATCCCAGCCCATTATGTACGGTTGAATAATGCGTCGACACTCACTGCCGACCCAGTCTCAAACAAGAAGAACTGCACTTCGGCAGTGGAAACCTCTGGCACCACCCCAGCAAAAGTCGGCATCTTCAGAAGAGGAGGGAAAATTGGAAAAAAACAGCCAGAAGAGATTCTCTGTGGGGTTCTCCCGATCTCTTGCAGAATATTGCAGAAATCCTGAAGAACTGGCATCAACGGCCATTTTTTTGTGGGAGTCCCTTTGATCTTCCACTGAAGTTACAGCAGAAACTTGGGAGAAACCCTTAGGAAATTCCAAGCTAGGTGTTGCTTGCAAAGAAATTGAGCTCTGTGGCTCTGGCCAGTTCATTGTCTCTTAATCAGCTGTGATTGCCAGTTAGGTGTCAGAGGGTGAATGCTAATTTGGGGGATATCGGTTCTTAATTACTTAGGAAATCATAGCGGATTAGAGTTCCAGAAACTGAAGTTATTGAAAGAGTTGTGTTTGTGTTTTTTTTTAATGCTATTAGGATGAGTAAACAAGCTATAACACTACAGCCAGGGCTTATACCAAAATCTTAGATAATGGTATGGTTGAAATATCAATCGCATATTGCTGTGACTTTTGCAATGTAATCATAGCTTTGAGTATCCTTTTATCACTGGAGAATAACACCAAATTAGAAAGCTTTCAGAGGATGTCAGTGGAGTTTGCCCTCTGCTGGTGAGGACAGACTATCACCAATTATAGGAGGAAAGTTCAATCTTTACACAAACATGTACTGTAATTGAATCCCAACAGGAATTTGTGCTATTTTCAGTGTGTTCAAGTTTCATCAGTGTGGGTCTAGCTTTACAAGTGTTACCACATGTACAAGCCAACAGAGAGCTGTGACCTAACACCTCTGAATTATTTTTGGATCACCAGTTCTCAAACTTCATTCACGAGATTGGCTCCCCAACATGTGTGTACACGCACAATGGCTTTTTTGCAGCTGTTCGGAAACACTGACTGTAAAAATGAACTTTAACAGTCCAGGTTTTCTTACTCTTTTTGCATAAGTTCACCTAGCAGCTGGTAATAACCCTTGCGGTACATTATTCTGCTCCCAAGTGCTACATTGCTTGGTGTACGGACATAATTTGGTACCGTTCATGGCATTAGCTCCATTATGTGCAGTGGTAATGTAAGTTAATGGTGAAAATATATATATTTTTTAATCCTTATTTGTTGTCCTATTGATAGTGATGCTGGATTGTTGTGATCCACTGCTGGATAGTAAGCAGTGACAAGGAAATCTTTAAGCAGTGTTTATACACTCCCAATGGAATTTGATACATTATTCAGCATTCCACCCAGCTGAGAGCAGCGCTGCTATTGAGATCAGTTTATTGACTGTGTAATGGAGGTACTATGTCACCATTTCCAGTATAATTCAGCAGAAATCAATCAACAATTCAAGTGGGAGTGATTGTTTCATAATTCAATTTTTTTCTCTCTTTTGGTCAATGAGGGAATTGAATTACTTTATTACTGGTGCAGTGTTTAGCCATTCCTTCCTTCCAATACTCCAATATTTCAATAGCAGTAGATGCATCAACAACAACAACTTGTATTTATATAGCACCTTTAACGTAGTAAAACATCCCAAGGGGCTTCACAGGAGTGTTATAAAACAAAAAAATAGACACCGAGCCACATAAGGAGAAATTAGGGCAGATGACCAAAAGCTTGGTCAAAGGGGTAGGTTTTAAGGAGCATCTTAAAGGAGGAAAGAGAGGTAGAGAGGTGGAGAGGTTTAGGGAGGGAGTTCCAGAACTTAGGGCCTAGGCAGCTGAAGGCACAGCCACCAATGGTTGAGCGATTAAAATCAGGGATGCTCAAGAGGCCAGGATGAGAGGAACGTAGATATCTTGGGGAGTTGTGGGGCTGGAGGAGATTACAAAGATAGGGAGAGGTGAAGCCATGGAAGGATTTGAAAACAAGGGTGAGAATTTTTAAATCGAGGCGTTACTTAACTGGGAGCCATTGTAGGTCAGCGAGCACAGGGGTGTAGTGTCCGCGTATAAATAACACACGGACTGCAGGAGAACGGTAATAACAGGTGTTTACTGAACAGAGGGTATGCTGGAACTAACTGTACAAATTACTACACGGTGTTATATACAGGTGTGGTCACTACTGGTACTGCAGTATACAGGGGCTGTAAAAGATAGTCCCTCTCTTAAAGGTACATACATTACAATTCCTCCCCTTTTAGATAAACAGTACATAACATTCATTTAACAATTAAATAATAACTAATTACAATTACAATTTTCTTTGTACTATATACATCAGCTGAAAGTAATCATTTATAAATTCAGTCTTTGAGGAGGCTTCCTGATCCTGTCTGGATAGCGCCTTTCTCGAGTATCCTGTTCTTGCGGCGGAGTCGATTCTGGCTCATTGTCATTGGTTGGTTCGTCAGCTTCCAATACCACTGGTTCTGAGGTAGACGCAATCTGTACTTCGGGTTCATCACCAGGTGTGTATGACCGTGGCATGGGTTTGACTTGTTCCTGTGACTCTAGAATCTGGTCAGCATGGCGTCTCACGATGCTCTCTCCAACGTCCACTGTGTACATTAGTGGTCCCTGCCGTGTGCATATCGTTCCTGGCTGCCATTTTTCTGTTCGGTAGTCATGGGCCAAGACTGGTTGCCCTATCTTGAAGCTCCTGGTTGGCTTCTCATTGATGTGCTGGAATTGCTTATTCTCAACATCTCGTCTTATGTTTGGTTTGAGCAAATCCAGGCAACATCTTAACCTTCGGTTAAAGAACATCATGGCTGGAGCTTGGTTGGTGACTGCATGTGTAAGCAAACAAGAAATTATCCACCTTGTGTTGCAGTGGTATGTTGTCGTTATACATCGCCTTTATTGCTTTTTTAAAGGTTTGAGCAAACCTCCAAGCCAATCCATTTGTGGCTGGATGATATGGGGCGGATGTGTAATGCTGTACCCCATTATTCCTCAAAAACCTCCGGAAATCCTTGGACACAAACTGTGGTCCATTGTCGGAGCAAATCTGTTCTGGCAAGCCATTCCTGGCGAAGATGGTCCGTAGGACTGCAATAGTTTTCTCCGTGGTGGTGGAGGACATTTTGATGACCTCTGGCCATTTCGAATGTGCATCCACGGCGATTAAAAACATTGAGTCCATAAATGGACCAGCAAAATCAATGTGTACCCGTTGCCATGGAGATGAGGGCCACTCCCATGGGTGTAGCGGGGCCTGTGGTGGAGCGTTTTGGAATTTCTGGCATCCTGTGCAGCTCTTGGTCATTTCCTCGATTTCTTTATCGATTCCCGGCCACCACACAAACGCCCTGGCTAGGCTCTTCATTTTTACCCCTCCCAGATGACCTTCATGAAGCTTATTGAGCACTCTATCTCTCAACTTGGGTGGAATTACCACTCGGGATCCACACATCAAGGTCCCCCAGCACACTGACAGCTGTTCTCTCCTTGGCGAGAATGCTGGCAACAGTGAGTCGCCATGTGCTGGCCATCCCTTCACCGTCAAATCATAGACCAGAGAGAGTGTCAGGTCATTTCGGGTTTCCTTCTCTATACTTGAGTTTGTAACAGGTAGACATTCGACTATGGTCGAATGGAATATCTCAACAGGGTCCACTGCAGGTGGTTCTTCCACCATAGGCAGCGGCAGGCGCAACAGCCCATCAGCGTTTCCATGCTGTTTCGTGCCCTTATACTCTATTTCGTATTGATGTGCCCCTAGAAAAAGGGACCATCTTTGCAGCCGTTGTGCCGTCATCACCGGAACGCCCTTCTTTGGGTTAAAAATGGAGACAAGAGGCTGGTGATCAGTCAGTAAGGTGAATTTCTGCCCATGCAGATAGTGATTGAAATTCTTCACCCCCCACACCAGGCTGAGGGCCTCCCTGTCAATCTGGGTGTAGTTACGCTCGGCTGAGGTTAACGAGCGTGACGCAAAGGCTATTGGCCTCTCTGAACCGTCAAGGAATTTGTGCGACAGCACCGCTCCAATGCCGTAGGGAGACGCATCACATGCCAACCGAATTGGTAGTGTTGGATTGTAGTGGGCCAATACTTCTTTTGAAGTGATTAGGCATTTACATTTCTGAAAGGCACGCTTACACTCATCACTCCATTTCCATGCTACTCCAGTTTGCAGCAGGGCGTTCAGTGGGTGCAGAATTGTAGACAAATTTGGCAAGATCTTATGGTAGTAGTTCACCAACCCGAGGAACGACCTCAGTTGCGACACATTTTCCGGTGCTGGAGCCTTGACTACTGCCTCAATCTTGTCTGGGGACTTATGCAACCCCTCTTCATCAATCACGTGGCCACAATACGAGATTTGTTTCCTGAAAAACTCGCATTTGGGATGGTTGGCTCGTAGCCCATATTCTTGTAATCTAGTGAGCACCTGCTCCAGGTTGGCAAGGTGTTCACTGTCATTTTCGCCCGTAACCAGGATGTCGTCCAAATAACACTGGGTCCCCGGGATCCCTTGCAGGACTTGTTCCATCATCCTCTGCCAAATAGCCAGAGCTGATGCTACCCCGAATACCAGTCGGTTGTACTGGTAAAGACCTTTGTGAGTGTTTATCGTGAGGTATTTTCTAGATGCTTCTTCTACCTCCATTTGTAGATACGCTTGGGCCAGATCAATCTTCGTAAAGCGTTTCCCTCCAGATAGTGAGGTGAAAATATCTTCTATCTGCGGAAGTGGATATTGTACTGTGTGAAGGACTGGGTTCACAGTTACCTTAAAGTCACCACAGATGCGAACCTTCTTCGGCTCCCCAGGCATGCTGCTCAATGATTTCTTCATTGCAGGAACGATGGGTGTGGCCCACATGCTCCAGTCCACCTTGGACAGCACACCCGAACGCTCCAGACTCTCCAGCTCTGCTTCGACGGCTGGGCGGATCGCATACGGTACCGGTCTGGCCTTAAAAAATTTTGGGTTTGCGTTATCTTCAATTTTTATCATTGCCGTTACGCCTTTTAGAGTCCCAAGTCCTTGCTGGAACACTTCTTTCGCGTCAGTTAGAATTTTTGACAGTCGTCCAGGTGTGACGTCGTTATCCTTTTTGTCAGCCACAGTTAGCGCCTGAATGGAATGCCAATCCAATTGTATTTTTCGGATCCATTCACGTCCCAATAATGGTGGTCCTCCATCTTGTAGTATATATAGATACAGTTTCTGTGTTTTCTTGCCGTTGTATTTAATGGGCACCCTTATTTTTCCTCTGGGGTAGACTTTTTGCCCCGTATATGTCTTCAAGACAATGGACGTGTCCTTCAAGGGTATGTGTGAGAATAGCCGCTCGTAGTCTCGTCGATTCATGACTGTTAGGGCTGATCCTGTGTCCAATTCCATCTTTACTTGGGACCCTGCTATCATGAGGATGACCCAAATGGTTCGGTGATCCTCCTTTGCGATCACGTTGTGTAACTTTAGACAACTTAGTCTCCTGCTCCCGGAGTCATTATCACTCTTCTGATCTTCTGAACTACTGTCCGTCATCTTTTGTACTTTCTTGTACTTTTCCTTAGTAGTTCTTTTAGTGTTGGTTTTCTTTCCCGACCTGCAGACTCGTGCTATGTGTCCCACTTTTCCACATTGCCTGCATACTTTGTCCTTAAACCAGCAATCCTTCTGGTCATGGGTTGTTCTGCCACAGCGATAGCACTTTTCTGCTCCATATGCCATTTCATTGGTGCTATATTCTTGCGGTTTCTGTTGTATTTCCGCAGCTCCCCGTGCTGCTGCTTCGTAGGATACTGCAATGCTGAAAGCCTTTTCTAGCATATGGTCCTTTTCCGAAAGTAGTCGTTTCTGGGTTCCTTCACTCTGGAGCCCGCAGACAAACTTATCCCTTAAGGTCCTGCTCCGAACTGGCAGTGTTTCGATAACTTGCGTAGTTCCGTAAGATAGTCAGCATTACTTTCGTCTTTGTGCTGGTTTCTTTTATGGAACTTGAATCTTTCTGCTATCAGCAGCGGTGTAGGGTTTAGATGTTCCTGTAAGATATTGACAATCTCTTCAAAGCTTTTCTCCATTGGTTTAGCTGGGGTAATTAAATTCCGCAATAGGCCGTACGTTCTCACGCCCATCAAATTCTATAATACCGACGCCTTCTTTTCATCGGCCACCTCATTTGCCTTGCAGTACACTTCAATTCTTTCTACATACGTGGTCCAGTCTTCTATTTCGTTGTCGAAAGCAGTGATGCTGCCACTCTTCGGCATCTTGGGTGGTTTAAAATGGTGCCTCCCGCGCTTTTCCTTCTTCCCCCGCTGCTGCCAACGCTGCTCCTAGTGTTCTAAATAGTAATGGCGGCGCCTCGCAGCTTTCTGCGCGTCTCTCTTTTGTTAATTAATTTTCTTAGTTTTATTCTTCTTCGACGCTGTCCACTGCGCATCTCTTTTCCTTCCCCCTTTTTTATTTTCTTTAACGCTGCCCGGCTCTTGAGCACCGGCCGCGCCCTGTGTGCTCCACCCTCTCTCTCTCTTTTTCTTCCCGACGACGCTGCTCGGCCCCCTTGCAGAGCCGCTCGATCGAGCTCTAGCCCACCGCAGTCCGGAAGGGTCAGCGCATTACCTGCTACCAGCCCGATTTGCTGGAACACCTTGACTGGAGAACCAAGCCCAGCTCTCCACAGCCTCCCCTGCGATTCTCTGAACTCCAATGGATCACTGGGTGGTTGCCCGCGGTCGACGCCCGTTGCTCTGGCTTCGACCTCCAAGAAGCTTCTTTTCAGGGATGGATCCCCATGAGGTGATGCAGTACTGCAGGTGAGTTCGAACCTGCTCGTCGCCACTGTAGTGTCCGCGTATAAATAACACACGGACTGCAGGAGAACGGTAATAACAGGTGTTTACTGAACAGAGGGTATGCTGGAACTAACTGTACAAATTACTACACGGTGTTATATACAGGTGTGGTCACTACTGGTACTGCAGTATACAGGGGCTGTAAAAGATAGTCCCTCTCTTAAAGGTACATACATTACAAGGGGTGATGGGTGAACAGAACTTGGTGCAAGTTAGGAAATGGGCAGCGAAATTTTGGATGACCTTAAGTTTACATAGAGTAGAATGTGGTAGGCCAGCCAGGAATGTGTTGGAATAGTCAAGTCTAGAGGTAACAAAGGCATGGATGAGGGTTTCAGCAACAGATGAGCTGAGGCAGGGCGGAGTCAGGCGATGTTACGGAGGTGGAAATAGGCGGTTTTAGATATGGCGCGGATATGGGGGCGGAAGCTCATTTCAGGGTCAAATATGACACCAAGGTTGCAAACAGTCTGGTTCAACCTCAGACAGATGCTAGGGAGAGGGATGGAGTCAGTGGCTAGAGAACGGAGTTTGTGGCGGGGACCGAAGACAATGGATTCAGTCTTCCCACTATTTAGTTGGAGAAAATTTCTGCTCATCCAGTGCTGGATGTCAGACAAGCAGTCTGACAATTTAGAGAAAGTGGAGGGGTCGAGAGAAGTGGTGGTGAAGTAGAGCTGGGTGTCGTCAGCATACATGTGGAAACTGATGCTGTGTTTTCGAATGATGTCACCGAGTGGCAGTATTCAGATGAGAAATAGGAGGGAGCCAAGGATAGATCCTTGGGGGACACCAGAGGTAACGATGCGGGAGCAGGAGGAGAAGCCATTGCAGGTGATTCTCTGGCTACGATTAGATAGATAAGAATGGAACCAGGCGAGTGCAGTCCCACCCAGCGGGATGATGGTGGAGAGGTGTTGGAGAAGGATGGAGTGGTCAACCGTGTTAAAGGCTGCAGACAGGTCGAGAGGACGAGGAGGGATAGTTTACCTTTGTTACAGTCACATAGGATGTAATTTGTGACTTTGATAAGAGCCGTTTCAGTACAGTGGCAGGGGGCGGAAACCTGATTAGAGGGATTCAAACATGGAGTTCCGAGCACGGATTTGGGAGGCAACAACACGTTCAAGGACTTTGGAGAGGAAAGGGAGGTTGGAATGGGGCGGTAGTTTGCAAGGACGGAGGGGTCAAGGGTTGATTTTTTTGAGGAGGGGGTGATGACGGCAGAATTGAAGGAGAGGGAGACAGTACTTGAGGAGAGAGAACCGTTAACAATATCCACTAACATGGGAGCCAGAAAAGGAAGTTGGATGGTCAGCAGTTTAGAGGGAATAGTGTCAAGGGAGCAGGAGGTGGGTCTCATGGACATCAGACGGATATGTAAATGGTATATGTTTTCACCACATTTCGATGACCAACCTCCTTTATTGGAAGGCACGGACTCAGGCTGGGCTAAAGTTCCAGCCACCCTCTAGTACTTCACGTGATGCCATTCTTTATGTGAAAGTCTAGACAATGAACATTTGCAGATTATTTGGCAAACAATGTGCATCACAACCAAGCCCAAACCTATCCTCAACTTATGTTGACACAGGCACAGATTTCAGCAGGGATCACTGAATAGCAATTAAGAACAGGAACCTTGTTCAATTTTCCCTTTGTCCAGTCTGGGCACACTGAGGCCAATTGCAGTGTCCCATTGCCAGCTCAGCTAATATTGGCTCACTCAGCACAGACCAGGATTCAAATCTGTGACCTTTCCAATATATATGGGGGGAGAAATTCAGTTGTTAGCGCCAGCCGTTAGCGCCTTAAGAGGGCAATAAGTGGGGTGCGAAGCGGCTAGCGCCCGGGCGCGTCAAGACCTGCACCTCTCGTGACATTGAGTGGCCATTTAGCAGCGGCGCAAAGCTGCAACGCCCGCTCAGCTGCGCGCGCAGATCCTGACATCATTTCATGGTGCAACGCCCTTGGGGCGCCCCAAACCGGAACTTCAGTGGCGCCCCCCTTCTTTCCGCCTGGCGCTCCCAGCGACTGGTTGACTGGAACGGTTCCCAGTCGCTGTGGGGCTGGGGGTGCGCTATTTAAAGGGGGCTCTTCCTGGCTTCTTAGTGGTAGCCATTTTTGCACCACTCCTTCTGTGAGAGAGAGAATTGCAGAGAGACAAAGGGAGAGAGCTTTCTGCATTGACTCAGTGCTCGCACAGGTACTTCTGGCTTCAGCCCAGAACTTTGCATTTGGATTGATTTTTCAGTGTCATAGCCTTGAGTGGCCACATGTTATGGGGGCTGCAATGGGTGGAAACGTTGGGTTTCTCCATTGCATTGAGAGGGCTCAGAGACGCCGAGAGAGCGTGCCAATCATGGCCAGATGGAGGAGGGCCAACAGGCGTCGACACAGGAGACCTTACCCTCCCAGGGTATTCCGCCAGCAGTTCTCCTACCTCAACATGTCTGAGGAGCAGTGTATTCGGAGGCTTCGAGTCAGTAAGGAGGTGGTCACTGAGCTCTGCCACCTGCTTCAGCCAGATCTGCAGCCTCAGCTGAGGAGCAGGACGTCTCTGTCGGTGGCAGTGAAGGTGACAATGGCTCTCAACTTCTATGCCACCAGCTCCTTCCAATCCGCTACTGGGGACATTGCCAATGTCTCCCAGTTTGCGGTGCATTGCTGCATCCGCCAAGTCACGAATGCCCTCTTCAAAAGGAGACGTCAGTACATTTCCTTCCCCATGACCCTGGACAAGCAGCAAGAGCACGCAATGGGATTTGCAACAATAGCAGGCTTCCCCATGGTCCAGGACGCCATTGACTGCACGCATGTGGCTTTGCGGGCGCCTCAAGAGAATGCCAAGGATTACCGCAACCGGAAGGGGTTCCACTCGTTGAACGTGCAGTTGGTGTGTGACCACAGACAGCTGATGCTAGCTGTCAATGCCCGCTTTCCAGGCAGCAGCCACGACGCCTTCATCCTGCGCCAGACTTCTGTGGCAGACCTTTTCGAAGTCCCAGCTCACCCAGGAGGCTGGCTTCTCGGGGACAAGGGCTATCCTCTGTGCACCTGGCTGATGACCCCGCTCCATGCGCCCAGCACCCCTGCTGAAGAACGATACAATGGCAGCCATCAAGCGACCAGGAACATCATTGAGCACACAATCGGCGTGCTCAAGCAACGGTTCCGCTGTCTGGACCATTCCGGGGGAGCCCTTCAATACTCGCCTGAGCGAGTCTCCCATTTTGTTGTAGTGTGCTGCATGCTGCATAACCTGGCAATCCTCAGGACTCAGCCACTGCCAGCAGACATTGGAGCACCAGCAGAGGAGGAGGAGGAGGAGCACCAAGACGGGAGGGAGGCACAAAGTGCAAGGGCCGTCCGTCAGCGGCTTATTGCAAGTCGGTTCTAGGCCCCCTCTGAGGGAATGGCTTGTGCCATTGAAAGAACATGAATGGAACGGTTCCGCAAACCCTGAGCCGGTCAAGGCAACAAATAGTTCAAAGAGCAAACATGCACAATCTGAATAAAGACAATTATTTATTTAACAAACTGTGTGCCCTTCCCGCATGACAAAGTAATACAGAGAAACCCAAAAAAAACAGTCAGACACATAACTGGCTCTCACAACCTGGAGACAATGAACAAAAGAGTTAACAAAAAATGACCATGATCCTCGGCCTTCACTAAAAAAATTAACAGCATTTTGCCACACCTCCTACTTTTTGGCCTTCGAGGGTGATCTGCTTCGCTTGCGAGATTGGCCCCTTCCCACCCTGCAGCTCCTCCGCAATGGGACACCAGTGGCTGCAGCAAGGCTGGGGGAAGGCTGCTGAGTGTCAGAAACTGAGTCGGCAGATGCCCTTGAGGTACGGCCTGGACCAGCTCTGAGCCTGGAGGGCCCGGCTGCTGACTGCTCCAACTCTGCATGGGTGGCAGCAGTCTGTCCTACGGGTGGTGGCAGCTGCAGTGGAGGAGTGACAGATTTGGCAGCAGGAATGCTGCCATCCTGACAGAGGACAGGCACTCCCTGGTCGGACGACACACTGGCACTCCCACGGGGCAGCACTGCTGCATGCAGAGCAATCTGCTGAAGCACAGACTGCTGGCCTTCTGCGACACGGTGAGGGCCCTGGCGATTCATGCCTGATGCAGCGAGGGTAGCAGCAGTCAGTGCTCGTGTAGCCTCAATCTGTGTCTGCATCAGACCAGCCACTGACTGCATTGCACCACTAAGCACTTGCGCGGAAGCTGCCTGTGCTGCCTGTGCTGCACCAAATTCCTGCAGACTCCTTGCCAGTGCTGCACCGAAGTCCTGCAGACTCCTTGCCTGTGCTGCCCCGAAGTCCTGGACACTCCTTGCCAGTGACTCTATGGAGTCGGGCATCCTTGCCACTGCAGCCATGAGCTCAGTGTGCCTCTGCTCTGTCTGGGCGCCCATTTCAGCGAGGAGCCGCACCTCTTCTGCGCTCACTGTAGCAGGACTGGAGGCCAGACTCTCCCTCCGGGTAGAAGGCTGCCGAGCTTCCCTACCCCGCCCCGCGTTTCTGCAGCCCGCTGGGCCCTGGAGCTTCACCCTCCTCAGACCCTCCCCCCCTGCTCCCCTCCAGGGAAGACGTGTCCCCATTATGGCCATGGGCTGCCTCGGCTGAGGGTGGCACTGCTGGTCCGGCTTCCTCTTCCTCCTCGCTTTCGGAATCACTCACAGTGGCAGCTTGAGGGCCCGCCTCCTCACCTGGCGATTCACCATCTGAAAGCAGGGAGGTACAAGAGTTGCTTTAGCGTGAGGACAAGGCAGCAGCGAGGGAGGCATGAGTGCTGCAATGCACTGTATTGGTTCGATAGTGGCAAAGGATGCTGGTGTGAGGCACAAGTGGAAGGAGAGAGGTCAAAAAGGTGATGACCTTACCATTGCTGTCCAGAATGGGGTTGGCATCTCCAGTGGCGACGGGGCCAATCATCCGGCCTGCCATAATCCGCTCCACTCACTGCTCCAGATCGCTGAGGTCTTTAAGGTCAGGCCGGCCTCCCCCGGTCCATTGCTGCTGCCTCCTATTGTGGGCCAGCTTGCCCTGCAAGAGAAAGGATGGGCTCTGAGTACAGTGTGAAGCCCTGATCTTGGCTGCACTGCCTCCCATGGTCGAATAGCCCTTACAGTGTGAAGCCCTGATCTTGGCTGCACTGCCTCCCATGGTCAAATAGCCCTTACAGAGTGAAGCCCTGATCTTGGCTGCACTGCCTCCCATGGTCGAATAGCCCTTATAGTGTGTAAAGTGCTGAATGTGCATGTGAGTTTCATGAAAGGCCCATAGGTGTTGGATGAGGGCTGGGCACTGGGGCTTTCAGGATCCTTTGGCCATAAAGTGAGGTGCACATGCAGGGATGAAGAGGATACTGAAAAGGGTACTCACCCTGATGACCCGAGTGAGGTCGTTGAACTTCTTCCTGCATTGCACAGGGGTCCTAGGTACCATGCTGCTGGAGGTCACTCTGTGTGCCACCTCCCTCCAAGCTTTGCGGTAGTCGGTGGGCAGCGGCCTCCTGCCACTGTCCGGAAACAGGATAGATCGCCTGCGCTCCACTGCGCCAACCAGAACCTTCAGGGCCCCCTCACTGAACTGCTGCGCTCGCTCCCTGGCCCTCTCCATGGTCCTAGGCGTTAGAATGTGGCAGCAGGTCTGTCCAGGCTGAGAATCAGGGCTCCAATGTGCAGGGTGTGGCAGCAATCCAAATCTACCCTCCCCCTTTAAGAGCTGACCGGCGCCAGCGTGTCTGCCTGCAATCGCTAACTGGCCGCACCTGCGCTGCGCCGCGCCCGCCCTTGGTGGTAGCGCCTCGCTTCTCCAGCTTAGCGCCTTAGGACACTTGTGCAGCGCCTGCTTTAGCACTCCAAGCACCTCTTGGGGCGAAGCAGGTCAATTTAGTTGAAGGTGGTGATAATTTGCACCAGGCGCTAAATTTCGCGCCCGCTCGACTATAACACCCCAAACGTGGCGATACTGAATTTCTAGGCCATGGATCGGTACCACAGTTAATGGTGCATTTACCTACTGAGCCATGATTTATATATTCAACTATTAACATCATTTGTCGTTTTATGTGCCGTGTTACATGAGATTGCTGTTACCCTTAGCAACAGCAATGAAATGAATATCAGTGAAAATGAGGTATAAATTGGTCTTGGGCATTAGCGCAAAATGGGCGATAGTGAATCGGACCGTTCCGTACTCTGCGGAGTGTAAAATGGGCTGCTGATTCATGATCACCCTTTTTGCACGACTGCCCAGGACAAATTTATACCCTTATGTTTCCCATTGCACTCTTAACTAATGTGTCACCAGTCTCAGAGTCTTGTTAGACATTTTATAAAGTTAATCAGAGCAATGAGTTTGATGATGTTGTAGAGTGCCTATGAATCCCTTTGCACTGATACAAATTACATTTTTTAAATGGAAGCTCAACGTAAACTCGAGGAACAGCACCTCATCTTCCGATTAGGCACTCTGCAGTCTTCCGGACTCAATATCGAGTTCAACAATTTCAGATCATAACCTCGGCCCCTATTTCATTTTTTCTTGTAATTTTTCCACTCCTTTCCCCCCCCGCCCCTTTCCTTTTGTTTCGCTCTCACACCTGGCAGCTATCCCTTGCCCTGCCAGTACACTTTACACCCAATCTCAGCCTATTACCATCTCGTCTAGCTTCTAACACCTTCTATTGTCTCTTTTTTACTTCTTTTGTTTCTTTTATTCTTTTGTCCGATCGCAGCCCTGCCTCCGATCTATCTTTTCTTTCCAGTTTTGAAGAAGGGTTCGACCTGAAACGTCAACTCAAATTTCTGTCCACGGATGTTGCCTGACCTGCTGAGTTTTTCCAGCATTTTCTGTTGTTATTTCGGATTTCCAACATCTGCAGTATTTTGCTATCGTACATTTTTTAAATATATTGTAGAACAATAGATACCTCTGTTTTTTAGTGTAAAATATTGAGGAAAGGATTAAACCACAGCAAAATGCAACCTTTGTAGTGTGTACAGTGTTCTTTTTCCATCTGTGTACTCCTATTTCACTGGCTTGATTTTTTCCATTGCTTGTATCATTTTTCCACCAGACATGCATGTTTTCCTTGTTATGTACTTTTTTTTGGCTGTATGCTCACTCACATACTTTCATTTAAGGAGCTTTGTACAACACAACAGGACCTGGAAACCTTCACCAGGGCCTCCTCACTATTGAAAGCTGCCTATCTTCCTTCTCAGCAGTGTTTGTCTTTTTCATACAACTTTTTTGGATTTTACTGTCCTTCTCTTTGTATCTACTGGTCTCTGCCATATCTCAATCCAACTCCAGACTAATTTCTTTAATGTGAAAGATGTGAAGTGAAAGCTCATCATGAAGTACTGAGCTTGGCTGACTTCTAAAGGCCAATAATGTGATCTTCGCGCCCTTACCACTGCTGTACATTGGGTCCCATTTCCCCACATATCAGTGCTTTGAGGCATATGGAAGACCTGATGCTCAGAGCACTTGATAGTGTAATGGGGAAGCATTTCAGGAGCTAAGGCCTGCACACTGGTCGTGCAGGAGGCTCATTAAAGGTCCAGTTTTAATACAAATGAGGAGAAGTTCCCATAATGTGAGTGGAATGCCTGAATATGGGAGTGACAAAGGGGGCCTCTTACCTTCAGTTGTGGCCTTGCTCTTAAAGCGATCTTGTTTTTATATATCTCTTTGCAAGTCACTGTTTCTTGGCTATATTGCCATTGTTGGACTAAAGAAGGTTATTAAACATATTGGAACCTTCCTGACAGGTTGTATGCTGATGTGTAAGGTGCTATGGGCATCTTTGTGGGTGTATCCCTCTAATTGCAGATTAGGAAGAAGGAGAAGGATCAGAAAAGGCATGCCAGACAGATGAATTTGCACCTTAGATGCCCCAGATGATAGGTCCAAGGAGAGGGCATATAAATTGGCCAGAAAAAGCAGTAAACCTGAGGATTGGGAGCAGTTTAGGATTCAACAAAGGAGGACAAAGGGATTAATTAAGAAAGGGAAAATAGAATATGAGAGTAAGCTTTCAGGGAACATACAAACTGACTATAAAAGCTTTTATAGATATGTGAAGAGAAAAAGATTGGTGAAGTCAAGCGCAGGTCCCTTGCAGTCAGAATCAGGGGAATTTATAATGGGGAACAAAGAAATGGCAGACCAATTAAATACACATTTTGGTTCTGTCTTCACAAAAGAGGACACAAATAACCTCCCAGAGATGTTGGGAAACATAGTGTCTGATGAAAGGGAGGAACTGAAAGAAATCAGTATTTGTAGGGAAATAGTGTTAGGGAAATTGATGGGATTGAAGGCCAATAAATCCCCAGGGCCTGATAATCTACATCCTAGGGTACTTAAGGAAGTGGCCCTAGAAATAGTAGATGCATTGCTGGTCATCTTCCAGAACTCGATAGACTCTGGAACGGTACCCATGGATTGGCGGGTAGCTAATGTTACCCCACTATTCAAAAAAGGTGGCAGAGAAAAGGCGGGGAATTATAGACCGGTAAGCTTGACATCGGTAGTGGGGAAAATGCTAGAGTCCATTATAAAAGATGTAATAGCAGAGCACTTGGAAAGCAGTGACTGGATCGGACAAAGTCAACATGGATTTACAAAAGGTAAATCATGCTTGACTAATCTACTGGAATTTTTTGAGGATGTAACTGGTAAAATAGATAAGGGAGAACCAGTGGATGTGGTGTATTTGGACTTTCAGAAAGCTTTCGATAAGGTCCCGCATAAGAGATTAGCGTGTAAAGTTAAGGCACATGGGATTGGGGGCAAGGTATTGACTTGGATAGAGAACTGGTTGGCGGACAGAAAGCAAAGAGTTGGAATAAACGGGTCGTTTTCCGAGTGGCAGGCAGTGACTAGTGGGGTACCGCAAGGATCGGTCCTAGGACCCCAGCTGTTCACAATATATATTAATGATCTGGACGAGGGAATTGGATGTAATATCTCCAAATTTGCAGATGACACAAAGCTGGGTGGGAGGGTATGCTGTGAGGAGGATGTCGTGAAACACCAGTACGATTTGGACAGGTTGGGTGATTGGACAGAAACATGGCAAATGCACTATAATGTGGATAAATGTGAGGTTATCCACTTTGGTGGCAAAAACAGGAAGGCAGATTATTATTTGAATGGCAATAGATTGGGAGAAGGGGAAGTGCAAAGAGACCTGGGTGTTCTTGTGCACCAGTCGCTGAAGGTAAGCATGCAGGTGCAGCAGGCGGTTAAGAAGACAAATGGTATGTTGGCCTTCGTAGCAAGAGGGTTCGAGTACAAGAACAAAGATGTCTTGCTGCAGTTGTACAGGGCCTTGGTGAGACCACACCTTGAGTATTGTGTGCAGTTTTGGTCGCCTTACCTGAGGAAGGACGTTCTTGCCATGGAAGGAGTGCAGCGAAGATTCACCAGGCTGATACCTGGGATGGCAGGAATGACGTATGAGGAGAGATTGTGTCGATTGGGCTTATACTCGCTGGAGTTTAGAAGATTGAGAGGGGATCTCATCGAAACCTATAAAATTCTATCAGGCCTGGACAGACTAGATGCAGGAAGGATGTTTCTGATGGTCGGGGAGTCCAGAACTAGGGGTCATAGTCTAAGGATAAGGGGTAAGCCATTTAGGACTGAAATGAGGAGGAATTTCTTCACCCACAGAGTGGTGAACCTGTGGAATTCTCTGCCACAGAGGGCGGTGGAGGCCAGTTCATTAAATATATTCAAGAAAGAGTTGGATATATTTCTTAAGGCTAAAGGGATCAAGGGATATGGGGAGAAGGCAGGGACAGGGTACTGAATTTGGATGATCAGCCATGATCTCATTGAATGGCTGAGCAGGCTCGAAGGGCCGAATGGCCTACTCCTGCTCCTATCTTCTATGTTTCTATGTTTCTATGTTTCACTGTCACCCATGCTTACAGGGCTAAATTCTCCTGTCTGGATATGCACAAAGACAACTGCATGCTGAGACTAGTATTCCCAAAGTGGTCTATAACAGAGCTATTGGGAACCACTTATCAGGCAGAGAATGCTCTGTCAGTGGATATGAAGGTTTTAGCTGCATTGACCTTTATGCAACTACGTCAATCCAAGCCTCTGCAGGAGATCTCTATCACATCTCATTGCGAGTGCATCATGTAGGTCACTGGCGCATTGTTTGCCAGAGTCAATACATTCATCATTTTCCATTTGGAAAGCAGCCAGCAGCATGAAAGAGCTCTCCACTTCTAACATGAGTACAGCACATTATTGCTTGCATTCATGGTCCTACTCCAATGCTACTCCATTCATGAACAGAAAGAGTTACTACTCCATGAAAGTGTAGCTAGTTTGTGGGAACAGATTTATGCATGTGCATGTCCATTAACGTAGCAGCTCCCATGATTCCTACATTCTGTAGCAGTCAATAGTGCCAGTGTTATTTGAAGAGCCACAAAGTCTCTGGCAGGGGTTGGGGGGGGGGGCGGGCAAGGATCTTCACTGGAGCCTGAAGGGATAATTTCTAGTCCTAGCCCTATTCGGGCTACCCCAGATCAAGCATATTCTCCAGACGTTCACCTTCAACTAAAGTTAGAGATAGCCAAATTCTATAAGACGCTTAAATGGGTCTAAAGGTTCAGGCTATCTCTCCCTAAAGGAAAGGAATGACTGAAGATGTTACCGTCCTCCAGATAGCACTTTTAATAAGTTTAACTAGACTGTAACCTTCCGGATATTATGAGGGTCCGGAATACCCCCCAGAATTCTACAACTCCTTACAAAAGAGTGTACAGAAATTGGGTTTGTGAGTTTATACAGAAATACTCTTTGAGACAATTCTAAAAATATATAGTTTTATTTAAGAGCCGACATTCATTTAACAGCTGTTGAGTCAGTCGTAACATTAACAATTCAAAATACAAATAGCTTACATTTCTTATTTCTCAGAGATCCTTATTTTCAAAGCTTTACTTCGTTACATTTCTACATTTCTTACTTATCTCTAAATCCTGAACATCCACCAAAATCAAATTATAGTACCGTTTGATCCCCGAGACTCAAAGTTAAAAACTTACAGATGGTGCTTGTAAAGTTGAGAAACACTTGGCCCATTCAGCGACTTCTGACTTTCTGTTTGAAAAGGTCTATCTTTTATACCCTTTTTGCAGTGGTTTATTCTTTGAAGTTCTCTGCTGATGTAAGCTAATTGTCTTATTCATTCTCTCTGTTGAATGCTTTCTATTCTTACTGTCAATTCAACTGCTGCATGCATAATTATGTCTCTACCTTTAGGTGTTTCAAAAACCATCATAAAAACAATATGACAGCAATGGTTTCTGTTTGATGCCATTCTTATCAAAGATTTTCCATTCAATTCTTAATATCACTTTTAACTGGTTTAACAGACTTCGAGTCTCCTAACTGCTCCAAGTTCAATACAAACACAATGTAATTGCTTGGTGTATCTATTGAAGTCATATCTTCAAAGTGTTCTTGTTGGTATCATATTTACTATGTATAAATTAAAGACACTTTGACTGAGTGTTTACTTGTTTTCTAGCTATCTCAATTGGTTGCATATTTAATCTTATGTTTCCTGTCTTCCAAGTTTAACATAAAAACTATTTGACCAGCAGATGTTTCTTTTACTTGATGTCATCTTTTCAAAGGCACATGCCTCTTTTAATGTTTGTGTTTCTGTTCAATGTGTTCACTTGGGTCTTTTCATTGTGATTTTCCCAAACTCCAGACCCTTTGGAATCACCAAACTGCCAATTCAATAAGGTCGTTGTTTTAGTATATTTAACTAATTCCCATTTCAAAGCTTGTATGTTTACAACTTTGTTAAATAACTGATCTTTATCTCAGAAGCCTGTATTTCTGTTTACAGCTTGTGTCTCTGAGGTTTTTTTAGATTTTTAAACCCAGTTTTTCATGTATTAATAATGTCAGAAATCATAGGATGGTGTATTTTTCTGAAATATGGCTTATTCCTTCACAAGCCATGGGGGATGACACCATTGCAGATTCCAAGAACAAGACTCAAGGAGATGTACAATGTGGCACACTCTTCCACGAGGGTCTTAGATGAGCACATCATTAGAATGCCATCAACATTCCTTGCAATAATTTAGATGACAGATCAGGGAGTTCTACAGTAAGGCCCAGGCAACACCTCAAAGATTATTATAGAATCATAGAATCATAAAATGGTTGCAGCATGGAAGAAGGCCATTTGGTCTGTTGAGCCCATGCCAACTCTCAGCTAGTCCTACTCCCCAGCCCTTTCCCCGTAGCCCTTCAAATTTTACCTAAGGAAGGATATACTTGCCATAGAGGGAGTGCAACGAAGGTTCACCAGGCTGATTCCTGGGGTGGAGGGATTGTCTTATGAGGAAAGATTGAGTAGACTAGGCCTATATTCTCTAGAGTTTAGAAGAATGAGAGGTGATCTCATTGAAACATACAAAATTCTTACAGGGCTTGACAGGGTAGATGCAGGGACGATGTTTCCCCTGGCTGGGGAGTCTAGAACCAGGGGTCACAGTCTCAGAATAAGGGGTCGGCCATTTAGGACTGAGATGATTAGAAATTTCTTCACCCAGAGGGTGGTGAATCTTTGGAATTCTCTACCCTAGAGGGCTGTGGAGGCTCAGTCGTTGAGTGTATTCAAGACAGAGATTGATAGATTTTTGGATATTAAGGGAATCAAGGGATATAGAGATAGTGCAGGAGAGTGGAGTTGAAGTAGAAGATCAGCCAGGATCTTATTGAATGGCGGAGCAGGCTCGAGCTTAAGACGCTCCTTAAAACCTATCTGTTTGACCAAGATTTTGGTCATCAGTCCTAATATCTCCTTATGTGGCTCGGTGTTTGATAACGCTCCTGTGATGCACCTTGGGATGTTTTACTATGTTAAAGGCACTATGTAAATGCAAGTTGTTGTTAAGATTCTGTGAGGTTATCAGCATGTATACAGTTTGTATCTGTACTTTTTCTTACATCAATCTTTGACTTTTTTTTCTAAATATTAGCAGGAGGTGCTGGGGGAGGTGAGAGGAAAGCTATCTACAGACTGTAAAAACATGACTGCTGAAATAAATCACAGAAAAATTATTTGAGCTATTTGATTGGATTGTTCTGTGGCTGTGGCAATTCCTGGTTTCTGATTGGTAGATTTGAAGAATAAAAGCATTGAGCAATTTGTTTGGTTGCTTTTGTATGGGTTGGTAGTTTGAGGATTGTAGCTTTTCCTACCTATTTATATTTGAACAAGTTAGCTTGGTTAACTAATTTGAGCCAATTAGGTAACTTCGTCGGGTAGTTTGTAGATGTGGCAGTTTGAAGGGTAATACTTTGTAGTGTGACACGCACTTTCTTGTGCACTAAGGGTGCTGGCTAGACACAACACTGTTAATTATACCAGCAGATCTTCTGCAATGTTGCTCACAGATGGTCTGGAGACGAGAACACAGTTGTGATGTTCAGCTGCTAAAATAAAGCTGTGTTTAGCCTGACCAGCTCCTTTAAGGCCACTGCTCAAGTAGTCCTTGTTTGTAAGAGAGCTAACTATTTGATCTAATCTCAGTAAATGGAGCTGCTTATAAACTCATGATGTCAATTAGATGGCTTTTGTTACCAGGTCAGAAGAACCCAACATGAAATGATGGCCATTCTTTCTCTTTTTTATAAAAGATTGTTTAACATTTGTAACAAAGTGTGACACCATAAAATGTGATGGGTGTGTGCTAGATGCAAGATTTTAAAAATACATGATTTTGAATACCTCTGTCAAATCTCCTCTCAACCTTCTCTGCTCTAAAGAGAACAACCCCAGCTTCTCTAGTCTATCCATGTAACTGAAGTCCCTCATCCCTGAAATCATTCTTGTAAATCTTTTCTGCACCCTCTCTAAGGCCTTCACATCCTTCCTAAAGTGCGGTGCCCAGAATTGGACACAATACTCCAGTTGAGGCTGAACCAGTGTTTTTTACAGGTTCATCATAATTTCCTTGCTTTTGTACTCTATGCCTCTATTTATGAAGCCCAGCATCCCGTATGTTTTTTAACCACTTTCTTTACCTGCCCTGCCACCTTCAGCGATTTGTGCACATGTACCCCCAGATCTCTCTGTTCATGCACCCCTTTAAGATAGTACCCTTTCGTTTATATTGCCGCTCCTCGTTCTTCCTACCAAAATGTATCACTTTGCACTTTTCTGCGTTAAATTTCATCTGCCATGTGTCCGCCCATTTCACCAGCCTGACTGTCTTCTTGAAGTCTATTATCATCCTCCTCACTGTTCAGTATACTTCCAAGTTTTGTGTCATCTGCAAATTTTGAAATTGTGCCCTGTACACCCACATCCAAGTCATTAATATATATCAAGAAAAGCAGTGGTCCTAGAACCGACCCCTGGGGAACACCACTGTATACCTTCCTCCAGTCTGAAAAACAACCATTCACCACTACTCTCTGTTTCCTGTCACTTAGCCAAATGCTTTTATTCCATGGGCTTCAACTTTGCTGGCAAGTCTATTATGTGGCACTTTATCAAACACCTTTTGGAAGTTCATATACACCACATCAACCGCATTGCCCACATCAACCCTCTCTGTTACCTCATCAAAAAACTCAATCAAGTTAGTTAAACACAATTTGCCTTTAACAATTCTGTGCTGGCTTACCTTAAATAATCCACACTTGTCCAAGTGACTGTTAACTTTGTCCCAATTTATAGTTTCTAAAAGCTTCCCCACTATCGCGGTTAAACTGACTGGCCTGTAGTTGCTGGGTTTATCCATACACCCTTTTTTGAACAAGGGTGTAACATTTGCAATTCTCCAGTCCTCTAGCACCACCCCCGTATCTAAGGAAGATTGGAAGATTATGGCCAATACTTCCATGATTTCCTCCCTAACTTCCCTCAGCATCCTAGGATGCATCCCATCCAGTCCTGGTGACTTACCAACTTTAAGTACAGCCAGCCTTTCTAGTACCTCCACTATATCAATTTTTATCTCATCCAGTATCTCCACTTCCTCCTCTTTCACTATGACTTGGGCAGTATCTTCTTCCTTGGTGAAGACAGATGCAAAATATTCATTTAGTACCTCAGCTATGCCCTCTGCCTCCATGCATAGGTCTCCTTTTTGGTCCCTAATTGGCCCCACTGCTCCTCTTACTAACCGTTTACTTTTTATATGCCTGCAGAAGACTTTTGGATTCCCTTTTATGTTAGCTGCCAATCTATTCTCATACTCTCTCTTTGCCCCTCTTATTTTTTTATCATTTTCCCTCTGAACTTTCTATATTCAGCCTGATTCTCACTTATATTCTCAACCTGACATCTGTCATATGCACTCTTTTTCTGCTTCATCTTACTCTCTATCTCTTTCATCATCCAGGCAGCTCTGGCTTTAGTTGCCCTATCTTTCCCCCTCGTGGGAATGCACCTCGACTGTACCTGAACCATCTCCTCTTTAAAGGCAGCCCATTGTTCGTTTACAGTTTTGCCTGCCAATCTTTGATTTCAATTTACCCAGGCCAGATCCGTTCTCAACCCACTGAAATTTGCCTTCCTCCAATTAAGTGTTTTACTCTAGATTGCTCCCTGTCCTTTTCCATAGCTAATCTAAACCTTATGATACTATGATCACTGTTCCTTAAATGTTCCCCTACTGACACTTGCTCCACTTGACCCACCTCATTCCCCAGAACCAGATACAGCAATGCCTCCGTCCTCATTGGGCCAGAAACATACTGACCAAGAAAGTTCTCCTGAACACACTTCATCAATTCTTCCCCCCTCTCTGCCTTTTACACTATTACTATCCCAGTCTATATTAGGATAATTGAAGTCCCCCATTATCACTATTCTATAGTTCTTGCTATTATGTCTGTGTATAATTGAGACACGGACTGCAGGAGTTGATTATAACAAGTCTTTACTGGATGGAGACAACCTGGAAACTGAAACTACAGAAGCCTGCTAGGGCCTTTTATACAGGGGTGGTCACTGCCGGTACTGCAGTCTGAGACCAATTATTCCCTTAAAGGTACATACACAACAATTCCTCCCCTTTTAGATAAACAGTACATAACATTCATTTAACAACTAAATAATAACTAATTACAATTACAATTACGGTTGCTAGATACATTGGTTGAAGTTAAACAATTATAAGTTCAGTCTTTGAGGAGGCTTCCTGATTCTGTCTGGATAACGCCTCTTTGGGATATCAGGTTCTTCTGGCAAGGTTGCGTTGGGATCAATGTCGTTGTTTGGTTCGTCTGCTTCCAATATCACCGATTCTGCGGTAGATGCAATTGGTACTTCGGTTTCATCGCCAGCTGTATCAGATCGTGGTGTGGAGTTGACGTTTTCCAGTGACTCTAGAATCTGGTCAGCATGGCGTCTTACAATGCTCTCTCCAACGTCCACGGTATACATTAGAGGTCCTTGCCGTGTACAGATCGTTCCTGGCTGCCATTTCTCTGTGCGGTAGTCCCGGGCCAAAACTGGTTGACCTATCTTAAAACTCCTGGTCGGCCTTTCATTCATATTCTGAAACTGCCTGTTCTCCACATCTCTTCTGATGTTTGGCTTAACCAAATCCAAGTGGCATCGTAGCCTTCGATTGAAGAACATCATGGCTGGAGTTTGGTTGGTAACCGCATGTGTCGCATTCCGGTAGGCAAACAAGAAGTTATCCACCTTGTGTTGTAGGGGTATATCTTCATTACACATTGCCTTGATAGCCTTCTTGAATGTTTGAACAAACCTCTCGGCCAATCCATTAGTGGCTGGATGATATGGGGCGGATGTGTAATGCTTAACACCATTGTTCTTTAAGAACCTCCGGAACTCTTCAGACACAAACTGTGGTCCATTATCAGAGCAAATCTGTTCAGGCAGCCCATTCCTGGTGAATATGGTTCGTAAGACTGTGATAGTTTTTTCTGTGGTGGTTGAGGACATTTTTATTACCTCTGGCCACTTTGAATGTGCATCCACCGCAATTAAAAACATCGAGTCCATAAAGGGACCAGCAAAATCAAGGTGCACCCTTTGCCATGGAGATGAGGGCCACTCCCATGGATGTAGAGGGGCTTGTGGTGGGGCGTTTTGGACCTTCTGGCATCCTGTACAGCTCTTGGTCATCTCTTCGATTTCTCTATCGATTCCCGGCCACCACACAAACGCTCTGGCTAAGTTCTTCATTTTTACCCCTCCCAGATGACCCTCATGAAGCTCATTGAGCACTCTATCCTTCAATTTGGGTGGAATTACTGCTCTGGATCCACACATCAAGGTTCCTCTGCACACTGACAGCTGTTCTCTTCTTGGCGAGAATGCTGGCAGCAGTGGTTCGCCATGTGCTGGCCATCCCTTCACCGTTAAATCATAGACCCAGGAGAGTGTCGGGTCATTTCGTGTTTCCTTTTCTATGTTTGCATTCGTCACAGGGAGACATTCGACTGTAGTCGAGTGGAATAACTCCACTGGATCCACTGCCAGTTCTTCTTCCACCGTCGTCAACGGTAGGCGCGACAATCCATCAGCATTCCCATGCTGTTTAGTTCCTTTGTACTCGATGTCATATTGGTGTGGTCCTAGGAAAAGGGACCACCTCTGTAGCCGTTGTGCCATCATTATCGGTACGCCCTTCTGAGGGTTGAAAATGGAGACGAGAGGTTGATGATCAGTTAGTAGAGTAAATTTCTGACCGTGCAGGTAGTGATTGAACTTCTTCACCCCCACACCAGGCTGAGGGCCTCTCTGTCAATCTGGGCGTAGTTACGCTCGGCTGAAGTTAACGAGCGTGATGCAAAAGCTATCGGCCTCTCTGAACCATCAAGGAATTTATGTGACAGTACCGCCCCAACACCGTAGGGAGATGCTTCACACGTCAGTCTTATCGGTAGTGATGGGTTGTAGTGAGCCAATACTTCTCTTGAAGTGATTAGGTCCTTAATCTTCTGAAAGGCCCGCTTACATTCATCGCTCCATTTCCATGCTACTCCCGTTCGTAGTAGGGTGTTCAGTGGATGCAGAATTGTGGACAAATTCGGTAAAAACTTATGGTAGTAATTCACCAATCCGAGGAATGACCTCAGTTGCGACACATTTTCAGGCGCTGGAGCCTTAACTACCGCTTCAATTTTGTCAGGGGACTTATGCAACCCCTCTTCATCAATCACGTGGCCACAACACGATATCTGTTTCTTAAAAAACTCGCACTTAGGGCGATTGGCTCGTAGCCCATGTTCTCTTAGTCTAGTGAGCACCTGCTCTAGGTTGGCAAGGTGTTCACTGTCATCTTCACCTGTCACTAGGATGTCGTCCAAGTAACACTGAGTCCCCGGAATCCCTTGCAGGACTTGTTCCCTCGCTCTTTGCCATAACGCCGGAGCTGATGCTACTCCGAATACCAGTCGATTATACTGGTAAAGACCTTTGTGAGTGTTTATCGTGAGATACTTCCTAGAGGATTCTTCAACCTCCATCTGCAAATATGCTTGTGCTCGGTCAATTTTTGTAAAACGCTTCCCTCCAGATAGTGAGGCGAAGATACCTTCTATCCTTGGAAGAGGATATTGTACTGTGTGAAGGACTGGGTTCACCGTCACCTTGAAGTCCCCACAGATGTGAACCTTCCTTGGCTCCTCAGACTTATTGTTTAACGTTTTCTTCATGACAGGAACGATGGGTGTCGCCCACTCGCTCCAGTCTACCTTAGATAACACGCCTGCCTTCTCCAGATTCCCCAGCTCTGCCTCGACGGCTGGGCGAATTGCATATGGTACCGGTCTTGCTTTGAAAAACTTGGGAATTGCATTCTCCTCTATTTTTATCGAGGCGGTTACGCCTTTAAGAGTGCCCAGTTCTTGTTGAAATACCTCTTTGGTGTCAGCTAAGATTGTTGACAATCGTCCAGGAGTGACGTCGTCATACTTTTTACCAGCCACCGTCAGTGCCTGAATGGAGTGCCAGTCTAAACTTATCTTTCTGATCCATTCACATCCCAATAACGGTGGTCCACCATCTTGCAGAATGTAGAGATACAATTTCCGTATTTTCTTGCCGTTGTATTCGACAGGCACCCTTATTTTTCCTCTGGGGTATACTTTTTGCCCCGTATACGTCCTCAAGACAATGGATGTCTCTCTCAAGGGTATGTGTGAGAATAGCCGCTCGTAGTCTCGTCGATTCATGACGGTTAGAGCTGATCCTGTATCCAATTTCATTTTGACTTGGGACCCTGCTATCGTGAGGGTGACCCAAATGGTTCGGTGATCCTCTTTTGCGATTACGTTGTGAAGTTTGAGACAGCTTAGTCTCTTGTTCCCGGATTCACTATCGCTCATCTGGTCTTCAGAACTACTGTCCGTCATCTTTTGTACTTTCCTGTACGGTTCCTTAGTAGCCTTTTTGTTGTCGTTGGTCTTCTTCCCAGACCTGCAAGCTCGTGCAATGTGTCCCATCTTTCCGCATTGCCTGCATATTTTGTCCTTGGACCAGCAGTCCTTCTGGTCATGGTTTGTTCTGCCGCAGCGATAACATTTTGCAAATCCCCGTGTCATTTCGTGGGTGCCGTATTCCTGTGGCTTTTGTTGTATTTCCGCAGCTCCCCTTGCTGCTGCTTCGTACGATACTGCCACGCTGAAAGCCTTATCTAGCGTCAGCTCTTTCTCTGAGAGTAACCTCTTCTGGGTTCCTTCACTCAGGAGTCCACAGACAAATTTGTCCCGTAAGGTATCTGCCAGTCCTGCTCCGAACTGGCAGTGCTTTGATAGCTTGCATAGTTCCGTAAGGTAATCAGCATTGCTCTCATTTTTATGCTGATTTCTCCTGTGGAATTTAAATCTTTCTGCTATCAGCAGCGGTGTAGGATTTAGGTGTTCCTGTAGGATAGCAACAATTTCGTTAAAACTCTTCACCTTCGGTTTGGCTGGAGTAATCAGGTCCCGCATTAGGCTGTATGTTCTTGTGCCCATTAAATTTAGCAATACCGATGCCTTTTTCTCATCGGCTATTTCGTTTGCCTCGCAATATACCTCGACTCTTTCCACATACGTGGTCCAGTCTTCTATTGCATTATCGAAGGCAGTGATATCGCCAGTCTTTGGCATCTTGAAAATCTAAGATGGCGCCTCCCGCGCTTTGCCTTCGTCCCCGATGAATCAAAATGGCGCCTCCCGCGCTTTTCCTTCTTCCCCGCCGAGTTAAGATGGCGCCTCCCGCGCTTTCCCGCCGCTGCCGCTGCTCTCCGCGGTATTTTTCTTTTTCTATCGCGCTTCAATATTTGCTCCGTTAATTGAAGAACCGTTCCCGTCGTGGAGCGGACCCTCTGGGACACTTCCCTCCCTCTTCTTAGGTCCGAACGCTGCCCGGCTGCGAAGCACTGGCCGCGCCCTGTGTGCTCCACTCTCTCTCTCTCTCTTTGCTTCCCGACTCGCTGCCCGGCCCCGTTGCAGAGCCACCCGATCGAGCTCTAGCCCGCCGCAGCCCAGGAAGGATCAGTGCACTACCTGCCACCAGCCCAATTAGCTGGGAAACCACAGACTGGAGACCAAGCCTGGCTCTCGGCACTCTCTCCTGCACTTTTCAATTTGATGATTTGGAGGGTGGTTGCCCACGGTCGACGCCCATTTCTCGAGTTTCTTTGGATTATTTTTTTTTCTTTCTTCTGGCTTCGACCTTCAATAACGTCGTCTGAGGTGCTGCCGAGTTGCAGGTAAGTTCGTTTCTTACTCGTTGCCAGTATTATGTCTGTGTATAATTGAGACACGGACTGCAGGAGTTGATTATAACAAGTCTTTACTGGATGGAGACAACCTGGAAACTGAAACTACAGAAGCCTGCTAGGGCCTTTTATACAGGGGTGGTCACTGCCGGTACTGCAGTCTGAGACCAGTTATTCCCTTAAAGGTACATACACAACACTTGCACCTCTCTGTAATTTCCCTGCAAATTTGCCCCTCTATATCTTTCTAGTTGGTGGCTGATAGTAGTGTAATGACACCTCTATTATTTCTTAACTCTAACCAAATAGATTCAGTCCTTGACCCCTCCAGGACATCCTCTCTCTCCAGCACTATAACATTTTCCTTAACCAATACTGCCACCCCACCTACTTTCTTTCCTTCCCTATCTTTCCAGGAATGTTTAAAACCCAATGCTACCCTTTTTTGAGCTAGGTCTCTGTTATCGCCACAACATCATATTCCCATGTGGCTATTTGCGCCTGCAGCTCACCAACCTTAT
Source organism: Somniosus microcephalus (assembly GCF_052327205.1). Taxonomy (NCBI): domain Eukaryota; kingdom Metazoa; phylum Chordata; class Chondrichthyes; order Squaliformes; family Somniosidae; genus Somniosus; species Somniosus microcephalus. The sequence goes on along the minus strand of NC_140991.1, from coordinate 144,520,298 downwards.
TTACCACGCTTCGTGCGTTTACACACATGCACTCTAAACCTATCTTAGACCTTCTTGTATTCTCTCTTAGTCTGACCCCACCTAATACTATACTATTTCTTACTCTAGTGCTGTCTCTCCCAATCCTTTGTGCACCTTAAAGGAGGAGAGAGAGATAGAGAGGCGGAGAGGATTAGCGAGGGAATTCCAGAGCTTAGGGCCTTGGCAGCTGAAGGCATGGCGGCCAATGGTGGTGCGATAAAAATTGGGGATGCTCAAGGGGCCAGAATTGGAGGAGCGGAGCTATCTCGGAGGGTTATAGGGCTGGAGGAGATTACAGAGATAGGGAGGGGTGAGGCCATGAAGGGATTTCAAAACAAGGATGAGAATTTTGAATTCGATGCGTTGCTTAACCAGGAGCCAATTTAGGTCAGTAAGGAAAGGGGTGATGGGTGAACGGACTTGGTGCGAGTTAGGACACAGGCAGCGTAGTTTTGGATGACCTCAAGTTTACGAAGGGTGGAAGATGGGAGGCCAGCCAGGAGTGTGTTGGAATAGTCAAGTCTAGAGGTAACAAAGGTGTAAATGAGGGTTTCAGCAGCAGGTGAACTGAGGCAGGGGCGGAGTCGGGCGATGTTACAAAGGTGGAAATAAGCGGTCTTAGTGATGGCGTGGATATGTGGTCGGAAGCTCATCTTGGGGTCAAAGATTATGAACAGTCTGGTTCAGCCTCAGATAGTTGCCAGGAAAAGGGATGGAGTGGATGGCAAGGGAACAGAGTTTGTGGCAGGGACCCAAGATAATGGCTTCAGTCTTCCCAATATTTAGTTGGAGGAAATTTCTGCTCATCCAGTATTGGATATTGGACAAGTAGTGCGACAATTTAGAGACAGTGGAGGTGGTGGTGAGATAGAGCTGGGTGTCATCAGCGTACTTTTGAAAATTGATATTGTGTTTTTGGATGATGTCACCGAGGGGCAGCATGTAGATGAGAAATAGGAGGGGGCCAAGGATAGATCCTTGGGGGATGCCAGAGGCAACGGGAAGAGAAGCCTTGCAGGTTATTCTCTGGCTACAACAGGATAGATAAGAATGGAACCAGGCGAGTGCAGTCCCACCCAGCTGGACGACAGAGGAGAGACGTTGAAGGAGGATGGAGTGGTCAACTGTTTCAAATGCTGGAGATAGATTGAGAAAGACGAGAAGGGATAGTTTACCTTTGTCACAGTCTCATAGGATGTAATTTGTGACTTCGATAAGAGCCATTTTGGTACTGTGGCAAGGGCGGAAACCTGATTTGGGGGATTCAGACATGGAGTTCCGGGAAAGATGGGCATGGATTTGGGAGGCAACAACACATTCAAGGACATTGGAGAGGAAAGGGAGGTTGGAGATGGGGCGGTAGTTTGCAAGGACAAAGAGGTCAAGTGTTTTTTTGAGGAGATGGGTGATGATGGCAGATTTGAAGAAGAGGAGGACAGTACCTGAGGAGAGAGAACCGTTAACAATATCAGCTAACATGGGGAAATGAAGGGAAGTGGGTGGTCAGTAGTTTAGTGGGAATAGGGTCGAGGGAGCAGGAGGTGGGTCTCATGAACAAGCTGAGCTCAGCGAGGGCATGAGGGGAGATAGGAGAGAAACTGGAGAAAGATGCGAGTTCAGGACTAGGGCAGGGGGAAACCTTAGAGGAAGTTTGACCCGGTGGGGTTTGGGAAGGGATGGAAGCAGCAGAAGCAGCTGAACGGATGGTCTCAATCTTAGTGACAAAGAAGTCCATGAACTACTTGCACATGTTGGAGGTGAGGGTGGAGGAGACAGGGAAGAGGGGTTTAAAAAGAGATTTTGCAGTAGTGAAAAGAAACTGGAGGTTATCTTTGCATTCCATAAAACACATTTCCATAAAACACATTTAATATCTTACTAATGTAGGATCAGTCTATATAGAAATAAAAATGAATTATCAGGAATGCAATGTACTTTCTCAAGAGTCTTCAATATGTTAATTTTATTTTCTTCCCTTCCCCTCCCCATGCCATGCACTCTATCTTTATATCTTTGCCAAATTCCACTCTGAAATGGATCACCAGGAGGTATATGAGAGTGGTCTGTTAAGAGTGGTCTGATTTTCTCCCACTTCGCATAAGGAAGCTACTGACCTGCCCTCTATCCAAGAGTTGAAACTCTCGGACACAAACGTATGCCTAACCATTCCATTGCACCCAGTATTAGAAATCCACTGTGCTGCACAGCTGTCTTTTTTTAAGCCTTTAATACTGCATGCTGAGTTAGCTGATCTCAGGTGGGTCAGCAGTAGGGATGTGAGAACAGGATCAAGCTTATAATAATAATAATAATAATAATAATAATCAACTTTATTGTCATTGTTAGTGCACAAGTGCAGTACAACGAAATGTAGGCTTACGGCTCCCGACAGTGTACATTTTGATTAAGACATTTAAACATTCAACATTCATTTGGCTTGTAATACATTAACATAAACATAACCATAATAAAGTGCATTGACAGATGTGCAGGCTTTAGAGTTTATTTGTGGAGTTCAGTAGGATGACAGCCCTGGGAAAGAAGCTGTTCCTAAATCTGGTCGTTCGGGTGTGAATGCATCTGTAGCGTCTCCCAGATGGCAGGAGGGTGAACAGACTGTGGCTGGGGTGGGTAGGGTCTTTGATGATGGTCCGTGACCTCCGTAAACAGAGTTTCTGGTATATGTGCTCTATGGTCGGTAGCCGGGTGCCGGTAATGCGTTGGGCAGTTTTGACTACCCGCTGCAGGGCTTTCCGGTCATAGTAGCTACAGCTGCCATACCATACTGTGATACAGTTCGTCAGGATGCTCTCTATTGTGCAGCGGTAAAAGTTAGAGAGGACCAGGGGTGACAGGTTACATCCCTTCAGCCTCCTTAGGAAATATAGGCGCTGCTGGGCCTTCTTCACCAGAGAGGAGGCATTGAGGGACCAGGAGAGGTCTTCCGTGATGTGGACTCCGAGGAACTTAAAGCTGTCCACCCTTTCCACCACAGCCCCATGGATGTGGATGGGGGTGTGACTTCCGCCTTTAGACTTCCTGAAGTCCACAATGATTTCTTTGGTTTTCTTGATGTTAAGGGCCAGGTTGTTATCGGCGCACCACTTCACGAGATGCTGGACCTCCTCCCTGTAGGCTGACTCATCGTTGTTGGTGATCTGGCCTACTACCGTGGTATCATCCGCAAACTTGATGATGGTGTTGGAACCATGAACAGCCACACAGTCGTGGGTGAAGAGGGAGTAGAGGAGGGGGCTCAGCACACATCCTTGTGGGGCCCCCATGTTCAGGGTCAGGGGGGGGAGGTGTGGTTACCTAATTTGACAGACTGGGGTCTGTTTGTTAGGAAGTCCAGGGTCCAGTTGCAGAGGGAAGTGTTCAGGCCAAGAGTGTGGAGTTTGGTGGCCAGCTTGTTGGGGACGATAGTGTTGAATGCTGAGCTGTAGTCTATGAACAGCATTCTGATGTAGGTCTCTTTACCATCTAAGTGATTCAGTGCAGAGTGTAGAGCAGTTGTGATTGCACCCTCCGTTGATCTGTTTGCACGATAGGCAAACTGGTGTTGGTCAAGAGAGGCGGGAACACTGGCTTTGATGTGAGCCAGGACCAGTCTCTCGAAACACTTCATTATGATGGGTGTGAGTGCGACAGGTAGTTAACAGGTAGTTAACAGGTAGTTAACAGGCAGAAAATAGGATTATCTCCATTTTTAGCTCCGAAGTGCAGGCTTGCCAACGTCGGGGAACCCCGCCAGGGTGTAGGGGACGAGAAGGAGGTTTGCGTGGGTCGGAGGGGTCTGAAAGTGCGATGTAGAGGTGAGTGATGGGGGCAAGTGTGGAGTGGTAAGTATGTAAGGTGAGTGTTAAGTGTTATAAAATGTTCACTTAGCTTTGTTTCTGCCTACAGCCTTCAGCCGCTATGGAGCCGGAGTCCTGACATCTCCATTGTAGATATCACAGACTGGCTGTTGGATCCTCCAAACCAACAGCCAGGTGATTTCTGCAAAGTTGAAAGGTTTGATGAGTCCTGAACACAAAGAATCATCAAACTACATAAAATGTCAAACACTGACATTTCTTCTTTCAAAAGTACTTGACAGATGGCACGTCAGACGTTGACGTGCTCTGTCAGTGACTTCCCCCTAATTGGCCTGCTGAGTCAAGATTGAACAAGGTCAATCAGGGGAAAATCCCGCTGGTTGGCCAGAAGCTGATGGAGGTGGGATTGAAAGCCGGCAAGCAGCAGTCCTGCCTCCAAAAGCTTCTCATTGAGAAAATCCAGCCCTAAGTGTCTGTCTTCACGGAAGAAGACACAAAAAACTTCCCAGAAATAGTGGAGAACCGAGGCTCGAGTGAGAATGAGGAACTGAAAGAAATTAGTATTAGAGTAATTAATGGGGACTGAAAGCCGATAAATTCCCTGGACCTATTGGCCTACATCCTAGAGTTTTAAAAGTGGTGGCTATAGATATAATGGATGCATTGGTTGTCATTTTCCAAAATTCCATAGATTCTGGAACGGTTCCTGTGAATTGGAAGGGAGCAAGTGTAATCCCACTATTTAAGAAAGGAGGAAGAGAGAAAATGGGGAACTACAGACCAGTTAGCCTGACATCAGTAGTAGGGAAAATGCTAGAATCTATTATTAAGGACGTGGTAACAGGGCACTTAGAAAATAATAATAGGATTGGGCAGAGTCAACACGGATTTATGAAAGGGAAATAGTGTTTGACAAATCTGTGAGAGTTTTTTGAGGTTGTAACAAGCAGAAAAAAGGAATGTCATAGTGATCGGAGACAGTATAGTTAGAGGGATAGATACTGTTCTCTGCAGCTGAGAGTGTGAATCCCGAAGGCTGTGTTGCCCGCTCGGTGCCAGGGTTAAGGACATCTCCTTGGGGCTGGAGAGGAACTTGGAGTGGGAGGGGAAGGATCCAGTTGTCGTGGTCCACTTAGGCAAGACTAAGAAAGAGGTTCTGCTGAGGGAGTATGAGCAGCTAGGGACAAAATTAATAAGCAGAACCACAAAGGTAATAATCTCTGGATTACTACCTGAGTCACGAGCAAATTGGCATAGGGTCAATAAGATCAGAGAGTTGAATGTGTGGCTCAAGGATTGGTGTGGGAGAAATGGGTTTTGATTCATGGGGCACTAACATCAGTACTGAGGAAAGAGGGAGCTGTTCCGTTGGGGCGGTCTTCACCTGAACAATGCTGAGACCAGTGTCCTGGCGAATCGAATAACTAAGGCTTGGTACCAACGACATAGGCAGAAAGAGGGATGAGGTCCTGCAGGCAGACTATAGGGAGCTAGGAAAGAGATTAAAAAGCAGGACCTCAAAGATAGTAATCGAGAGATTACTCCCGGTGCCACATGCTAGTGAGTACAGGAATAGGAGGATAGAAGAGATGAATGCACGGCTGGAGAAATGGTGCAGGAGGGAGGGCTTTAGATTCCTGAGGCATTGGGGCCATTTCTGGGGAAGATGGGACCTGTACAAGCTGGACGGGTTACACCTTAACAGAGCCATGACCAATATTCTCGCGGGGGAGGTTTGTTAGTGCTGTTGGGGAGGGTTTAAGCTAGCTTGGCAGGGGGATGGGCACCAGCATATAGGAGTAGAAAAGAGGAATAAGGTTAATAAAAGAGTGAGTTTGTTGGATAGTATGAGAGAAGAAAGTAGTATTAGAGGCGGAAGTCGTACCATATTAGATAGGAGCAGACTAAGAAAGACTATGAAAAATTCAAAAATGGGTTTAGAATGCATGTACGTAAACGCACAAAGTGTGGTGAATAAGGTTGGTGAGCTACAAGCACAATGTGGCAATATGATGTTGTGGCAATAACAGAAACGTGGCTTAAAAACGGTGAGGACTGGGCACTTAATATTCATGGGTAAAAGGTGTTCAGAAAAGATAGGGAAGGAAAAAAAGGAGGTGGGGTGGCAGTGCTGATTAAGGAAGACATTGTAGTATTGGAAAGGGAGGATGTTCTTGAGGGGACAAGGACAGAATCCAATTGGTTAGAGTTGAGGACCAAAAAGGGTATGATCATGCTATTGGGGGTATTCTATAGGCCTCCAAATAGTTAGAGGGAGGTATAGGAGCAAATCTGCAGGGAAATCGCAGAGATATGCAAGAGCTATAGAGTGGTGATATTGGGGGGCTTTAATTACCTAAATATTGATTGTGATAATGCTAGGGTAAAGGGAAAGGAGAGGGAGGAATTTCTGAAATGTGTTCAGGAGAATTTCCTTGACCAGTATGTTCTTGGCCCAACTAGGAAGGAGGCATTGCTGGATCTGGTGCTGGGGAATGAGGTGGGCCAGGTCGACCAAGTGTCTGTGGGAGAACATCTTATCATAAGATTTAGATTAGCAATGGAGAGGAGCAAGGAACTTCTAAACTGGAATAGGGCTAACTTCAATGGGATGTGAAAGGGTCTAGCCAGGTTAAAATGGAACCAAAGACTGACAGGAAAAACTGTAACAGAACAATGGGTGATCTTTAAGGAGGAGATGTTCCAAGTACAGGCTAGGTACATTCCAACAAGAAGGAAGCAAAGGCTCATTGGATGATGAGGGAGCTAGAGAAGATGATGAAACAAAAAAAGAGGGTGTATAATGAATGTCAGGTGAATTCTTCAAGAGAGAACCAGACCAAATATAATACGTTGAGAAGGGAAGTGAAGATGAAAATAAGATTGGCAAAGAGAGAATATGAAAGTAGAATGGCGGTTAACATAAAAGGGAACCCAAAAATCTTCTACCGGCACGTAAACAGTAAGCGGGTAGTAAGAGGTGGGATGGGGCCTATTAGGGACAAAGAAGGTGATATATGCTTAGAGGCACAGGGCAAGGCTAGAATACTCAATGAGTACTTTGTATCGGTGTTTACTAAGGAGGTGGATGCTGACAAAATATCGGTAGAAGTGGAAAAGGTAGAAGCAATGGAGGGGTTGAAAATTGATAGACAGGATGTACTAGAAAGGCTGGGTATGCTTAGAGTGGATAAGTCGCCTGATCCAGATGGCTTGCATCCCAGGTTACTAAGGCAATTGGGGGAGGAGATAGCGGAATGGCTTGCCATAATTTTCCAATCTTCCCTAGATGCAGGAGAGGTGACTGAGGATTGGGAAGTGGCAAATATGACACCATTATTCAAGAAAGGGTGTAAGGACAATCCTAGTAACTACAGGCCTTCAGTTTAACATCAGTGGTGGGTAAAGTTTTAGAAACAATAATCAAGGAAAAAATTAACGGGCACTTGGAGAGGTTTAAGCTAATTAAGGAGAGCCAATTATGGATTTCTAAAAGGCAGATCATGTTTGACTAATCTAATTGAATTTTTTGGTGAAGTAACAGGGAGAATTGATGATGGGAAGGCAATGGATGTTGTCTACATGGGTTTTCGGAAGGCATTTGACATAGTATCACATAGAAGGCTGGTTAAAGTCGTGTTCCCCAAGGGTCAGTGCTGGGGCCACTGCTTTTTTTGATATATATAAATGACCTGGATATTGGAATGCAGAGTAGAATTTCTAAATTTGCCGATGACACCAAACTTGGGGATGTGGCAAACAGTGAGGATGATACCAATCGACTGCAACAGGACATAGAAAGGCTAGCAGAATGGGCAGACAAGTGGCATATGGAATTTAATACAGAGAAGTGTGAGGTGATGCATTTTGGCAGAAGGAACAGGGAGAGGCAATATACACTTAATGGCACAGTTTTAAAGAGTGTGCAGGGACAGCGGGACCTGGGAGTTAATGTGCATAGGTCCCTGAAGGTGGCGGGACATATTGAGAGAGTGGTTAGCAAAGCATATGTGATCTTGGGCTTCATAAATAGAGGTACTGAGTACAAAAGTAGAGAAGTTATGCTGAACCTTTATAAAGCGCTGGTTAGGCCACAACTGGAGTATTGCGCCCAGTTCTGGTCACCACACTTTAGGAAGGATGTGAAGGCACTTGAGAGGGTGCAGAGGAGATTTACCAGAATGGTTCTGGGGATGGGGGATCTTAGCTACAAGGACAGGTTGGAGAAGCTGGATTTGTTTTCATTATAGCAAAGGAGGTTGTGAGGTGATTTGATAGAGGTGTACAAGATTATGACGGGTTTGGTGGGCTAGATGGGGAAAGGCTGTTTCCACTAGTTGATGGTACAAGGACTAGGGGACACAGGTTTTGGGCAAGAGATACAGGGGCAATGTGAGGGAAAACTTTTTTATGCAGCGAGTGGTGAGCACCTGGAACTCGCTGCTGGCGAAAGTGGTGGAAGCGGAGACACTCAATGTTTTCAAGGGGAGACTGGATAGGCAGTTGAGGGAAATAAGCTTGCAGGACTACGGGAATAGAGCGGGGGAATGGGACTGACTGGATTGCTCTACAGAGAGCTGGCACAGACTCAATGGGCCAAGTGGCCTCCTTCTGTGCCATTATGACTCTATGACTGTATGGCTCTGTGGCTGTAGATAGGGCTTTAAACTAAATAGTGGGGGGGGGAGGGTTCAAGCGAGGGGTAATTTAGAAAGTTAAAGAGAAAGGACAGGGCAATAATGCAGGGTAGCGATATGGGCAATGAAAACCAGAGTGTGACAGGAAGAGACAGAGCATACAAATATAAGAGTGCACCAGCAAATAAGATCAGAGTAGGGAAAAATAATAAAAAGACAAGATTAAAGGTTCTTTATCTGAATGCACCCAGCATTCATAACAAGATAGATGAATTGACGGCACAAATAGAAATAAATGGGTATGATCTAATAGCCATCACAGAGAAGTGGTTGCAATGTGACCAAAGCTGGGAACTGAATATTCAGGGGCATTTGACATTTCACATGGATAGACAGAAAGGAAAAGGAGGTGGGGTAGCACTGTTAATAAAGGAAGAGATCAGTACAGTAGTGAGAAATGATATTGGCTCGGAGGTTCCAGATGTAGAATCAATTTGGGTGGAGTTAAGAAATAGTAAGGGTAAGGAGTCATTGGTGGGAGTTGTCTATAGGCCTCCTAACAGTAGCTACACTATAGAATGGAGTATAAATCAAGAAATAATGGGGGCTTGTAAGAAAGGTACTGCAATAATCGTGGGTGATCTTAATCTTCATATAGATTGGACAAATCAAATTGGCAAAAGCAGCCTTGAAGACAAGTTCATAGAGTATATTTGGGAAAGTTTCTTGGAACAATATGTTGTGGAACCGACCAGGTAACAGGCTATTTTAGATCTGGTAATGTGTAATGAAACAGGATTAATTAATGATCTCATAGTGAAGGATCCTCTAGGGAAGAGTGATCATAACATGATAGAATTCCACATTCAGTTTGAAGGTGAGAAACTTATGTCTGAAACTAGAGTATTAAACTTAAATAAAGGCAATTACAAAGGAATGAGGAGAGAGTTGGCTAAAGTGGACTGGGAAAATAGATTAGAAGTTAAGACGGTAGACATTTAAAGAGATATTTCATGACTCTCAACAAAGATATATTTTAGTGAGAAAGAAAAACTCGACGAGAAGGATGAACCAAGCATGGCTAACCAAGGAAGTTAAGGATGGTTACAATATGAAAGAAAAGGCATACAATGTTGCAAAGCTTAGTGGTAGGCCAGAAGATTGGGAAAATTTTAGAAACCAGCAAAGGATGACTAAAAAAATAACAGAGGGAGAAAATAGCTTATGAGAGTAAACTAGCAAGAAATATAAAAACTGACAGTAGGCTACTACAAGTATATAAAAAGGAAGAGAGTAGCTAGAGTACGTTGGTCCCTTAGTGGACGAGATTGGGGAAATAATAATGGGAAACAAGGAAATGGCAGAGGCATTGAACAAATATTTTGTATCTGTCTTCACGGTAGAGGACACTAAAAACATCCCAGTAATAGTAGAAAATCAAGGGGCAAAATGGAGGGAGGAACTTAAAACAATCACTATCACAAGAGAAAAAGTGCTAGGCAAACTTATGTGTCTAAAGGCTGACAAGTCCCCTGGACCTGATGGCCTGCATCCTAGGGTCTTAAAAGAAGTGGCTACAGAGATAGTGGATGAATTGATTGTAATCTTCCAAAATTTCCTTGGCTCTGGAAAAGTCCCAGGATTGGAAAACTGCAAATGTAACGTCCTTATTCAAAAAAGGAGGGAGGCAGAAAGTAGGAAACTATAGGCCAATTAGCCTAACATCTGTCATTGGCAAAATGCTCAAATCCATTATTAAGGAAGTAGTAGCAGGGCTTTTAGAAAATCATAATACAATCAAACAGAGTCAACATGGTTTTATGAAAGGGAAATCATGTTTGACAAATCTATTAGAGTTCTTTGAAGAGTAATGAGCAGGGTGGATAAAGGGGAGCAAGTAGATGTAGTGTATTTGGATTTCCAAAATGCATTCGACAAGGTGCCACATAAAATGTTACTGCATAAGATAAAAGCTCATGGTGTTGAGGATAATATATTAAATTGGATAGAGGATTGGCTAACTAACGGAAAACAGAGAGTCAGGATAAATGGATCATTTTCAGGATGGCAATCTATAACTAGTGGGGTGCCACAGAGGTCAGTGCTGGGGCCTCAACTATTTTCAATCTATATTAATGATTTGGATGAAGGAAGCGAGTGTATTGTAGTCAAATTTGCGGACGATACAAAGATAGGTGGGAAAGCAAGCTGTGAGGAGGACATAACGAGGCTGCAAAGGGATATAGATAGGTTAAGTGAGTGGGCAAGAATTTGGCAGATGGAGTATAATGTGGGAAATGTGAAATTATACACTTTGGTAGGAAGAATAGAAAAGAAAATTTTTATTTAAATGGAGAAAGACTACAGAATGCGGCAGTACAGAGGGATTTGGGCATCCTCGTACATGAAACACAAAAAGTTAACATGCAGATGCAGCAAGTAATTAGGAAGGCAAATGGAATGTTGGCCTTTATTTCAAGGGGGATAGAGTATAAAAGTAGGGAAGTCTTGCTACAACTATACAGGGCACTGGTGAGACCACAAATAGAGTACTGCGTACAGTTTTGGTCCCTTATTTAAGGAGGGATATACTTGCATTGGAGGCAGTTCAGAGAAGGTTCAATAGGTTGATTTCTGGGATGGAAGGGTTGTCTTTTGAGGAAAGGTTGAGCAGGTTGGGCCTATACCCATTGGAGTTTAGAAGAATGAGAGGTGATCTTATTGAAACATATAAGATTCTGAGGGGGTTGGACAGGGTAGATGCTGAGAGGATGTTTCCCCTCGTGGGGGAATCTAGAATGAGGGGGCATAGTCTCAGAATAAGGGGTCGCCCATTTAAGACGGAGATGAGGAGGAGTTTCTTCTTGCAGAGGGTCGTGAATCTTTGGAATTCTTTACCCCAGAGAGCTGTGGAAACTGAGTCATTGAATATATTCAAGGCTGAGATTGACAGATTTTTGAGCAACAGGGGAGTCAAGGGTTATGGGGAGCAGGCAGGAAAGTGGAGTTGAAGCCAAAATCGGATCAGCCATGATCACATTAAATGGCGGAGCAGGCTTGAGGGGCCGAATGGCCTGCTCCTGCTCCTATTTCTTATGTTCTTATGTTAGAATATATAAAGGGGAACCAATGGATGTGGTGTATTTGGATTTTCAGAAGGCATTCGATGAGGTGCCACACAGGAGGTTATTAAACAAAATTAGGGCTCATGGGATTAGGGGGTAATATACTAGCATGGATTGAGAATTGGTTAACAGACAGAAAACAGAGAGTAGGAATAAACGGGTCATCTGCAGGTTGGCAGTCTGTAACTAGTGGGGTACTGCAAGGATCAGTGCTTGGGCCTCAGCTATTCACAATCTACATCAATGATTTGGATGAGGGGACCAAATGTAATATATCCAAGTTTGCTGATGATACAAAGCTGGGTGGGAATGTAAGTTGTGAGGAGGATGCAAGGAGGCTTCAAGGGGATATAGACAGGCTAAGTGAGTGAACAAGAACATTGCAAATGGTATATAATGTGGAGAAACATGAAGTTATCCACTTTGGCAGGAAAAATAGAAAAACAGAGTAATTTTTAAATTGTGAGAGATTGGGAAATGTTGGTGTTCAGAGGGACCTGGGTGTCCTTGTACACGAAGCACTGAAATTTAACATGCAGGTACAGCAAGCAATTAGGAAAGCAAATGGTATGTTGGCCTTTATTACAAGAGGATTTGAGTATAAGAGTAAAAATGTCTTACTACAATTATATAAGGCCCTGGTGAGACCACACCTGGTGTATTGTGTACAGTTTTGGTCTCCTTACCTAAGGAAGGATATACTTGCCATAGTGGGAGTGCAACGAAAGTTCATCAGACTGGTTCCTGGGATGGGGGGATTGTCCTATGAGGAAAGATTGAGTAGACTAGACCTATATTCTATATTCTATAGAGTTTAGAGGAATGAGAGGTGATCTCATTGAAACATACAAAATTCTTACAGGGCTTGACAGGGTAAATGCAGGGATGATGTTTCCCCTGGCTGGGGTGTCCAGTACCAAGGGTCACAGTCTCAGAATAAGGGGTCGGCCATTTAGGACTGAGATGAGGAGAAATTTCTTCACTCAGAGGGTGGTGAATCTTTGGAATTCTCTACCCCAGAGGGCTGTGAAGGCTCAGTCGTTGAGTATGTTCAAGACAGAGATCGATAGATTTTTGAATATTAAGGGATCAGGGGATATGGGGCTAGTTCAGGAAAGTGGAGATGAGGTAGAAGAGCAGCTATGATCTTATTGAATGGCGGAGCAGGCTCGAAGGGCCAAATGGCCTATTTCTTATGTTCTTATGTCGCCTCTGGTTCTTTTGCCAATCTCCTTTGTACAAAAGACTGATACTTAGATGTTTTCATTAATAACATGTATATAAGTATATAAGTGTGAGTGTAGAACAGTGAACTTCACATTAACCAAATATTTATATTCTGTATGACCTGTAATGACTTGTGCATAAATTGCTACAGCTTGCTCAAAATGTAACTGCAAAGACAGCCAGGACTAGTCTAGACTAGTTCTGATAATGGACAGTCACACAGCCTACGCAGCCTACGAGGCCTAGTACTGCTTGTACCAGGGAAGGTAAATTCTAATGGGGTGAAGAACTATAAACATACCGATGAAACAGGGTAGAGTTGTTGGAAAATTACTGAGTCAGGAGGAGTCAAGATGCTGCCCTTAATTTGAGTGACAATGGTATTTTGACCATTAGAACCAATTAAAAAAAGTGATTTTGTTAAATACCATATATGGACACTGGCCAAACAAACTTTTGATAAAAGGATTAAAAACTTGACACTTGAAAAACAACTTTACACAGACATTACTGCGCGAACAAAGGAACAGACTGAAGACGACGTCATCTGTGTCCGAGAGGTTCCAGAGACCAAGGGCTGCGAGCTATTCGTTAAACTATTGCCTGTTGTTAAGTATTGATTACGCTGTAAGCTTAATAAATCTTGATCTATTGCTCAAACATAATGGCTACTGCCTATTGGTGTCTTGTCCAAGAACTCTGAGAGATCATTAAGATCTTATACCTTAAATCTGTGTCCTCTGGTTACTGGCCCTTCTGCCACTGGAAACAGTTTCTCCCTATTTACTCTATCAAAACTGTTCATGATGTTGAACACATCTATCAAATATCATCTTAACCTTATAATAGCAAAATACTGCAGATGCTGGAAATCTGAAATAACAACAGAAAATGCTGGAAATACTCAGCAGGCCAGGCAGCATCCGTGGAGAGAGAAACAGAGTTAACGTTTTAGGTCTGGGACCCTTGATGATCACCTTAACCTTCTCTGCTCTAAGGAGAACAACCCTAGCTTCTCCAGTCTCTTCACATAACTGAAGTACCTTAACTCTGGTACCATTCTAATAAATCTCTTCTGTACCCTCCCTAAGGCCTTGACATCGTTCCTAAAGTGTGATGCCCAGAATTGAACACAATACTCCAGCTGAGGCCTAACCAGTGTTTTATCAAAGTTTAGCATAACTTCCTTGCTTTTGTACTCTATGGGCTGGATTTTCATTGAGGGGCGGGTTGGTGTCGTGAAATCCGCATTTCGTGTTATCCACACGAATATAAATCGATGTGGGAGATTGATGCTATTTTAACTTAATTGTCCAATTGAGTTCCAGCGTGTGGGAACCCTTGGCAAATGAGTTTTCCCAGTCAGAAAGTCGCATCTTATGACATCATCATTGCTGCTGCATTTAAGGTCTGCAACAAGCCTTGCTTCTTCTGCAGGCTGCCAACCTTTTGGCATTTACTGTTAGAGGAACCTGGAGTCACAATGGCCAGCGACAGACCTAGGGCTGCTCCCAGGTTTCGATGACGTTGCCCTGCAGGCTCTGGTTGAGGGAGCTAGATCTCATAAGGAGGTGCTCTTCCCTTCATCAGGGAGGAAGAAGCCTACCCAGCAGACCAAGGCTGTGTGGCTGCAAGTGGCAGAGGAGGTCAACTCCTTAACGGTTACCCGCAGAACCTGGATACAGTGCAGGAAGAGATTTCATGACCCTGTGCATACTGGAAAAGTGAGTATGCATTTCCCATCACCCTCAATCTGATCCCCATTGCCTTTCCTCACCAGCACTCAGCTTTAGCAATCTCTTCCTCCACATCCCACTTGACACTGACATCCATGCACCCTTACACATTCCCTTTCTCTCTATGGTCACATTCACCCAACTATTAGACTATGCAGCCCTCACACTCCCTATCACTGTGATGCTATGAAAACAACTGACAACACACAGGGAGGGCCCTTGGTTTTGCCACCTCACTCCATCTTTGTCTCCTTCTAAGTATCTATGCTATGGAATCTCTACACCCACTCCTTCATTCTCACTCAACCTCCACTTGTCTCCCTCATTTCAGGAAAAGAGAGCTCACAATAAAAGGGAAAGAGCCAGGACAGGAGGAGGCCCACCATCATTAGCCCAGCTCACCCCCTGGGAAGAGGTGGTCCTGGAAATCGTCGGAGTGGAAGATGATGCGCAAGTGGGGGATGGATCGATGGGTGCATCACAGCAAGCTAGTGACAGAATAGTTTTACATCTCTCTCATTGACATTGCATGAGTCGCTGATAATGATTCTGAAGCTCTAACAGATGGACTTATGATCATCTGCAATATGCAATGTGCATGTAACCTTGACCTCACATCTCTAACTCTTTCCTTTACTCTCCCACA
This sequence comes from Somniosus microcephalus, assembly GCF_052327205.1. Lineage (NCBI taxonomy): Eukaryota > Metazoa > Chordata > Chondrichthyes > Squaliformes > Somniosidae > Somniosus > Somniosus microcephalus. The sequence goes on along the minus strand of NC_140991.1, from coordinate 144,505,088 downwards.
GGACCTTCGAGAGCCCCCATCCCCACTGTCCAGGAGGAAGAGCCTGAGCATCCAGACTCCTCAGAGGAAGCTGCAACCTCTGAGGGCGTAGCATCAGCAGAATTCACCGCACCCAGCACCAGCGCAGACACTCACACCTCGGTGGGACCTTCGGGACATAGAGTAGTGTTGTCACATGGTGTATCACAGCTCACAAGTGAGCATCAGCGGATTGTGGAGATAGGGACAGCAGTGGAGAGTCCTCGTCGGAGGGTGCAGGATGATCCCAGCTCGGCTCAACTGCATGTCGACCCTCTGCCTCTGGGTCCATCCACAAGATCAGCGGTGATGGAACTCCAGGAACAGATGCAGGAGTCTCTGGCAGGTTTTGTCTCCAGGGTCGCTGCGAGTGTGGAGTGAATGGAGGAGTCCATAGCGAACATGAGCAGAGCCTTTGTGGAGTCATTGGCGCATGAACGCATCACCATAGAAAGGATGGCAACCTCCATGGAGGTGATAAGTCACCAGAGTGCAGAAAACATGCTGAGTGTTCAGAATAGAATGACATCTCTGGAGGAGCAATGGGCATCTATTGAACAGAGAAACCAGACCTTCATGGAAGTCCTTCTGAGTAGGACTGCTAGTGCAGATACGGGTCCCCATGGCCCCCCTGATGTGCAGCAAGGTGCTCTCAAGCCACTTGCAGGCACTGAGGGGGACCTGACCCATGAGAGGGAAGTTGGTGGCAGACATCAAGGAAGTGGGGGCTCCTCTCCAAACGCTCACACTTCCATGCCATTGCAGAGCCCTCGGTCAGAGCCCCACCGGAGTCCACACCCAGCTGAGATCGGCGTCTCAACCCCTGCACAACCGCAGGAGCAGCACACTGTTGACGAGCCCTCACAGGTTCACAACCCCAGGGGATGCCCGCCAAAGGTGTCGAGACAGGAGCAGCAGGAAAGTGAGCAAGGGGCCTGACGTAAGAAAACTGCTAGGCACTTGGTCTAAGCATTACAAAGCTTTAATCAACTGTTTTACAACATGGAGGTCTAGTTGTGTCCTTCACTAGTTCCTGTTAAGAATGTCCTGTGCAAGCTGGGCCCGTGCCCGAGTATTTATACTCTCCCTGGACAGCGCCACCCACAGGCCGCTCAGTATTATTTCATAAGTCTTTATTTCATGAATGACAAGATTCATGTCAGGGCCTCCACATCTGCTGAAGCCACAGGGAAGGCACCACGTAGGAGCGTGCGTAAGAGAAAGATACTGCACAAATAGTCACAAGGGTAGTCACTTGGGTGAAATTTGATGTTTTATGTGAAAAAGCCATCAGATCAATAATGTTAATAAAAAATCTGATGGCTACTGCTGTAGTTGTGGCGTGTGTCATTTCGCAAATGGGACTTTCACATTGCGGGCTTAGGATTACTTGGAATTGTCATTATGGTGGTCAAATTGCTAGGAGTTAGCTGGTTCTTGGCCACTGTTGATGTTCAGGTAAGAAGATGCGAGGCAAAAGTCCTTGAGTGGCTAGGCTAAGCAAATCTGGCAGAGATGAGTGTGTTCCTTGCATCTCAGGCAGCTATGTTCTCGCGTACTGCTGCCGCTGGTTGGTGGGCCTCTGCAAGATGTTAGTTTTTGCTCTCCTCCTCCTCCTCCTCCTCATCTGAGGAGGATAAGTGAGGAGCCACTTGGTCCTCAGGAATCTGCAAGCCACAACGCTGTGCCATGTTGTGAAGTACACAGCAAACCACGACGATTCTGGAGACCTTGGCTGCTGAATATTGCAGGGCTCCACCTGATCTATCCAGGCATCTGAAGTGCATCTTCAGCAAACCGATGGTTTGCTCGATAATAGATCTGATGGACATGTGGCTGGAGTTGTCACGCTCCTCAGCTTCATTGGCTGGCCTCCTCAACGGCGTCATTAGCCACGTCCTCAGGGGATAGCCCTTGTCTCCAAGTAGCCATCCGTTAAGTTGGTCTGGTGGACTGAAGAGCGGAGGCACACTAGACTGGCGCAGTATGAAGGAGTCATGGCAACTGCCAGGGTAATTGGCACAAACATGCAAAATTTCCTTCTTGTGGTCACACACCAGCTGAACGTTAAGGGAGTGGAAGCCCTTGCGGTTGACAGAAATACCTGGATTGCGATGGGGCCACATGTGTGCAGTCAACGACGCCCTGCACCCTTGGAAAGCCTGCCAGATTAGCTAATCCAACCGTTCGCACCGTGACACTTGCTCGATCCTTGGTGAAATGGATGTGATTGTGCGCGATGGTTACCTGCATGATGAAACTGTGTGCGGCCGCCTGGGGGATGCCGCTGATGTCTGCTGCTGATCCCTGGAATGAGCCTGAGGCAAAAAAGTTGAGTGCGGTGGTGACTTTGACGGCCACTGGTAAGGGTTGTCCACCTGGTCCTCTGGGCTGCAGGTGTTGTTGCAGCATTGCGCAGATGTCACCCACTACCTCTCGCAAAAGTCAGAGCCGCCTTTGGCACTGCTGCTCAGACATGTTGATGTAGCTGACCCTGTGTCTGTAGACCCTGTTTGGGGGGTATCTCCTGCGCCGACGGGCTTCCATGCGCTGGCCCCTTCTGGCCTGTGCAGCTTCAGGTGGGTGAGCAGCAGCTTGGCGCTCCTGTTGGTGCTGCTGTTGTTGGTGCTGCTGTTGTTCCTGGTTCTGCTGGTGCCACAGCTGGTCTTCTTCCTCATCTAATGCCCAGAAGGGAAGGAAATAAATGGCTCCCATGCCTCTGTTGAGGATGCGCTGAGTGAAGGTGGCAAGAGGGGTTTCCCAGGAGGTCACACTGGAGATTGGTGTCAGGCTCCAAACTTCCACAGCTGTGGTTATGCCTTCTAAAAGTTCCCCCAGGCCTGAGACAACTAAGTCCTGCCACCTGCAAATGATGGCTGATCAAATCTCCTCTTTAATGTTTGAGCTGCAGCTGATAGTCAGCAATCCACTTGTGCTCCCGCCAGGTTTCACCGGCATGTTTTAGAACAGGCGTGTTTCACGTGGGAAAAAGGTTAAACTCACAAAGGCCTTTTAAAATGGCATTATAGAGCCAATTTAGTGGTTGTTAAGGGCCTTAACAGCCTATCCCGCCTCTTGGAGGCGGGACGGAGACGGGACCACTAGACACGAATTATTTAAAATTGCTTGGAGGCAGGATGGAGGCAGGCTTGGGCCCGCCTGCCAGTTTATGTAATTTTAACCCCCCACACTCCTCCAATCCCACCTCCACAGCCCAATGAAAATCCTGCCCTATGTCTCCATAAATAAAGCCAAGGATCCCTTTTTTATTACAGCTTTCTCAACTTGTCCTGCCCCCTTCAAAGATTTGTGTACATACACCCCAGGTTTCTGTTCCTGCACCCTTTTTAAAATTGTACCATTTAGTTCACATTGTCTCTCTTCATTCTTCCTACCAAAATGTATCACTTCACATTTCTCTGCCTTAAATTTCATCTACCATGTGCCTATTTCACCAGTCTGTCTATGTCATCCTGAAGTCTATTACTATTCTCCTCATTATTTGCTACATTTCCGAGTTTTGTGTCATCTGCAAATTTTGAAATGATGCTCTGTATACCCAAGTCCAGGTCATTAATATATATCGAAAAGAGCAGTGGTTCCAATACCGACCCCTGGGGAACACCACTGTATACTTTCCTCCAGTCTGAAAAACAACTGTTCACCACTACTCTGCTTTCTGTCTCTCGTAAGTATATGCTGATAGGGTTAGATGAAGTAGGGTGGGAGGAGGGCATGTGGAGCATAAATACCGACATCGGCCAGTTGGGCCGAATATAATTCTATGTAAAGGATTTTGAATTTAACATTTATGGGGAAAAGAAATAGAAATGATAGATTGGCTTGTATTAGGTTGACAAAAGTAAAATTAAAGTTAAAAAAAAGATAAAGGACAGATAGAGAAGTGTAAAATAAAGGGGAAGTGGAAATTACGGATGAGTAAACAGATGCTATTGTTTTCATCGGCCCTAAATACTAGCATTACAGAGAACGATTGGGAGAACTCCAGGGAAATTTTATCCCAGAGTGTTTCATTTTACTTTTAGTTACAATGTGCTTGAGTGTTTGTTTTAGTAAATTAAGGTTAATATTGCAGTAATAAAGCTATTTTGATGTTTCAATAGCTTTACGTTTGTAATCTTAATTTCAGTGTCGTTGCACAAGCAGAAAACAAACAACCAATAAGCCACGGTCACAGGAATTACCCTCAACTTGACAGGGGTTTGAGGGTCAAAAAGTAACAAAAGTACAGATGTACTGGCCGTGCTAGATATGCTCCTATCTAGTTATCCAGCAAGTTAAACACTTATTCAAAATAATTCTTCGTGAAGCCGTTTGCTGTTTGAAGCCTTTACTTGAACAAATTTGTGGAACTGTAAACAAAGATAAAGTATGTTTTGTACATAAACTGAGCACTATACGTTCGATATTACATAAGATATAACATATTTACAACAGTAGAATAGATTAATTGTATAACTAACTAACATTTGGACTCACTTCTGTAACTATCTCCTGGAAGAATTTCGATCGCCTAGATGGGGCGGAGAGGAATTTCCCAGATTTTTTTCTCCCAAATTGGCCATTGGGTCTTTATCTGGTTTTTCGCCTCTCCCGGGAGATCACATGGGTTCGGGTGGATGCAGAGTGATAGAAGATTTGAGGTTAGGATCAGATCAGCCATGATCTTATTGAATGGTGGAGCAGGCTCGAGGGGCCGATTGGCCTACTCCTGCTCCTATTTCTTATGTTCTTATGTTCTTATCAAATATTAACCTTTTATAAACGTATTATTGTCAAAATACTACTCTGACAACGTTGCTATTATGCTAACAAACAAAGATACTCACAGATATTGCGCTTGGCCTAAAATATGAAATCAGATTACATTGGGTTGTGAATCCCTTATGGAATCCTCCATTACTGCCAGGTTCTTCCTGGAATTCTACTTCCTGGGATTCTACTTCCTGGGTTACACAGGAAGAAAGGTACGAAGGTCAAATGACCTCTCACAGGAAGAAAGGAACAAAGGTCAAAAGACCTCACACAGGAAGAAAGGAACAAAGGTCAAATGACCTCTGTTTCATACAAACACACTGCTAACACAATAACCACCACCAGAGGGTGCTACTGCATGTAAAAATGTCCAGAATGTCACTGCACTACGATAGCTACCACCAGAGGGTGCTATCTGCATGTAAAATGTCCATAATATCCACATAATGTCCAGAACACTCCCCGTCTGGGGTCATTAATGACTCCACATAGTCCGAACTCTACTTGTCACTGGAGTCCTCTGGTGACAAAAGAAGAACCACCTCAGAGACAGTCCATCGGTGTCGAAGATAGGATGCAGCTTCACTAGACTGCTGTGAGGGGGTAGTTTGCGTTCTGCTACGCACAGTTCCAATCTGGGTATGGTGAGGTCTGGCTGGGGCGCCAACTTGCCTCTATCAAAGACGAAGCCGATTTTGCTTTGTCCTTCTTGAGTGGTGACCTTCAGATAAGCCACACTTGCAATGGCCTTAGCGGATGCGTCTGCAAAGACGCAAAGCTCTTTGAATTGGGCATTTAAGGGAGAAAAAGATGAATAGCAGCGAGGTATTTGGATCTCCTGTAAGTCTTGGAGTGAGTCTCTCCATCTGTCCCACTCTGTTTCCATCTCTTCAGGGAGAGGTGAATCCCACTCTTCAGCACGTGTGGAGTGTTCCCTGAGGAGCAGCCTGCCTTGTATGGTGACAGGGGCTAAGAAGCCGAGAGGGTCGTATAGGCTGTTGACTGTAGAGAGCACTCCTCTACGTGTGAAGGGTTTCTTGACATCTAAGACTTGGAACGTGAACGTGTCTGTTGCTATGTTCCACGACACCCCTAGGCTACGCTGTAGGGGGAGGTCATCAGTGAAGAGGTCTAGGTCTTTGACGTCCTTAGCATGATCTTCAGGGGGGAATGCCTCCATCACTGCTGGTCTGTTAGAGGCTATCTTATGCAGCCTGAGGTTGGATAGTGCAAGTAGTTCCTGGGCTCGTCCGAGGGTACTGATGGCCTCTGCTTCGGTCGGGAATGACTTCAGTGCGTAGTCGACATAAAACTCTCGTTCGATGAACCCTCTCACATCACTGCCAAAGTCGTCGTCTTCTTTCTTGGCAGCCCTCCTTAGTCCGTATATGGCGACAGCAGGGGGTGGGCTATTCCCAAAGACATGGACACACATTCTGTAGTCCACAATGTCTCTATTGGGGTCATTGTCCCGATACCACAGGAAGTGGAGAAAGTCTCTGTGGTCTTCTCTCACCACGAAGCAATGAAATATGTGCTGGATATCGGCAGTGATGGCGACGGGCTCTTTCCTGAATCTCATGAGCACTCCTAAGAGGCTGTTGTTAAGATCGGGCCCTGTGAGGACTACGTCGTTGAGAGAGACTCCCTGATATGGTGCACTGGAGTCAAACAGCACGCAGATCTGTTCCGGCTTTTTTGGGTGATAGACTCCGAAGGAAGGGAGGTACCAACACTCTTGGCCTTCCTGGAGTGGAGGAGTTACCTCTGCATGATCATTGACAAGCATTTTCTTGACAAATTCTAGGAAGTGTGCTTTCATCTTTTCAGATTCCTGGCGACATCCTACAGGGTACACATTAACGAGGCATATCTTGGAGCATGCTCTTGCGCTCACTCCTTCTCCACACACCTCGGTGCACCTGGATGTAATCTCCGGACCGGCAGCTCCCTCTCTCTCCCCGCCGTGCTCTGAAGCGGGAGGAGGCAACTGACTCCCAAGGAGCTGGGCCTGGGTGTAGTGCTGAAACGTGCCGATCACTTTCACATTCAGTGCATTTTGCATCTACCTTGCAGTTCTTGGCAAGATGGCTCGTGGAAGAGCAGCACTTGAAACATATAGAGTTCTCTTTAAGATATTGTTTCCGATCTTCCAGGGACATCTCCCTGAAGCCTCTGCACTTCTTTAAAGGATGGGGCTTGTTATGGACAGGGCATTGTTTGCTCATATCCTCAGGTTTCTTCTGAATCTTTGTGTGCTCAGTTGAGGACACTTGCATTTTGTGGACAGATATTGGTGTCTTTCCATGTCTGTCGAACTTGTCTCTTCTGGCAAGTGCTGGGTGGGAGGAGAAGAAGTTGAAGCTGGGGTTGTTCCTGGCTTTGTCTTCTTTACGGATGAATTTAACGAACGCAGAGAATGGTGGGAACGCCACGTTGTGCTTTAGCTTGAACTATGATCCAAACGTTATCCACTTCTCCTGCAGGTTAAATCGAAGCTTCTCAATGATGAGACTTACCCCTCTGGAAGTGTCTAAGTACGGTAGACCGGGTAGGTAGCTGTCCTGCTTTGCGGCTTCGAGTTCCGACAGCAGATCTCCAAGGTCGCGGATCTTCTGGGGTTCCTTACTCGTCAACCTCGGAAAGTTCTCCAACCTGTCAAAGAGAGCCCTTTCAATGGCTTCGGGCGAGCCGTAGCTTTCTTCCAGCCTCGCCGAAGCCTTCTCCAACCCCTCTGGCAGCTGTCCCACATTGGCTGCTTTTATCCTGCAGGCCTGTCCGGTGGACTCTGGGCCGAGCCATTTGATAAGGAGGCCGAGCTCTTCTCCTGCCGACAGGTCTAAGCTCGATATGGCATCGTGGAAGCAGGACTTCCAAGCCCGATAATCCTCCGGCCTGTCATCAAACTTGATTAACCCCGAAGTCACCAGATGGGTGCATGCAAGGTACTTGGCAAGGTCGTAGGTGCTGGGACCTATGCCAGGGTTGCCTTGGCTAGGGGCTCTGTTGGGGGTCTCAAGGAACCGAGAGGGGATTTGCCTCTGACTTTCTCTATTCGGCATCCTATTCCTCTGCACCGTGTCTTCCGTTCTGCTGGGGGAGACTCTGCGGCTTGAGGCACGCTGTCTGCTTTGACCTTGGTTGGCAACTTGTGGCATGTTATACGAAGTGCTTGCATCTGTAGAGATGTGCGGGCCTCCATCCCTTTCTCCAGTAAACTATGTCGGCATGGTTGCTCACGTAATCTATGGTGCGCTGTCGTGGACTCTGCCACGGAACGGGAATTAAAAGTTTGCAAGTTGCCTCGGGATCAGCTCCCTCCAGAATTGCCTCGAATACTTGCGTCTCGGCTAATGCAGCATCTATCTCTTTTTGTTGCTGCAGAGCATCTAATGTGGCTTGGAGACGGGCCTGTTCAGCTTGTCGTTCAACCTGGTGACGGGCCAGGTCAGCTTGGTGTCGGGCCTGTTCAGCCTGGAGTTCAGCTTGGAGACGGGCCTGTCTTACTTTTATTTCTATTTCACTGTCCGCATGCGCAGCTCTGGCTTGAGCTGCTATTAGCTTAGCCCGTGCTTTGGCGACGGCTATGCTTACTCTAGAACCACCCGATGACCGTGAACCAACTTGCGATCTGTAGTAACCGGAGCTTATAGACCGATTGTCACGTTCTACAGTTTTGTCTGCCTGTTTAAGGTCTTCTACTTGCTGCAAAGCATTTTCGTTATTATCTTCTGACATGTTGATGTGAGGTAGGTGTGGTCTACGAGGTTAAGACTCACTCTGAGTTCCTGTGGCTCCGCTCTTCACAGCTACCCGTATTGCTATCTTTTCACTGTACTGGCCACGCTAGACATGCTCCTATCTAATTATCCAGCAAGTTAAACACTTATTCAAAATAATTCTTCGTGAAGCCGTTTGCTGTTTGAAGCCTTTATTTGAACAAATTTGTGAAAGTGTAAACAAAGATAAAGTATGTTTTGTACATAAACTGAGTACTATACATTCGATATTACATAAGATGTAACATATTTACAACAGTAGAATAGATTAATTGTATAACTAACTAACATTTGGACTCACTTCTGTAACTATCAAATATTAACCTTTTATAAACATATTATTGTCAAAATACTACTCTGACAACATTGCTATTATGCTAACAAACAAAGATACTCACAGATATTGCGCTTGGCCTAACATATGAAATCAGATTACATTGGATTGTGAATCCCTTATGGAATCCTCCATTACTGCCAGGTTCTTCCTGGAATTCTACTTCCTGGGATTCTACTTCCTGGGTTACACAGGAAGAAAGGTACGAATGTCAAATGACGTCTCACAGGAAGAAAGGAACAAAGGTCAAAAGACCTCACACAGGAAGAAAGGAACAAAGGTCAAATGACCTCTGTTTCATACAAACACACTGTTAACACAATAACCACCACCAGAGGGTGCTACTGCATGTAAAAATGTCCAGAATGTCACTGCAATACGATAGCTACCACCAGAGGGTGCTATCTGCATGTAAAATGTCCATAATGTCCACATAATGTCCAGAACACTCCCCGTCTGGGGTCATTAACGACTCCACATAGTCCGAACTCTACTTGTCACTGAAATCCTCTGGCGACAAAAGAAGAACCACCTCAGAGACAGTCCATCAGTGTCGATGATAGGATGCAGCTTCATTAGACTGCTGTGAGGGGGTAGGTTGCGTTCTGCTACGCACAGTTCCAATCTGGGTATGGTGAGGTCTGGCTGGGGCGCCAACTTGCCTCTATCAAAGACGAAGCCGATTTTGCTTTGTCCTTCTTGAGTGGTGACCTTCAGATAAGCCACACTTGCAATGGCCTTAGCGGATGCATCTGCAAAGACGCAAAGCTCTTTGAATTGGGCATTTAAGGGAGAGAAAGACGAATAGCAGCGAGGTATTCGGATCTCCTGTAAGTCTTGGAATGTGTCTCTCCATCTGTCCCACTCTGCTTCCATCTCTTCAGGGAGAGGTGAATCCCACTCTTCAGCGCGTGTGGAGTGTTCCCTGAGGAGCAGCCTGCCTTGTATGGTGACAGGGGCTAAGAAGCCAAGAGGGTCGTATAGGCTGTTGACTGTAGAGAGCACTCCTCTACGTGTGAAGGGTTTCTTGACATCTAAGGCTTGGAATGTGAACGTGTCTGTTGCTATGTTCTATGACACCCCTAGGCTATGCTGTAGGGGGAGGTCATCAGTGAAGAGGTCTAGGTCTTTGACGTCCTAATGCACGATCTTCAGGGGGGAATGCCTCCATTACTGCTGGTCTGTTAGAGGCTATCTTATGCAGCCTGAGGTTGGATAGTGCAAGTAGTTCCTGGGCTCGTCCGAGGGTACTGATGGCCTCTGCTTCGGTTGGGAGTGACTTCAGTGCATAGTTGACATAGAACTCTCGTTCGATGAACCCTCTCACATCACTGCCAAAGTCGTCGTCTTCTTCCTTGGCAGCCCTCCTTAGTCCGTATATGGCGACAGCAGTGGATGGGCTATTCCCAAAGACATGGACACGCATTCTGTAGTCCACAATGTCTCTATTGGGGTCATTGTCCCGATACCACAGGAAGCGAAGGAAGTTTCTGTGGTCTTCTCTCACCACGAAGCAATGAAACATGTGCTGGATATCGGCAGTGATGGCGACGGGCTCTTTCCTGAATCTCATGAGCACTCCCAAGAGGCTGTTGTTAAGATCGGGCCCTGTGAGGAGTACGTCGTTGAGAGAGACTCCCTGATATGGTGCACTGGAGTCAAACACCACGCAGATCTGTTCCGACTTTTTGGGGTGATAGACTCCGAAGGAAGGGAGGTACCAACACTCTTGGCCTTCCTGGAGTGGAGGAGCTATCTCTGCATGATCGTTGACAAGCATTTTCTTGACAAATTCTAGGAAGTGTGCTTTCATCATTTCAGATTCCTGGCGACGTCCTACAGGGTACACATTAACGAGGCATATCTTGGAGCATGCTCTTGCGCTCACTCCTTCTCCACACACCTCGGTGCACCTGGATGTAATCTCCGGACCGGCAGCTCCCTCTCTCCCCACCGTGCTCTGAAGCGGGAGGAGGCGACTCTGACTCCCAAGGAGCTGGGCCTGGGTGTAGTGCTGAAATGTGCCGATCACTTTCACATTCAGTGCATTTTGCATCTACCTTGCAGTTCTTGGCGAGATGGTTCGTGGAAGAGCAGCACTTGAAACATATAGAGTTCTCTTTAAGATACTGTTTCCGATCTTCCAGGGGCATCTCCCTGAAGCCTCTGCACTTCTTTAAAGGATGGGGCTTGTTGTGGATAGGGCATTGTTTGCTCATATCCTCAGGTTTCTTCTGAATCTTTGTGTGCTCAGCTGAGGACACTTGCATTTTGTGGACAGATATTGGTGTCTTTCCATGTCTGTCGAACTTGTCTCTTCTGGCAAGTGCTGGGTGGGAGGAGAAGAAGTTGAAGCTGGGGTTGTTCCTGGCTTTGTCTTCTTTACGGATGAATTTAACGAACGCAGAGAATGGTGGGAACGCCACGTTGTGCTTTAGCTTGAACTTTGATCCAAACGTTATCCACTTCTCCTGCAGGTTAAATGGAAGCTTCTCAATGATGGGACTTACCCCTCTGGAAGTGTCTAAGTACGATAGACCGGGTAGGTAGCTGTCCTGCTTTGCAGCTTCGAGTTCCGACAGCAGATCTCCAAGGTCGCGGAGCTTCTGGGGTTCCTTACTCGTCAACCTTGGACAGTTCTCCAACCTGTCAAAGAGAGCCCTTTCAATGGCTTCGGGTGAGCCGTAGCTTTCTTCCAGCCTTGCCCAAGCCTTCTCCAACCCCTCTGGCAGCTGTCCCACATTGGCTGCTTTTATCCTGCAGGCCTGTCCGGCGGACTCTGGGCCGAGCCATTTGATAAGGAGGCCGAGCTCTTCTCCTGCCGACAGGTCTAAGCACGATATGGCATCGTGGAAGCAGGACTTCCAAGCCCGATAATCCTCCGGCCTGTCATCAAACTTGATTAACCCCGAAGTCACCAGCTGGGTGCGTGCAAGGTATTTGGCAAGGTTGTAGGTGCTGGGACCTATGCCAGGGTTGCCTTGGCTAGGGGCTCTGTTGGGGGTCTCAAGGAACCAAGAGGGGATTTGCCTCTGACTTTCTCTATTCGGCGTCCTATTCCTCTGCACCGTGTCTTCCGTTCTGCTGGGGGAGACTCTGCGGCTTGAGGCACGCCGTCTGCTTGGACTTTGGTTGGCAACTTGTGGCATGTTATACGAAGTGCTTGCATCTGTAGAGATGTGCGGGCCTCCATCCCTTTCTCCTGTAAACTGTATGTCGGCATGGTCGCTCACGTAATCTATGGTGCGCTGTCGTGGACTCTGCCACGGAATGGGAATTTACGGTTTGTAAGCTGCCTCGGGAACAGCTCCCTCCAAAATTGCCTCGAATACTTGCGTCTCGGCTAACGCAGCATCTATCTCTTTTTGTTGCTGCAGAGCATCTAATGTGGCTTGGAGACGGGCCTGTTCAGCTTGTCGTTCAACCTGGTGACGGGCCAGGTCAGCTTGGTGTCGGGCCTGTTCAGCCTGGAGTTCAGCTTGGAGACGGGCCTGTCTTACTTTTATTTCTATTTCACTGTCCGCATGCGCAGCTCTGGCTTGAGCTGCTATTAGCTTAGCCCGTGCTTTGGCGATGGCTATGCTTACTCTAGAACCACCCGATGACCATGAACCAACTTGCGATCTGTAGTAACCAGAGCTTATAGACCGATTGTCACGTTCTACAGTTTCGTCTACCTGTTTAAGGTCTTCTACTTGCTGCAAAGCATTTTCGTTATTATCTTCTGACATGTTGATGTGAGGTAGGTGTGGTCTACAAGGTTAAGACTCACTCTGAGTTCCTGTGGCTCCGCTCTTCACAGCTAGCCGTATTGCTATCTTTTCACTGTACTGGCCACGCTAGACATGCTCCTATCTAGTTATCCAGCAAGTTAAACACTTATTCAAAATAATTCTTCGTGAAGCCGTTTGCTGTTTGAAGCCTTTACTTGAACAAATTTGTGAAACTGTAAACAAAGATAAAGTATGTTTTGTACATAAACTGAGTACTTACTATACATTCGATATTACATAAGATATAACATATTTACAACAGTAGAATAGATTAATTGTATAACTAACTAACATTTGGACTCACTTCTGTAACTATCAAATATTAACCTTTTATAAACATATTATTGTCAAAATACTACTCTGACAACATTGCTATTATGCTAACAAACAAAGATACTCACAGATATTGCGCTTGGCCTAACATATGAAATCAGATTACATTGGATTGTGAATCCCTTATGGAATCCTCCATTACTGCCAGGTTCTTCCTGGAATTCTACTTCCTGGGATTCTACTTCCTTGGTTACACAGGAAGAAAGGTACGAAGGTCAAATGACGTCTCACAGGAAGAAAGGAACAAAGGTCAAATGACCTCACACAGGAAGAAAGGAACAAAGGTCAAATGACCTCTGTTTCATACAAACACACTGCTAACACAATAACCACCACCAGAGGGTGCTACTGCATGTAAAAATGTCCAGAATGTCACTGCAATATGATAGCTACCACCAGAGGGTGCTATCTGCATGTAAAATGTCCATAATGTCCACATAATGTCCAGAACAACAGATCTTTTGATAAAGAGTAATGGCAATGCCAACTTGAGAATATTGTGACTCATTTCTTACAGGTTATAAAAAATGGCAAAATCTGCTGGGGGAGAGTTTCCACAAGCTTCTCCTCACCTCCTGCTATAACTTCAATGGAAGATTTTAGCCATTTACGCATTTCTTCGGGGGTTCTACCAATCTTCCGGTGAAGTTACAGTGGTAGATTGGGGAAACCCCCACAGAAATTCCAGACATCCATGTTTTACTCAAACAGGTTACCCAGATCCCCAAAATCAAGACAAATTTTTCTCAGTTTCAGTTCAGCACTTTTGAGGCAATTTGGACACAGCAATATTGCAGAGTTGATATACATGGATAATTTGAAACATTATAAAAGTAACGTTGGATGCCCTTGAGTTCTTTTCATATGGTAAAATATACAAAATTAAAATCCTTGCTTGAAAATGTTACCACATAATATTTACCACCAAACCATTAAAATAAACCTTGGTTGATCTGATTCATCTAACCTGAACGGTACCTGAAAGATGGCATTAGTAAAACTGCGCATGTGGAGCAAACAATTATCGGGGGGCATAGGGAAGGACTTTCTACAATTGGAAGCACCTTTTCAATGAACACGATGAGATGATAGGACCGAAATTCCCATCGAGCCCTGGGCAAAACAAGGGTGTATCAACCCACAGGTGGACTGGAAAATTGAGCAGGACACGGTTTTGCTAGGATTCTGCCCTGTGCTTTCTGTTCTCCTATTTTGCAGCGGAAGCAGCTCTTCCTGTTGCTCTCTCTCACCAAATAGTCACTCACCTTGAGTACCTTTAGGTCCTCCTCACCCTTCCCCTCAGTCCTTGGTGTGGTGCCATGCCTCTTCGATTTTCATAACAGCTCATTGGGGTCATTAGGATAGGCGCCGCTGATGTGCCCTTACTAACACAAGGTGCCTGCTTCACATATGCTAATAACCCTATTATTTGGGATGGGGTCTGGGCCTGTCCTCTCAATCAGACTTAGGGTCCACTCCACCACTCTTCCACCGGCAGAGTGGACCTACCAGATTTTTCAGTGTAAGTACGAAGAGGAGCTGATGTGGAGAGATGTCAGTATGTCAATTGTTATATGTCATGGTCTCCTGGACTAATTTTGATCGCCTAGAAGGATCGGAGAAGAATATTCCAATTTCTTTTCCTAATTGGCCTTGGGTTTTTGATCTAGGTTTTTGCCTCTCCAGGGAGACTGTACGACACCTAGTGGGCGAGGAGTCTTTTGACCTGATGCATAAGGCATCATAACTGTATTGGACAGGCTGAATGGACCGAACAGTCTTTTCCTGTTTGGTGTTTTCATATGTTTGTATGATTGGTTGGATGAATGGGCAGACATACGGGCATACTGGTGAATCACCGGTGGCTCTGCTCATTGTTAATCGGAGCAGGTAAGCATACTGGCGTTCTTGTCATATTAGGTTTTTAAAGATTTTATAGTGCTGCCTTTGGTGTAAGTAAGACTCACAGGTGTTATCATTACAGTGCTACCAATGATTTCAAATTACTGAGGATATAAGAATATTAACAACTCAAGGCTTTTAATAGATTCCTCGTGAATCTCCTGTGGCCTGATTCACAGTTACACATAGGAAATGGTATATCTTTCAGCTGTATGTGTTGTAGCAGGTTTAGAGAAGTTACAACTCCAACTCTTTTTCCTCTCTCGCTTAATCCAATCTTTTCTTTCCCACTCATTATTTCTCTTTCTGTACCTGACTTGACTTTAATTGACCCTATTTCCATCTCCGTCGTTCCTCTATTACTTTCTCAATCCTTAAATCTCATTGGTTAAGGAGATAGGCTGTTGGTCCCATTCACCAAGGTCCTAGATGCCCCTTGTACTCGCCACGCCATTATCAGCTTCCACATCCAGCAATTTGCAGTTCAAAAAAGTTTTGAGCTGATGGGTGAGGAAAAATCTAGCTAACAGGGTATACTGTGAGATGCCCCACTCCAGCAAATTCTGGGCTGAGTGGGAACAGCGTCCTCGTGTGGATAAACGAAGATTTGCAGGCATTACAGTTACAGTTACTATTGCAGCGTTGAAGAAAGAGAGACTTGAACTTATATAACACCTTTCACATCCTCAGGATATGTCAAAATACTTCATGCCCAATTAAGTACTTTTGACATTACTATTGTTAAGTATTTATTACAATGGATTGGGGACATTACAGCTTCGCCAGTTTAGACATTTTAGATCATAGATTCATAGAATGATATAGCACAGAAGGAGGCCATTTGGCCCATCGTGCCTGTGTCGGCTCTTTGGTACAGCTATCCAATTAATCCCAATCCCCTGCTCTTTCCTCATAGCCCTGTCATTTTTTTCCCTTCAAGTATTTATCCAATTCTCTTTAGAATGTTAGTACTGAATCAATGTCCACCATTTTAACCCTACTCGCTCAGCAGAAACCTGGCGGGTGGGCAGTTAAAATTGCCCCGGCTCTTACCTGTCCGAAAGCTGCCATGATCGTAACATTTGCAATTTTAACCTGCTCTCCTGAGCAGGAAGCAAATATACAAGCCTGGAGCCAACAGGGTAATTCTTTACATATGCACATTGTGGCCCGATTACATCATTGAGACTGACTGTAATTTTAACTCAGGCCTGAGCAGGGAATCCACCTGGAAACAGTTTCTCTTTATTTACGCTTTCAAAACCGTTCATGATGTTGAACACCTCTATCAAATCTCCTCTTAACCTTCTCTGCTCTAAGGAGAACAACCCCAGCTTCTCCATTCTCTCCACATAACTGAAGACCCTTATCCCTGGTACCATTCCATTAAATCTCTTCTGCATCCTCTCTAAGGCCTTGACATCTTTCCTAAAATGTGGTGCCCAGAATTGAACACAATCCTCCAGTTGAGGCCTAACCAGTGTTTGATAAAGGTTTAGCATAACTTCCTTGCTTTTGTACTCTATGCTTCTATTAATAAAGCCAAGGATCCCGCATGCTTTTTTAAACAGC
Organism: Somniosus microcephalus; assembly: GCF_052327205.1. Taxonomy (NCBI): domain Eukaryota; kingdom Metazoa; phylum Chordata; class Chondrichthyes; order Squaliformes; family Somniosidae; genus Somniosus; species Somniosus microcephalus. The sequence goes on along the minus strand of NC_140991.1, from coordinate 144,488,601 downwards.
CTTCTCAACTTGTAATCACTTGTTCTCAACTTTCAAAGATCTGTATACATACACCCCCAGGTCTCTCTGTTGCTGCACCCCCTTTAAAATTGTACCATTTAGTTTATATTGCCTCTCCTAATTTTTCCTACTAAAATGTATCACTTCATGCTTCTCTGCGTTAAATTTCATCTACCATGTGTCTGCCCATTCCACCAGTCTGTCAATGTCCTCCTGGAGTCTGTTACTATCCTCCTCTTTGTTTACTATACTTCTGAGCTTTGTGTCAATGCAAAATTTGAAATTATACCCTGTATACCCAAATCCAGATCATTAATATATATTATAAAGAGCAGTGGTCCTAATACCGATCCCTGAGGATCACCACTGTATACCTCCCTCCAATCTGAAAAACAACTGTTCATCACTACTCTGCCTTAGCCAATTTTGTATCCATGCTACCACTGTCCCTTTAATCCCATGGGTTTAAATTTTGCTAACAAGTCTATTATGTGGTACTTTGTGAAATGCCTTTTGAAAGTCCACAAACACAACATCAACTGCACCACCCTCATCAACCCTCCCCCTTACTTTATCAAAATACTCAATCAAGTTAGTTAAACACAATTTGCATTTAACAAATCCTTGCTGACATTTATTTATTAGCCCATACTTTTCTAAATGCCAATTAATTTTGTCCCAGATTATTGTCTCTAAAAGTTTCCCCAACACCAAGGTTAGGCTGACTGGCCTGTAGTTGTCGGGTTTATCCCTCTCCCCTTTTTTAAAAAGGCATATAACATTTGCAATCCTCCAGTCCTCTGGAACCACCCCCAAGGAGGATTGGAAGATTGAGGCCAGAGCCTCCGCCATTTCCACCCTTACTTTCCTCAGTAACCTAGGATGCATCCCATCTGGACCAGGGGACTTTTCTTCTTTGAGGATTGCCAAACTTTTAAGTACCTCCTCTTTATCTATTTTTATCCTGTTCAATATCACTGCTGCCTCCTCCTTTACTGCTAGTGAAGACAAGTGCAAAGTACTCATTTAGTACCTCAGCCATGCCCTCTGCCTCGACAAGAATTTCTCTTTATTGGTCCCTAATCAACCCCATCCTTCCTTTGACTATTTATGTGTTTATAAAAGACTTTTGGGTTCCCTTTTATGTTAGCTGCTAATCTATTCTCATATTCTCCCTTTATCCCTCTTATTTCCTTTTTTAGATCTCCTCTGTACTTGCAATATTCAACTATATTCCCTACTGTATTATGAACCTTCCAATTGTCATAAGCCTCCTTTTTCTGTCTCATTTTAACCTCTATATCTTTAATCATCCAGGAAATTCTAGCTTTGGATGGCCTTCCTTTCCCCATTGTGGGAATGTGTCTACTCTGTACCTGAACCATCTCCTCTTTGAAGGCTTCCCATTGATCAATTACTGTTTTGCCTACCAATTTTTCATTCCAATGCACCTGGACCAGATCCCTTTTCAACTCATTGAAGTTAGCCCTCCTCCAGTTAAGTATTTTACTCATGATTATACCTTGTACTTTTCCATAACTATTCTAAACCTGATGATATTATGATCATTGTTTCCTAAATGCTCTGCCCTTGAAACATGCTCCACTTGCCCCATTACATTCCCCAGAACTAGATCCAGCACGGTTTCCTTCCTCATTGGACTAGAAACACACTGGCCAAGAAAGTTCTTTTGTACACATTTCAGGAATTTCTCCCCCTCTTTGCCCTTTACACTGTTACTATCCCAGTCTGAATTAAGATATTTAAAGTCCCCCATTATTACTACTCTGCAGTTTTTGCATCATTCTGTAATTTGCCTGCAAATTTGCTCCTCTATCTCTTTCCCACTATTTGCTGGCCTATAGTGTACACCTAATGGTGTAATAGCTCCTCTATTGTTCCCTAATTCTAACCAAATAGATTCTGTCTTTGAACAACAACAACTTGTATTTATATAGAGCCTTTAATGTAGTAAAATGTTCCAAGATGCTTCAAAGGAGTGTCATAAAACTAAATTTGACACCGAGCCACATAAGGAGAAATTGGGCAGATGACCAAAGAGGTAGGTTTTAAGGAGCGTCTTAAAGGAGTAAAGTGAGGTAGAGAGGTGGAGTGGTTTAGGGAGGGAATTCCAGAGCGTAGGGCCTAGGCAGCTGAAGGCATGGCCACCAATGGTTGAGCGATTAAAATCGGAGATGCTCAAGAAGTCAGAATTAGAGGAGCGCAGATATCTTGGGGGGTGGTTGTGGGGCTGGAGGAGATTACAGAGATAGGGAGGGGTGAGGCCATGGAGGGATTTGAAAACAAGGATGAGAACCCTCAACTATATCATCGCTCTCCAGTGCTGTAATAGTTTATTTGATTAATACTACCACCCCCTTCTTTTTTTTCCTTCCCTATCTTTCCTGAATACCTTGTAGTCAGGAGTATTAAGTTCCCAAACCTCCTCTTCTTTGAGCACTATAGCATAGTCTCATGTGGCAACTTGTGCCTGCAGCTCACCAACCTTATTTACTACGCTCCATGAATTTATGTATATGCTCTCCAAACCCATCTTAGACTGCCACGCATTTGTCCCCCGTCTGAACTCTCCTATTTCTGAACTATTCTTTACTCTAGTGCTATTTGTCTCTCCCAGTCCTCCATGCACCTTGTTTGTCTTCTCTAATATTTCATTCTGGTGCTCATCCCTCTGCCAATGTAAATATATGTATATCGATCAAACATCATGGTAGGATTTTGAAAAGTTTTGGATGTATTATATGCCAGTTGTCTTTGTCAGTGAGGTCTATGCACTGAATGATAGCATAGTCACCTAATTGCTGACAGTATCAAGAAATAGTTTACAACAATGTGCCTTTACATAGCAACTTCAACATAGTAAAAGTGTCTCATGACAGCATAAGGCGAATGGGTGCTGAGTGAAATAAAGAGAGATTAGGACGGGTGACCAAACAATTGATCAAAGTAGGGTTTTAAGGAGAGTCTTACTGGAGAAGAGGAAGGCGGAGAGGCTAAGGGATTTAGAGAGGGAATTCCAGAACTTGGGACCTCAGCACCTGAAGGCATGGCCACCAATAGTGGGACAAAGGGAGTAGCTGAAAACAGAGGAAAAGAGAGTTTGAAAGGTGGGTTAGAGGAGGTTATAGAGATAGGGAGGGGCGAGGCTATGGAGCAGTTTAAACACAAGGTTGAGTGTTTTAAATCTGAGACATTGAGGGACTAGGAGCCAATGTAGGTCAACAAGGACAGGGTAATGGGTGAGCAGACTTGGTGCAAATAGGATATGGGCACCAGAGTTTTGGATGAGCCAAAGTTTGTGGCGGGCATAGGAGTAATCAAGCATGGGGATGGCAAAGGCATGAATTTTATAATGGACTACCCAGAAATCCTAGTAAGTATATTAGTCATATTCTGCAAGAAAGTAATTGGCAAAAATTCAATCTTACATATCCATGCCACAATTGAATCATTTTTTAAGAATGTTATTCCAAAATGTCTTTGGACTGATTTAAAGAGCCTCATATCTGATGATACTCATAACAAGCTGGAGCTCAATATATTTAAAACAGAACTAAATTTACAAATTTCAGCTTAATATCTGTATTTTTTTCAGAAAAATACAACAATTATATATCAAAATATCTTCTAATATCTGTTAAATCTTCAGTCTCACTCTGTATTGCCTTGTTTGCCTTTCCTAATGCAAATAAAACTCCTTGGGGGAGAAATTCATTATAGCCCCGTTTGGGGCACTAACTTTTAAAAGTTGAAAAAATTAGCGCCAGACGCTAATCACTTTCAACTTTTTAAAAATTGGTTTTGCGCTCCAGGTGTGAAGGATTAAGCCATATAACCTGTTCAGAAAAATACACCATCTTATGAAAGAATTCTGGTCTTATTAAAACATGACAAACTGGGTTTGGAAATTTAGAAACCTAACTATGAAATAGCTATGAAAGAATTCTGGCTATTGAGATAAGACAGTTGTTGACCCTGAATAAATAACTTTATTGAAACAGAAGGTGGATGGCTCCGACAGGCTGACTTTTGGGAACAAAAACAATGGTTCACCCTGGATAAGGTGTTTTAATTTAAACTTCGTAAAGATGGCACATAAGATAAGTAACATCTGCCCTCGTAAAAATGACATAAAATAAGGAACACCTGCCCTTCACACCATTTTATATGGTCAACCCAGAACACCTGGAGATGAGACAAGATTCTGGAATATTACAATCTGATGTTGCAGTAAGAATTGCAGAGATCGGCAGAAAGATAAATAGGGATAATTAACTTGCATCAGCAGAAAATCTTAAAGGAAATACAACTGAAAAGGATATAAATATTGAAGTCTCAAATGGGATATCAGACTTGCTTTAATTGGGCAAAGCGATTCTTGGCTTCAGAGGCGGCTCTGTGGTCTCCAACTCTTTGTACCTCGGGGATCAAAGGTATTTGATATTGATGGATATCCTGTATAGAAAATTTAAGAACTGTAATACTGTAGCGTAGTTAAGATTTAAAAGTAAGATTCTCTGTTAAAAAGATCATATTTTTTCTCTTTTTAGAACTGTTAACGTTGCGATTGACTGATTCACTAACTGTAAATTGCATGTCGGTTCTTTTAATAAATCTCTATATATTTTTAGAATTGTCTCACATAAGTCTTCTGTATCAATAACTCGCAAACTCAATTTCTGTACACTCTTTGGTGAAGAGTTACAGAATTCTGAAGGAGTTCTCCGGACCCTCATAATATCCAGGAAGTTACAGTCTAGCTAAACTAATTAAAAGCACTATCTGGAGGATGGTAACATTCTCAGGTTGTTCCTTTCCTTTAGGGAGAGATAGCCCAGGCCTTTAGACCCAGTTAAGTGTCTTTAGGATTTGGCTACCTCAAACTTTAGTTGAAAGTGAACGTCTGAGAAATATGCCTGATCCGGGATAGCTCCAAAAGGGCTAGGACTAGTAAATATCCCTTCACAGGAAGGAAGTGGAGTGCTAAATCAAGCACGCCACTTCCTTCGTGGAGCGCAACAGGCAGCAGGTGGGGTGGTAGGTGTGCAGCACTGAACAATGGGCCGTGCAGTGCTGCCACGTTGGAAGACTCCTTCCCTCCTTTAAAGGGAAGGGCCATCGCTGCTGGCTCTGCAAGGGAAAGTAACTTACCTGATTCCCAACGGCAAAGTGCCGGGCTGATTGATCGTTGGGGAAAAAAGGAAAAAAATAGAGAATGAGAATTTGATTATTTTTTCCCCTACCTCGGCCACCTCACCTTTAACCATTGCCCCCAAAGTGCCCGGCCTCCCGATGAACGCCTCCAAAGTTCGGGTCCGGGGCGCTACCGGGGCGATACGCATGGCAATGATGTCACGATCTCTGGGCGAAGGAGATCGGGGCACAACGCCATACCACCGCCGCAAACTACCCAGTGAATTTAGCAGGAGGCGATATTCTCGCTGCGCCCGGGCGGTAAGTGGTTAGCGCCCCATCATCACCCCCCAGAGGCGATAACGGGAGGCACTAAGGTACCCAATTTATCCCCCCTTGTTTTAATATACACACTCCATTTTGTTACTCTTTATTATCTTTATACATTCTACTCTTCATTCAAAGTCACTTAATTCAAATTCTCTGATCATTCCATTTTATGAGCTCCAAATTTGCATTTTGCTGTGTTATTTATGGTGCTTAATTCAAATTATTGGACTAAGGGGGAGAAATTCAGTATCACCCCATTTGGGGTGCAATTATCGGCCGGGCGCAAAGATTAGCGCCTGGCGCTAATTATCATCTCTAACTGCAAACTTGGCTTTTATCGCCCCTGGAGGTGATTGGAGTGCTAAATCAGGCGCTTCACACCTGTCTTAAGGCGCGAAGGCCAAGGAGCGAGGCGCTACCTCAGAGCGCGGGCGAAGCTCTTGTGATGTCAGTCAGCAATGGAACACCGACACACTGGCGCCAGCCAGTTCTTAAAGGGGAGTTCTGGCGAAAGGTCATCGACCTGAAACGCTAACTCTGTTTCTCTCTTCTCAGATGCTGCTTGACCTGCTGAGTTTCTCCAGCATTTTTCTGTTTTTATCTTAAAGGGGAGGGTTGATTTTGCACTCCATCCACATCCTGCTCATTGCAGCCTTGAATCTCGGCCTGAATCTCAGCCTGGAGAGACCTGTACATCAAATCTGCTGGCAAGAACAATGGAGAGAACCAGGGAAAGAGCTCAGAGTGCAGCCCCCATAGTCTCTTCTAAATCGATACAAGGAAGGGCAAATCAAAGTCAACCTGCAAAGTGCTGCTCAGTACCCAAAACTCCTTCACACAGCGTTGAATCTCTCCAGAAGTCTCTCTCTCTCAGAATGCGTGGTACAAAAATGTCACCGACAAAAAAAATCAGGAAGCGGTTGCCTTTAAATAGCGCTCCCCTAGTCCCTTTCTGACAGCATAACACTCCTCTCAACCTGTCGTTGCTAGCAGCAGGCGGTAAGGCAGGGGCGCCACTCAATTTCTGGTCCGGGGCGCTAACGGGATGTTGCGCACTCGACTGATGTCACAATCTGCCGGCGCAGGAGATCGTGGCGATAGTGTTTAGCGCTGCCGCAAAATGTCTAGTTAATTTTGCAAGGGGCGCAAACATCGCTGCGCCCGGGCGCTAGTTACTTTGCGCCCCATTAGCGCCCTCTTAAGGTGCTAACGGGAGGCGCAAACAACTGAATTTTTCCCCCTAAATGTTTTTGATAAAATGCTGAAAGAAAATAATGAAAGATAACTTGCAATTCTCAGTCTTAACAAGAGTGGGGGAAACTGTGGTTATTGTAACTACTAATGCCCCAATATTTGCAGGAAGTGGGGGAATCAGATAGGGGGGTGGGGGGAGAGCTCACGGGGGAGAGAGATCACAGGGAAGAGAAATCGCGGAGGAAGAGAGATCGCGGAGGGAAGAGATTGCGGCGGCTCTCAGCATGGAGGGAAGAGAGATTGCAGAGTGGGCTCAGATTGCGGGGAAGAGATCGTGGGGTAGAGAGATTGCAGGGGGAGAGATCACAGAGGAAGAGAGATCATGAGGGAGAGAGATCGAGGGGGGATGAGAGATTGTGGGGGGCTCAGACGATCACGGCAGGTGTGCTTCAGGGGCTGGGGAAGCACTCCTGCTCCTCCTGGCCCAGAAGCAGTGCTGGAAAAGCACATACCTACTGCAGCTGGCAGCTCTCTCCTCCCTTTAGCTGCCAGGTTTCCTAAACCCTGGGAAACCCAGCCCACCAGCATTAAATTTAAATTGCCTCATTTAAATATTATGATTGCCGACCCGCCTCTGCAGACCGGGTTACTCGGCTGACCCTAAACCGCCAGCATTAAAATGGAAGTAGGTGCATTCGCGGTGGGTTAGTCATAGAGTTATACAGCATAGAAAGAGCCCCTTCGGCCCATCGTGTCCACGCCGGCCACCAAGCCCTATCTATTCTAATCCCATTTTCCAGCACTTGGTCCATAGCCTTGTATGCTATGGCATTTCAAGTGCTCATCTAAATGCTTCTAGAATGTTGTGAGGGTTCCTGCCTCTACCACCCTTTCAGGCAGTGAGTTCCAGATTCCAACCACCCTCTGGGTGAAAAAGTTTTTCCTCAAATCCCCTCTAAACCTCTTGCCCCTTAACTTGAAACTATGCCCCCTGGTTATTGACCCCTCTACTAAGGGGAAAAGTTCCTTTCTACCTACCCTATCTATGCCCCTCATAACTTTGTACACCTCAATCAGGTCCCCCCTCAGCCTTCTCTGCTCTAAGGAAAACAACCCCAGCCTGTCCAGTCTCTCTTCATAGCTGAAGCACTCCAGTCCAGGTAACATCCTGGTGAATCTCCTCTGCACCCTCTCCAATGCAATCACATCCCTCCTATAGTGTGGCGACCAGAACTGCACACAGTATTCCAGCTGTGGCCTAACTAGCATTTTGTACAGCTCCATCATAACCTCCCGGCTCTTATATTCTATGCCTTGGCTAATGAAGGCAAGTATCCCATATGCCTTTTTAACCACCTTATCTACCTGTCCTGCTGCCTTCAGGGATCTATGTACATGCACACCAAGGTCCCTCTGATCCTCTGTCCTTCCTAGGATCCTACCATTCATTGTGTATTCCCTTGCCTTGTTCGTCCTCCCAAAATGCATCACCTCACACTTTTCAGGGTTAAATTCCATTTGTCACTGTTCTGCCCATCTGACCAACCCATCTATATCATCCTGTAGCCTGAGGCTTCCCTCCTCGCTATTTATCACTCCACCAATATTAGTGTCATCTGCAAACTTACTGATCATACCTCTTATATATTCATATCTAAATCATTAATGTACACTACAAACAGCAAAGGACCCAGCACCAATCCCTGCGGTACACCACTGGACACAGGCTTCCAGTCACAAAAACAACCTTCGACCATCACCCTCTGCCTCCTGCCACTAAGTCAATTTTGGATCCAATGTGCCAAATTGCCCTGGATCCCATGGGCTCTTACCTCCTTGACCAGTCTCCCTTGCGGTACTTTGTCAAAAGCCTTACTGAAGTCCATGTAGACTACATCAACTGCACTACCCTCATCCACACACCTAGTCACCCCCTCGAAAAATTCAATCAAATTGGTCAGACATAATCTCCCTCTGACAAAGCCATGCTGACTATCCCTGATTAATCCCTGCCTCTCCAAGTGGAGACTAATTCTGTTGTGTTGTGTTCGGGTTTCCCATTTTAAAAAATGTAACCCCCACCTCCCGCCAGTCATGCCAAGGGTGGGGGGGGGGAGGCGGGGTGGTTAAAATTACCCTCCACATTTCTGGAACTGTTTAAAATAAATCCTTTGTACTAGTAGTGATTTAGGAATAGCAGGCTCTGCTGCTGATCGCTCTGCATCTTCAGATGACAGCAAACCTCAACTTTCTTTCAGACACACAAGAATCTGATGCTTACTCAGGCTGCAGATACACTGCCACCGTCACATTGATGTAGTTATAATTCTGCACTGACAATAAAGTCCCAATATAACTCAGCTGTGAGGTCCTAGTCTAGCTTCTAAGCACAAGTGAGAGGGAGGTTGCCCCACACCACTCGAGCTTTACATCAGGTGGAACAGAATTGCAATCTGGAGTGAAAGAGGTTTAAAAATTAATCAGTCAGTTGGATCTCCTTGATTTTATAAACCTAGGCCGCAGCCAATGTGAAGGGCGGTGCCAGATACTCCCCAAGGAGGAATAGAAGTCGAGTCTGATGTGAAGCCAGGTGTATGAGGTGCTTAGGCAATTCATTACCTCCACCTTGCACTTCATACAATTGATACTGAGGTTTTTTTAAATGCAAGAGGAAGTGGGTAAGACGTTTACAATAATGCTGAGCGCGCAGAATAGTCACCTCTCACCTTTTAGTTCACTTTCTGTTTAAAATACATAAATGCATCACTCGGGCATCTTGTAAAACCTTGCACTCATGAAAAAAAAGCGTGAGATCATGCAATGAAAGGAATCTACAATCCAATGCTACAGGACTTGCCTTTAAGTAGAATTGAAAACGTTTAAATCACCACCCCGATGAGATGTTTAAAGACCTGTGTAGTTTTCGTTGGTATACAATTTAGAAATTACAGAAAGCTGCAAGACATAGATTGATTCTTCAAGTAAAGGACGATTTTTTTTTGGTCTGTGAAACATACATATCACTTATTGTGCGCGGACAGATCCACGTTAATCCCCACTGAAGCTCAGGTTCCAGTTTAGGGATGGTATCCTGTTACCTCGGCACAGATCACATTGTGTTTTAATTCAAGAGTGTTTTAAATGGCTGTTAAAATAATTTATCGCTTTCTGAAAATCTGTGATTGAATTGAAAGCTTTATGCTGCTTTAAATCTTAACTTCGCGACGTGCTTTAGTTGGTGGATCCTGGTGTTTTGACATTAATATTAATTGATACTAAACAGCAAAATCGCGGGCTGGTTATAGACGAGTGCAACTCTTTTTTAGCTCATTAAATTATGCTGTAGGCGTGGAGCAAATATAATATAAATGCAGTGTCAAAATCCCAATTATTGAAACAATTTGGTGTACTGTAAAAGCCCGGGTATTTTCATATATGCATTATGAAAGATTCTTACTTTTTTAAATGCAGTTAATTTGGAAAAGACTTGTTTGAATTCATCATAAAATGTGTTGTATTAAAGATGGTCGTTAGGTGGCGCTCTAATCCACACAGTTGCTCGTAAAATCTGGACAATTCTGCTGCGACTCGCTGTATTCAAATGCAAGGAAGCATTTATTTTGTTTCTGTAAATTTGTTCCAACAGATTTTAAATAAGCATGTGTCCAATTCGATTTTTGTTTTGCATTGTTAGAAAGCGCGAATCATTCTTCGCGCGCGTTTGTTTATATATGTATATGCGCCAGTTTATTTTTGTTGGGAGTTTTGTAACTACAGATATTAAGCCAGCATCAGTCGCTGTCTTCTAAAAGGAGATGCATACTGTTCCAACTAACATTAAAGATTTGCTATTACTTGTTTCTTGTTTCATATCAGTGAATACGGTTGACGTAGGTCACACTCACATCTCCCTAAATCCAGTCTCCAATGCAAAGTAACAAGAGTGGATTCTAAGTTGTAAAATGTTGAATTCTGGGAATTAATTCTCACCGTCCCATTAATTAAATATAATACAGAACTCCAAAACCAAAGTTTTATAAAGATCTGATTTTATATGTTAGCCTATGTATACGATCGGTAATAGTGAAGGCATTATTAAAAGTGACTTTATAAAGCATATAATCCAGGCCAGAGCTGTTAAAGAACGATAATATCACACTGGTGTATTTGTACAATTGTAAACATTTTGACTGATTTTTTTTTCCAAAAAGTGTATTTATACTTTCTACGGTACAGTATTTTAGTAAAGCACGTCAATTGAAAATCATGTAATAGTGTAAATGCAGGGTTTCTGGGGAACATTTGCATCCATAGTGTGTTGTGTGTTTTTTTTACTAAATTCACTGTTTAAATTAGTTATAGGCAGTCTGAATTCAAAATGCATTTTTATTACCGTGTATACACTCCCCTGTATGAAGACAGGTCGTGGATTATAACTTAATACGGAAACTCTCGGGACTGCTTAAGCACTAAAAAATAGTCGATTATGTCGCTCAAAGCAACAAATTCCGATTCAAAAGAAACTATTGTCAAGGTCTTAATCGGGGGTGGGACGCCAAAGAACAGGAACCTCGAGGTTCTGCGGTTGTCAATTTATATTTTAAAATGTTCACTGACAATCCGTGTGGCAGGGACTTAAGATCAGGTAACCAGGGGAAGCATTAACGCTAACGGACGGCGGTGAAAGCTGCTGTTGTTATCAGAAATTGAACTAATGCTGTTTACCAACAATCGCTGTACAATGTGCCCGTGCTTTTGAATTTGAGTCATATGTTGTTTTGTGTTTAAGCACTTTGTTAGGCATCGTGTTAAACGAGTTGAGCGAGTTAGGGTGTTACTGATGGCTGTTGCACCATCCAATGGAACAGATCCACCCAGTGCGTAATAGCGCAATTAGGGACTTAACCAAGACTTTGCTGCGCCCCAGCCACAGTCTGCCCGGCTCCCTCCAGCACACACAGCCATGTCTGCATAGATTCCTCACACACACGCTCGCACGCATCGACCGACCGCCGTCACATCCTGCAGCTCCCCGGGCCATGACAGGAGTATTCGATCGCAAGGTTCCCAGCATCCGGACAGATCTGCAGGGCACCTTCCAGCACAGCATGCACCATCCGTCGCAGGAATCGCCGACTCTCCCCGAGTCCACCGCCACGGATACGGGTTACTACAGCTCGGGCGGCTCCCACCACGGCTACTGTTCGCCATCGTCTTACGGCAAAGTTCTGAACCCCTACCAGTACCAGTACCACGGAGTCAACGGCTCTGCCGCCAATTACCCCGCCAAAGCTTACCACGAATACAGTTACCCCGGCCACTACCACCAATACGGGGCGTACAGCAGGGCTCCGTCAACATGCACCCAGCCAGGTAAGGAGCCATTTTCCAGTAAGTCCTCTTGCACCGAGTGTCTGTCGTGCAGCCACAGAAATGCTTCCCCCTCCCATCCACCTTCGGAAACTCTTAAGTCTCGACCTCCTTTTTTAGGGAGTTTGCGAGCTCGGCGCGACAAGAATCCCATTCGACAACTTTGTAAATGTGCCCCTGAATCGGTGCGAGGGTGTTTAAATCCTGTAGCATGTTTTGTATAAAGGGTAGGAGCGAGAGAGTCAACCGTAAACCTGTTGAAATGTGTGCGTTGCACAGAAAGAGAGAAATGTGGACAATTTATAAAACAAATATAAATAAATCGCGTTTTCCCATTTCCAGCCCCCGGTCCTGTTCCCCCCGTCCGTATTCAGCGGAGTGAAAGTGTCGATTCTTCAGTGGAGTTTCTTTTGTTTTGCCGGCGGTAAATTCTTGCAGTGAGACATTGGCTCACATTTTTTAACAAAATATGGATGAAAAATAAAATGATAACGTGTGACTGTAATGGAAGGAGTGAGCGACTCTTGCATATTTTCGAGAGAATCATCTCCCGCTGTAGTTTCAGCCCCAGTGACTGGCAGAGACCAGAACCCCGCTCATCTATCCCACACCGAGCCCATTGCAAATCGCGCTGCCTTTTTTTCGGGGCCAATATCCCCATTTTATCTCCCCCCGCTGTGACATTGATGATTGAATCTGACGGGTGAGCGCGTTTCGTTCGGATTTTGAAATCTAAAGTGTGACTTTTTCGATTTCAGAAAAAGAACTCGCCGAGCCCGAAGTCAGGATGGTAAACGGGAAACCGAAAAAGGTTCGCAAACCGCGGACCATCTACTCCAGTTTCCAGCTCGCAGCTTTACAACGGCGCTTCCAAAAAACCCAGTACTTGGCACTGCCCGAGAGAGCCGAGCTGGCGGCATCGCTGGGACTCACTCAGACCCAGGTAAGATCAGCCAGCGATCCCAGGGTCCAGGGATTGGGGATCCAGTATTGGACCCAGGGAATGCACAACACCGCCTCCGAGAACCGCGCCGAGTCAGGTTCAGAAACACAACCGGGTCCAAGAGGGATCGGCGCAATTCGAGCGGGCTGTCACCGCCGATTGTACAATTTGATCGAAAGTGTGCCGTCTCGGCGAGAATAGCACCGATTCACACTCTGAACAAGTGACTGATCGGATCTGGGCAACCCCAAACAAACCCGACGGCAAAGCAGACTCACGCTCAACAATTGAGCTGGGATTGCTTCACTATCCGCGCCTTGCTTAATGCCGCAGACACACAAACACAAATTTAAATACATATACAGTTATTAATACTGTCTATAATTCATGCGGCTCGGCTTCGTTCTGATCGAGCCCCTGCAGAGTAACATTTTTCTCATTAGTTTGCAACTCCAGCGTCTCTCCTCCGCCTCCCTTCATGTGATTTGGGCTTGACCATTCTGTACTTCCAGCTAGACTGAAGATCGGAAACTGTTTTAAGTTTTATTTATATTAAATATAATTTTATTTTCTTTCAGCGACGGGCGGCTGTAATTTGGCAATCAGATTACAAAACTTGAGCGTAATGTTTCATACTTAAAAAGAAAAGTTAACCTCTACCGAACACGGAGTTAAATATTTAAAAGGTTTCCTAACGAGATGTTTCTCTCTTAAACATAGAACATCGTCCTGTGGTTTAGAGACTGTGAGGGGCTTCAACAATGCAAACATCGGGAAGCTGCAGTATATTTTACTTGGGCACATTACAATCTATAATTTCTACTATTAGTCTGTCTCGGCCGTTTGCTTATTTTAACTATTATTATTTTAGTATAAAAATCGCTGTCATGAATTCAGTCCGAGTGCATAGAGCTCATTGGCTAGTAGAACAAAACCGCCTCAATTATAGCGACTACATGGTTGAGAATAGACCGGGCAGTTTTAATATATTTTCAAACGAAGCATTCGAGTGACTTAAAGTGGGGGTGGGGGTGGGGGAGCGAAATGGAGGTGGTTGTAAGTGCACCGATAAACATAAACTGATGTATTGTCTTGCTATGAAAACCCTGAATAGACATTTTTCTTCGGTATTGTGTTACAATGTGAAGGAACTAATAGAAGTGCAGGAGGCCCTGTGGATGGGATAGTTACAATTAGAAGCAGTACAGTCCATTTCGCACGGCAGCGACAATGTGGATCGAACGGTTATAGTCCCACTTTTGTTTTAGGTATTGTATTGTTATTTTAGAAATGAATTATTGCCATTTGTTTTGGCAGGTTAAAATATGGTTCCAGAACCGAAGATCGAAGATTAAGAAAATCATAAAGAATGGGGAGATTCCTCCAGAGCACAGCCCCAGTTCCAGTGACCCCATGGCCTGCAATTCTCCTCAGTCCCCTGCTGTTTGGGAGAGTCACAGCTCCTCAAGGGTTGTCCACGCTCATCAAACCCCCAGCCACAACCCATCCACCGCAGGCTACCTGGAAAACGCCAGTTCCTGGTATTCCAATCCCAGTTCCATTAATTCCCACCTGCAATCTACAAGCTCACTACATCATCCACTAGCTTTGGGATCCGGGACTATTTATTAATCTGAAACACATTCCAAAGTGGATTGATTAGGACCGACAAGCAGTGGAGATATGCAATGAAATGCACGTTTTGTTCAGTCGGAATCAAGAGAAGCCAAACTATCTGACTCTGTACACTCGCTGCATGTAACTTTCTACATTTCAAAGAGGAAAATGGGCTATTTTTCCAACGGACGTCAGGGCGAACTTGGACACTGTCAAAGGTGCCTTTTACTTTTAGGCTACGTCCTCCAACCTTACTGGACTTCCCAGTAACATATATCACTGTACATACGTGTAGATAGTTGAATTAAACTGTATATTCTGTTTAAATAAAATTATTGACACTTCGGACAAAATTATTGTTGGGATTTTATTTGATATAATTTGTGCTGTCAATGTGTTGGACACAAAACTGAATTCTGTAATGATCATATTGTTAACTATAAAACACAATGTTCAGTAATCATACTATGGCAGTTCCAGCGATGGACCAAGGGGTTGACTGTGAAACCATCCGTTACATTTTTATAATAGTTATGCATTAGTTGCATTTTTTAAAGAAAAATAAAATTTGCCTTTCCCTTTTATGGCTGCAACACTCAACTTTCACAATATTTAGTAATAAAATACACACACAGACTTCGAGGAAAGAGCAGATCATATACATTCGAGCACGCAGAGACAAGAGATTCAAATAAGCGAATTCAATTCTAAAGACTTTTTATGTGCTTGGTTGCTATATTTATAGCAGGGGAGGAAAACAGTGACTCTGACACGTTCCATTGTTTGGATATAATTTTAGCTGATATTTTTGAAAAGAGACCTATTTCATTATTCACATGTTTTACCCGGCCTAGAAAAGTACGAAATGATGGTCAAATCGAGTCCTGGTTTAACACTTTGTGCTTCTCACCGAACTAACCTGCAGGTATGTTGGGATTTATAGAGACATGTGGGTAGAACAAATGATACCGACAGGAGGCTAAACGTAAATAAAAGGAACATATAAGTGTGCCATTAGAATAAGAAAGTTAAAATTAAATTAAAACGTGTCGGCCATACACACCACCTCCAATTGAATGCTAATTTAACAATGCAGATTTATGTATTTAAAATTAAGAGTTTTTTCAAGCTGAGCGTGCACTTTTGGAAAGCATTTTCTCTTCAGTCAGAGATACAGACACGTGGAGATGCGTTTACCCTGTAAAGGAAAATAACCAGAGCGAGGTGTGAGTTGGTATTATAGTCATTTCGTGGGAGTATCACTTATTTTCGAAACAGATTTCAAGTCCATCAAAATTAGACAAATATTTCCATTGCACTTTTAAGAATGGAAAACCCTAAACACAAAAAATTGAGTTGTTGGTGCTTCCTCGTCCTAATGTAATCACAAATATTATACTTCGTGGCCTTAATTCCACTCAGCGGTTTTATTTGTTCACACGTATTGTACCGAACGTGACATATTTTGGCAGAAATTAATAAAAAGTATCTCTGTTAATAATAAACTTTCAATAATAAACTGATCTCAAACTCCCACCCGGTTAGTTGTACAAATGGGTCACCGTTCCTGTTAAAAAAATATTAGTGGTAGTATTGTTGCCTGCCTGTCTATTAAAATAGTCAGTCTTCCATTTAAAATGCTAGAGTTCTTAAAATAAATTTTAGTAAAATGGAATTTGAAGTTTGCTAAATGTATGTTTTATTCTTAGTTCGTATAATCATCGGCTTATGTTTATTAAACGGTCCGCAGAAATTGTGCGAATATTACGGCTGATTGCGAAGAGTGTTATGTTCAATTCCGGTTTATATAACGACCCAGGAGCAGATTATTTATTAAATCGGTATAGTAACAGTGTACAGCACAACGGTGACTGAGACAAGTGGATACAGTGGAAATTGATGTCCTAACGTTGATCGCCGCTGACTTTCTATACTTACCAGACCTACATGGTAACTACATTTAACAGCAGAGCTGAGTCAAATAGTGAGACCGAACATATTTCTTGCGCACGTAAAGCGGTGGCTAGTTACTGTTAATAATAACAGTAGAACTAGGCGAATGGATATGGTTCCGTAAAGATGCAAATACAGTATGAATTTAATAAATTATCCATTGCTGATCAACATTCAGCGAGTGAGACCTTTGCGAGATTGCGCGACTGGCCAATGTATGTTTAATATGATTTTTATGTGCTTAGAAAATGGCGCATCCTTAATCGAACATGGAGTGAGAGTAGACATTAAATGTAATCACACGGTTGTATAACATAACACTACTAATAACCCTGGTCGAACCTAAGGAGGTGCATGGAAAATATCAGTTTGCTATAACCGGATCCATATTTATTATTTAGTTATATATTTGAATCCATCAGTAAACGTCGTGTAAACATCAATGTGCGCGGGAGGTGTACAGAACGTGGCTAAGTCTAACTGGCGTTACATTTTCTGCAGTAATGAAAATTATTAGACCGGACCGGGATCTAACTGAATTTAGGTTATCACCAGACATATATTTTCTAATTAAATTAGTCAAGAGATCCGATATCGCAATGAACATAGTAATAAACGAAGGGTGTAAATTCGGTTTGTAAATGTATCTATCTAGAGTGCTGTTCTGTGAGGCGATAGAGGAAACATTTGAAAAGGCGTCCTCCGTGCCTAAGGGCATTTGAGTATTTTGGCTGGGACAGAGGATGGGCTCTTGGTTGTGTTCGTGTTTCTGGTAGCTGGGCTCCCCTGGAGTCTGGCTCGCAGACTTCCCGCAGACTCTTTCTCTTTGTATTGCCCACAATTAGCAGCTTTGAGTGGCAGAGAGGAGCCGAGAGGGCGGCAGTTGAGATCACAGAGAGCCGCATTCCTGTGGGTGCAGACCGGCTCCAGAGCTGCGCCACTCCCGGCCACAGCCCACCTCAACTAACACACATACACATTCCGCAGAAAAAAAATCTAAAAATAATAAACATAACTACATTCTCGCGCGCAAAAAATGACATTCGCTCTTACATACATACACTCACATACATGCATATAGACACACACACAGAGCGACACACATCCGTAAACATTAACATGTAAATATATATACACACACACACGCGTGCATACACATACAGATGCACACACACAGGCACCTGTACCCGCCGACAAAGATACGTACACAAGACCATGGCCGTTGCAGCTTTTCAGGAACTTGCAGGACAGCATATAGTTCGCTAAAAAAACGTGCAATATACAAAGAAGTTTCTCATTTATTAACGTTGTAGGTGTGATTATTTATTTAAGTTTTAGATAAGTGCAACAATTGAAAATTAAACTTATTCGCTAAAACATTATAGTAGACTGTGTTAATTTTAATTGGAGTGGGGAAAATTAGGTACGGTTACATGGAACGTTCACTTTTCATAAATAACTGCTCATTTAAAAAAAACTTATTATATAGGATTTAAAATCCAGTTGAAATGCACATCTAAAATGGTAAAGTATCCAGGCAAGCATAATGGAGTGAAGTGACGTAGAAACACGAGCGCAGTCTGTGGAGCCTTTAGTTCGAGAGTATTTACCCTGGCTTTTGTGTCCTTCTGAAATTACTGGGATTTGGATGGAATTAGTGCATGTTTTACTGCTATAGTGTGGCCGGGGGGAAATGAGTAAAATGCAATGTGTTTACGTTATTCTATCCGTCTAGCAAGCGAAGTATTAAAAGTTGTCACATCAGAACCCTTTTTAATTGTTAAGCAGCATGTCTACCGACAAGCCTGGTTTGCTGTAATTTGATATAACAGGCAACCGCAGTGTTAGCCAGGTCTATGTGGCTGTAAGATTCAAGAATTACGGCATTTTGCATATTTTGCAGTAGGGAACATAGCTCCGTCTAATTACTTACGCCATGCATAATACACCACAAGTTTAGCATCTTAATTGATTGGGGGGGGGGGCACATGCTTTTACTTGGTAAATGTCTAGTTTCAAAAACACTCCACGACATGAACAGAATAAGTGTCTAAAGTGTATTGCAAACTGAAATGTGTGGAGACCAGCAAATCACATGTTCGAGGCGTAAGCGAGAAAGCCTTAGCCACACGAGTTTTTAAATCAAGCTTCTCTTTAAATTCGCATCTTAGAATCATAAGTGCCATCTGACTTAAATAATAGTTGAACATAGTTGTTAATATCTGAAGCTAGTAAAAGAATATCCGTGTGTGCATTCAGGTGGTTCGCAATAGCAAGTAACTGCGTAAAGGGCTGAGCAGGGGGGAGGGGCTGATTCACTTTATTCAAATCTTCACACAAGGTGAACGGAACTATCAGATTACACATGGAAGAAAATTGCTGTTTGCTGGTCATGTTTTACTTTCATTTTTAATTTTTATCGCTTGAGTTTTCTTCATTCCCTCAGTTCCTTTCTATTTGTATTATCAATTCGTGGTGATTTCCCTCGCAATCGTGTGTTTATGCTCATGAATATTTAATTTGCTAGTGACAAAACAATGCTGTATAATTCAAATATTGCTTGTCTTTTTTGGTTACATATTTAAGTATATGAGTTAGCTCGATGCCAAAAGTGTTTCTGAAAGTGAGACAAAATAGTACCAGAAGTGGGTTTGAAAGCATTGAAGCAGGTATAGTAGGTGTTGGGGTTTTCTCTTGGCAGCACTCTACATAAACAGCATTTTATCGCCTACCACCAATTTTACTAAATCGTCGTATTTGGGAATACGAAGTGTGTGCTATGGGGAGGTCAATGAGTGAAGATAAAGCTCCAACTTCGGAAACACTCTGACACCAGGCCAGTCCCGAAGTAATAATATACTGTAGTGTTCACAGCATATTAAGTCATGGGCTGAATGCTGGGAATAATTGATGCTTATATTGTGACAAACGGCGCCCCATCTTTCCACAAGGCACGTGAAAGACGCCACGATCAAAATTCAGCTTCCAGAGCTGATCCGGTAGGCCGAGGACTTGAGAGATCAGCGAGGCTGTCGTGTGGAAAGAGTACAGAATCTTAAGCAAGTTATTTCCGGAATGTATTGTTGGAATTATAAATGGCACAAAATAAGTTTAGTCTGTAATCTTTACCAATATGTCCATCGAATCCGGGACAAACTCTACCACAGATAAGCCCATATGTAAACAGTAGCAACAAAGCGATGTATTTTCTTACAGCCTTCCAAATATCATTAATTCAAAAAATATAATTGTTATTCAGAAGAGACACTGTGATTAGGGCATTTACCCACTTACTGGCACTATCCTACACCGTTAACTCACTCGCTCTTCCCTCGAGCCCTGCGGTTTATATTCGTCCTTTTCATTCACATTTGTTTCTTTCTGCTTTTCTGCAGCAATTTCACCCGCTGAGCACCTTTAGAATTAACATTGTGAGTTTTCCACTCAGCAGCCATCTGCTCTGTGCAAATAATGGCGAAATTAGCCTAACTGGACAGTTGCAGCGATGTAATAACTCGCAGTAATTATCCCCCAGTCTGGATTAAGATGTTATTATCATAATCTGGACATTTACAATTGCCTATAATTTGCAAAGATGCGCCGGTTCTTGATTACAGCAGTTTTATCAACCTCGCCATCACCAAACACTGACAGTAATAACAGCTAATTTTGCTGGCAATATAAGAGGTGACGGGGTGTGCAAACATTTTCACACCTGGATATGCTCACTCAACCGGAGGAGCTAACGCTTCTGTCGGGTTATACAGTAAAAAGATTTGACTAGTCACATATACACCGTTGGCAGTGTTCTCTATTGGAAGGGTGTGCACTTGGAACAGACATGTCAGGTACGTTTGAAACACGCTTTATATATAAAGCATATATATATAGCACCATTGAGAAATTTTAAGACATGCATTGTCTATGAAGGTGAGCGAGTTTATGCACGGGACAAGCGAAAGTGTTCTGCGATTTTGTGAATGTTTCGGGACTTCCTGCTTGACGTCGATCACTCCTGGATATTTTTCCTTAGGACCACAACACTGAGACTGGTCGGTTTGACGGGTGGGGGTGGGGTAGGATGATTCTGAAAAGAGTGAGCTCAATGCATAATGTTTTCTGGAATATGTATCCGGTTATGTTCTTTTATGTCCGCGGCAATTTCACTGAACATATTCCTCTACAAACAACATTGCGAAGTAAGAGTAAAGAGTATTTCGAAGGCCCAAGCCTTTAGGGGTCAGTCGACTATCTATCTATCTATCTATCTATCTGACCATCTATTTATCTATCTTGTGTGATATACGTGTAATTTTACAATATAACAATCACTATAGTTAAGAAAAAGACACAAACTATTGATAACTCAATACTGAGGTATTCTAATAACCTGCTCACATGTTTCAAGAGTACTCCGTACAATTCCGGCTGGCGATTATGTAAACCGCTGTGATATTAAGAGAAAATTGTATAGCAGTTACATTTTATATTTTGTAATATATAATGAATGTTATTACCATATAAAATTTTTAAAACTATGTCCAAGATGATGGCATTTCCAGCTCTAATTCTTTCTCAACTTTTCCAAATGTAATGAATATCTGATGCTGTATGGGGACGGTGTTTTGTTGTCCTTATAGTGACAGGCCAACTATCAGTCACGATAAAATAAAAAATATGTTCATGATTATAATAAAATCTTATTTTCGAGGCGACAGAGAAACTAACGGGTAAAGCAAGCTCTGCACTTGGACTCGGGGCCTCCCGGTCTGAACATGGGAACTTACCTCGTGGGCCAGCCTGGCACCAACTGCACTTTGAATGTGTGTGTGTGAAGATGTTTCATATTTAACTCCCAAAGGCTATGAATTATGATCTCTGCCCAGTCCCACATGGAGAGCGTCAGGCGCACTTGTACATTTTGCTTCGCTTGCCATTTCCACACAATTCTACATTAGTGGGCGGTTCGAGGGTCCGGCGGAAATGCAGCTTCGGTCCCGAAAGAAATATTGGCGAAATAAGTCGAAACTGTTGGACGCATATTTGTTTTTATATAGGGGCACACAAGATGGAGGTGGGATGTAAAAGCTCGGGAGACATCAACACAAAAAGGCAGCCCCCCCCCCCCCCCCCCCCCACTCACCGCCTCCAAGCCGGAGGGCGCGGGAGCGATCCGGACTGCGCAGGAGAAAGTGCTCCATAATTTGTTATTAAACTGAATTCACACTTTGTCTCAGACTTGCTACTAACAAGAGAAGCACTGATTGACAGTGCTTGTGTGTATTTATATTGTGATTTTTATGTCTTCATTCTGCACTAAAAAAACACTTCCAAGACACGAAGGGCAGGAAACATTGTGCATTACACACGTCGGCAGGAGAGTGTGGCTCTCTCCGTTCCCTAAAAGCACACTTAACACATAGGTCAAGCATTTTTCTGCATGCCGTCTTTTAATTCTGACGCGAGTGCATTCACCATGGAAACCAGGAGCTGGAATGGGACAGATAAAGGTTACATATTGCTTTCCTGGTTGAGCTGCAGGAACTGAAACATCTGCTGCCATGTAGAGTGTAAAATATTCCCATATGGTTTCTCTTCAGTGCCTCACTGAACACACACTGAGCTGGCACTGATGTTACTGCCATAACAACACATGCCATCGACACGGGGTTGAACTGGCACTGATGTTACTGCCATAACAACACATGCCATCGACACGGGGTTGAAAGGCAGAGGGCCATGATCTTACAATATCTTATATTAACTTGCAGATTTCACTTTATGTTTAAAACGAGTGATTCAAAATCCTACTTATGAGGAGGATGCCAAGTCGCTTTACTTATGTTTTCAGCTACACTTCTTATTTATCAGACAAGTGAAAGCTAAAATGATTTTTCACGGGGAAAACAATTACTGCGTGATGCACTATTGTATCCATACATTATAAACAACGTCGGCTAATCTTCTTGATGAAGATGTATTGTATAACCCAGTAAACAGGTACTTTTCACTGTTATTGTAAGACCTATTGTACAGTTGCTTTGCCATTTAACTACATTAGCAGCCTTGTTATGTATCAATATATTGTATATATACAATGAAAGGATGGATATCCAGATATATATAGAGAGAAATTGGGATGGAATATAATCCCTGCTGCATTTACCTTCGTGTTGTAAGGTTGATTGGTTCAGTGCTTTCCATTTGATTCCCACTTACTATTATGAAGACAGAAAAAGACCGCCTGTCATTTTAAGAGGATCGGTATAGTTCCTACATCATTTCTAAAGGCAACTTTCTAAACGCACTGTTTAAATATTTGCTTAAATGCTAATATTTGATCAGAGACACTGACTATTGAGAGTGACATTGTATCTCGTAAAAGAATCATCTTTATAGAGTCCTCTTGTAGCGACAGATAAACAATGTTCATATGGAAATGGCTGAGCATTTTATTCTGCACATTAACATCTAGCCTTTCAACCATTTTATTGTGAAGAATCCAATTGTAATCGCCGCTAGAAGTCTTCGATGTGGAGTTGACTGTTTACACTCTGCTTGCTCTCTAAATACACAGGTGGAAATGTTTTCCTCAAGACAGGTTAAAATGCAAAATAGCTGTGTTTAATGTTTACGGGCAATACCAAATCAGGCTCAATGCATTCATCCAATCAACTCTGAGATTTGGGTGTATTATAAACCAAAAATTATTCGGTTTTTAAATCGAGACTTTAATACAAAGTGCGCCTAGAATTCCTTAAATCAGTTTTACAGTTAATTTGTATTATCAGAATTCCGTATTAACCTTGCTTACTGTCTTTTGTATGTTCTTTGTCGCGTCGATTAATCGACTTCTGTTTGATTTATTCCACAAATTTCAATTTACTTTTTGAATAGCTGTGCAATTAAAATATGTATTAAAGTCATTTGAAAATCAGGTATGAGCGATTTATTTAAATTATACAAGGACAGTGCACATTCATGCACTTTTTCCTAGGAACTACTCGTACACTGCTTCTCTAAAGTCACCGTTTGAAGTTAATTTTTCTTTGCAGATGTCGCTTTCTTTTTGCTAAGCTTGGCACATTTACTGGATTGGATTTAAGAAGCCCCTTTAATTGGTTTATGAATAACACAACGTTCTATTCTTTCTCTTTTATTTCACTCTTCCTCCTGAATTTAAATAAAGATAGCTCTTTAGTATTAAAAGTGGAAGAAAATTACATGTAATTACCTTTGACTGTAAAAACGCTGTAATCAGCGGGCTACATCAAAAATTACCCTAATTATAGTCGCTTTTATGATGGTCTAAACCTTTCTCGTGAATAATACCAAATTGTACCAAATATCAGCTTTAAATTGGACGGGACTGCAGCTGGAGGTTTTTGTTTAGTATTGATCGTGTTGGATTTTACATTAGATTTTCACAGTTCGCGAAAAGCAGTCAATATTGCCAGTGGAGTGGCGAGTCCATTAGATGAGATCAGAACCGTGGCTGATAATAGAGATCTATAATTTATTTCCTTGGTTGTTCGCTAGAACCAAACAACTGTATATTGGTAAGTAATGATGGTTTTGTACATACTGCGAGTTATTGTCATTTTGGAATCTTGTGCATGTCCTTTTTTTGTCAATTTGATCAATGGCCTAGTTTCAGTGGCTCTCAATGTATATAGGTCCATGTTTATACAGCTTCAGAGGATTGTGTGACCCATTTTTATCGCTTGGTTGTTTCTAGCTCACGTAATGTTGTTATTCATTTGTGAATTATATTTTAAAAAAACGTTGGCACGAACGTCTGCAGATATGTTTGTGTAACTCCACAACATTTTACAGCAGTTTGCGTTTAATCATTGTTTTATCTATTGTAAAACAGTTTATTGTGGTTTCCATGGTATTGTCTTAGACAAGAGTATTTTGATTTAAGGCCAAGTGAACGAAACGTCAAGCATATTTTTAAAATTTGTTCTCGGGATGTCGACCATATCAGCAAGGCAGTATTTTCGATATGAACATAGCACAGTTATATATGGAGTTCTTACATGTTCATCCTGGGCTAAAAAAAAATCACACTACTCCTGAAAAACTTGAATGCAGTTTCACATGTATCTGGATGCAGTTTGAGGTCAAACTTTAAGTTCCCCCTTTTGAAATAATACAGCTTTTACTAAGCGGGACCAATTGTCAGCAAGCAGTAAATCGTTAAAGTGAAATTCTTTTAATGTATTTTGAAACAAGGGTAACTACAAGACACGTGACCTTTTATGATTTATTACTCAGTATGAAAGAGACATAAAACATATAAACTATGTACAACTAAAAATTAAACAATATATACATACAACTTGTCTTTTTATATGCTTCCAGTGCGTCTTAGCATCACCAGCCCATGCTGTTTTAAAATCAGCATAAAATCTTCCATATTGCATTCGCATTTTGTGGTCATTGGATATCATGGACTCTATGGAGACAGTGGCGGCTCTTTTGTAACGTCTACAGTCACCGACTATTCCTCCTTTTCCGCCCACTGCCAGTCTGATTTAACATAGCATTTAGCAACTGAAATCGTTGCTGGATCTCCCATCCAAAATGGCACCCTGGACATCTGGGCATTGTCTAACAGTGGGTTCCCTCTAACCCCATTGAGTTCTGTCCATTGAGAGTTTATGGCCTCGGACTGTCACATCATCTGTCTTTGCATGGTGTCCTGGTGGGTCGTGGAGTACCAGGGGGAATAACCAGCCATATAACTGTTGGGGGTCATGTTGACGCCTTTGGCCGAAGCTGAGATGTCCCACACTGGTGGGATGGCTGGAGAGCGAGGGGAAAGAGCAGCCGATCCGGACACAGAATCATTCTCAAGGGGATTGCCGCCCTGTTTCATCAGTTTCTTAAACTTTGAGCGCTTATTCTGGAACCAGATCTTCACCTACAATAACATTAAAAAAAGGAAATGGATGGGCTTTAAACGGCGGTCAATATCTTTGTTTTGAGTTAACTAAAGTATTCAACGTCGCTGACATTTAAATAATTGCAATATGGTATAGGATTATAATCAGAAACGGAAAGATTGAAAAAGACAAATGTCAGCGTAAACACAAATGGTTGTGTTCTAGCAAATAATTCTGCATAAATTCTTCAGTCCGCTTCAGTTTTTTATTGTTTTGAAAATATCAATGTGAAGGGAACATTGTTTTACTAAATGTCCCTTCTATGGCATCTAAAATGTTTTACACTTTTCACTGATAATGAGGAAATTCTACCCTGTTCTGTGAAGTCATTATAAGGTAATAACACTATAAATTGCATAGCTTCTGGCAATTGTTTCCTCTATAGACTGCATTAAATTAATGGTCGGCATATAAGGAGACACTAAAATAATATAATCATTTTAATAATTTCTGACATGTAATGTTTCCACAATATGTAGAATCATTTTCAAGTTTTCCCTCTAGTTCCCGTTACAGTTAGAAAATAATATATTGATAATCAGACAACGTTGCATTCTTCTAAACTATTCAACTTTATTAACTTGTTTAAACAGGATAAAGTAAAAAAAAATGAACTTATTGTATACGCAACACTGTTTCGGATTGACTAGTAAAATGATAAGGCTCAAACCGTCTGAGGTTTAAACGAAGTTCAGATTCAACACAAGGACTGGAATTTTTAAGAAGCCTAAGAAAAAACGCCCAGTGTATATATTTTCAATTTGAAAGTCGCCTGATTCTGACATGTAGAAATGCAGCAAAATTATAATTAACACTTTTAAAAATTAATATTTTATTGCAGTATTTTACAGTAGAGCTAATAGCTTTCAAACAAATGTTAAATAAACTGATAGTTCCACACAACAAAGTCAATAATGGTAGAATTTTATAATATCTGCAACATTGTGTTAAGTTTTAATGATTATATGTCTACTGGTTCCCAGTTATGAGTTATACAGTATTTATTATTTATAATTACGATCACTTTACAGAAATATATGTTGTTTATTTTACTGATTTGTTCATCCACTCCCCCCCCCCATCCAATTAAAGCAACAAATCAGAAGTGATTTTCTTGTCTCATCTCTCCCCCCCCCCCCCCCCCCCCCACTCCCAACCAAAAAAAGCAAAGATCAGTCGTGGCGAAGTAGAAACTGTATAGGTTTGACAGGCCGTTCAAAACAGACACGCGTAATCAACGGTGTGTAATGAACTGGGCTGATAAACTCTATGCAGAAATATAGAATGGCTTTAATCATCTATCAAATCAAATCGATATAACTACATTGTTTTCTGCTACATCTTAGGAATTTTATAATAATAAGCATTGGTAAATATATCGAAATAATGAAAACGACAGCCACTGTAAACGGGAGCTATTAAAATAGACCCTAAACAGTTACTATTGTTGGAGTTCGACTCAGTTTTGTACAATAATACACGAAGTGTCTCAGTGACTGACATCTGAGAGAACTAGTTTGTTTTTGCAAGTTTGAAACCGGATCAGTCGAGTTAGCAAAAGGCAGTGTACTTGTATCTTGATAATACTGCAATGCTATTATCACTTAATAAATAATCCTTATTTGTTGTTTCGTTTTGATTTTTTAAAATATTAGTCAACCCATTTACACAGATATTTTAAAGAAAACATTCTTAAAACGAGATGGAAACTCTTTATTGACACACATTACAATCATGTGAAATACGAATATTTTAATTGGTTTCCAATGAAAAATAATCTTGTAATTGATAAGGGTAAAGTACTGCTTATAGCCGTTGTGGGCAGGGACGAAAGATTATCGTGACTGGCCAAGAGTCAGTTAAATCCCTAATAAACGCCCAGCTCTATTCAATTTCAGACCTCTCATTGTTCTGCATCACATCAGTGCCGGGATTCGAAAGAAGCACCGGCAGTAGCTGAAAATGAATCAAGGAAGCATATTAAAAAATCTAATCTCTGACTCAATAGTCTATTAGTAACAAAGTTATCCAAGGTCTATTTATCCAGGGTTTGACCACCATGTCTTGCTAAACGCATACCTTACGATCATTATTGAGCAAATGGAAAATCATACGTTAAACTGCATGATCCCAAACATGTGCAATGGACGTGCTTAAAGCTTTTAAGTATGTGTGACGCTTCCTTAACTTAACTCGTATTTCAAAGTGGACACAATCGAATTCAGATCTGGAGAGAAATACAATAGATCCGTGCCACGTTCTCTTTTTAAAAGTTCAGTTATATCATTTGACACCCCCAAATGAGGAGAAACATCTATTTTTGTAACGAGACTATCTTCAGAATTGTGAATATCTCGAGCTTTATAAACTCAAGAAGAGTCATATTTTAATGCTGCGTAAGTTGCCATTCAATTACAGGCGGAGTGTACAGATGGCCAACTTGTGCTGAACAGACTCATTCTGTTGTGGTTTTGCATGGGCTGCGCTAAAAAGCACCAAAGTCTTAGGCAACAAATCTCTTACAGCTCTCAGCTTTTACAGTATAATAACTTTTTAATCAAAGCCAATCATTTTTGAGGATGACATTTAAATTATTTTATATCTAATTACTCTACCCCAAAAAGTATCATGATAAAAAAGTTTTTTAAAAACAGATTGGTGTGAATAGGCATTCTCGTTTGATTTAATTTTATATTCGTTACAGGATTAGGCCCACGTGGTGCTCTTAAAGCTGCAGTTACCAGTTTGTTCTCTAGAGTGTCGGTTTTGATGTAAACTGAAACTGTATATAAAGGTAATCATCTTAAATTGAAAGACCTAAGTTTATTGTAACTTGGATAATGAGATCAGAACTGAACATGTTACGTTTCTGTGCCATATTGTCCGTGCCATTTCATGCAGCACACTTGTAACATACTACCTGCAGCCTCGGACAATGCTCGTTAAAGTGGGCGTTCTGTGCAATTTGACTTTCATAGTTACTAAAGGTAACTTGAAAAACAAAGCGATCGCAAGAAAAGCTAACGCCAGAAGCCGATGTTCTTCACAGCTACCTGGTAAATCACTCTTTCCTGGGCACGGTACCTGTGTCTGTGTGAGTCCCAGCGAAGCGGCCAGCTCAGCTCTCTCGGGCAAAGCCAGGTATTGAGTCTGCTGGAAACGGTGATTTAACGCCTGCAGCTGCAGACTTGAATAAATAGTGCGAGGTTTGCGGATCTTTTTCCCTTTCCCATTAAAACGGATCTCCCCATTTTCAATCACTGTTGTCTTTTGTTGTTCTGCAAAACAAGCATATGGTACACGATGCCGACATTTTGCACGGCCCAGTTCACAGCACATTCCTAAATCTACTTCAATGCACATTCCTCTGGAGTTTTATTTCTCGGAGATATTAAAGAGACATGTTCCTTAACGGATGTTTAGGAACATTAACAACTCCATAAACAATCTATCCCGGTGAAAATGATCTGGAGAGCTCCATTATCTTTAGCCCCCTGGCAAATTAAAATGAAAAACATGCCGAGTATAACTGGCTACTCTGAAATAAGCAATTTAACAGTAAGGTGTATTAATTCATGAAACGTCAGTTACTTGCAAATGCATGTGTACGGCACCACTTAATTGACAGAGGCAACAGGGGTATACTGCTATTTGGCGACAAGAAGTTATATTGCATCAAATGAACAGTCAGGAAGCTAAGTTCCGATTACATATTGACATAACGACTACGATCGTTAACTTTCTATTTACTTTTACTTCTTTCTATTGAAAATTGTTACCTAATTGTTACCAAACGTGCCGACAGATATCCCCATTAAAACATCCCAAACAGAAGGAAAGAGGCATAAGACTGGGCGAGTTAACATTACCAATGAGAAACTAACAGAAGAAAGAGTGAAGGAATAAAAGCAAATTCAGAAGCAAAACAAAAATCAGTAGTCGAACAGAGAAAGACAAGGCTAGCTAACAAAGCTAAAAAGGAGAAATAAAGCGAAAACTGTGACACCAAAAGTTTAACATGCATTTCTTAGACGGTTTAAGTAATGTTGTTTGAACCATTAGAGGATATCGCTGTTGATTTAATCAGGAAGGAAGACGGAAAAGCCGAATGTGGATTACTCTGGGTCTGGTCGAAGACTCACCTGTCTCGTCTAAACGTGTCTGGCTGCCACAGTTGTTGCTGTGGTAGGACGGCAGGTAGGGGCTGTGATGAGAGTGACTCACGTAGGGATAAGGCAGGGATCTGTTGTAAGTGTTGGCGGCCGGGTACGAACTGTCGTGCTGGTGTGAGTGTCCTCCTGAATGCAGGCAATGCACCGGGTAGTGACCGTGAGACATGGCTGGAGAGCTCTGCTGGGACTGCTGGCCAAACTCCATGAAAGCAGATTTAGAGTCCGGGGCTTCCAAACCGTCAGCCATCGTAGTCATGGTCATTATCAAACTTCAACTGGAAAAAAACTCTTAAAGGCGAAATACTTCTCTTTTTCATGAGGAGGGTAAATCTTTCGAGGAGAAAGCGCGGGCGTGTTAACTTCTGTTTTTTTTAAATAAAAGGTTATTTTAAGCTTCCAAGTTGAGTAGAGGAGGGATGGAGTTGAAGCAGTCTTTTAGTGGATTCTGCTAAAGTTGAGGCTCTGCTTTCAGACTTGATGCAGATGCTGTAATGTGCCACAAGTCGAATGGTTTGTCTCCAAAGGGCAGCAGCTCCTGATTGGTCATCTCTCTGCCTCGTCATCCTTCTGCCACTTCTACTGGATTCACTGGATGCAGTCAACAGTGGGTTAACCCGGCTAACTTAAAGCAGAGCCCAAAACAACCTTGTGCAACAACGCTAATAATTGCACTCTTTTTGCAAAGATCCAAAGGAATTATAACCCTCAAACAGAATTCTTATTTGGATAGCATCGGGCTGTAGAGTAGATTGAAAAAATAGACTTCTGGTGTCAAAGGACTGGATTTTTAAACAGCTTATTTCTTAATAAAGCCACATGGCAAATACAACGTAAACATTATCCGTGTAATATAATTCGGTTGATGTACACAGATAACGTGTGCATGCGGAATATGCCAAGGAGTTAATCACTGCAGATGAAAATGTTAATTTCATCAGCGGAAGGACGAAGACAGTTAACTCGTCATAAAAGAGAGTAAAGAGGCGAAGAAATATTGTTGCATGTCTTCCTGTGAGGAACCCCCAGCGCTGTCAGTTAACTGATCCTGTTCTATTGGAATCAGAAAGCGTTCTGCTGCTTGAAAGATATGCAAATTATGACTCTGGTTGGCGGTTGGGCAAATTTGACTAAATACATAAAGTGATGATTTAAAGTATCTGCATGCGCCTTACTAAATTAATTAGGTTTAAATTATGAATGGCTTCATTGTATTATCAATATAATTAAATACGTAACAGTGTGTTATATTTATTTTTGGATGATGTGTGTAGAGATAATTATGGCCCTACTTAGAAATACACAAGATTTATCGTGATTATTTTAAAATTGCTGCAATGAATTTCCCCACAATTGTCTTGTAATGATTATGACCGCATTCGGAATAAAATAGTGGATATAGCATAAATTATCCTCTAATTATACGCTACTGTCGCATCAATTATCCTCTTATCAAAGTGGTTGTCTAACTGCAGCGTTTAGTTTCAATGCTCATTTCACTATAAAAAGAACTTTATAACTATTATTTACACGGTATTTAAAATCTCGTCTCATGGACGGTACGATCCCTTTCCCCCACAATCAACCGAGAGAGAAGATTCTGGGAAGATGCGCTAATGGATGAAAAGAAACTGAAGTCTCTATCTGCAACAGTAGATATTTTAAAAACCAAATTCAGATGACATATAAATCAGTTGGATTCTGTAGCAGTATCACCTGACAGAAGAGGTAAGGTCGATTTAAATATTCTTTGAAAGGAAAAATAAACCCCTCAGACCAATATTGGCTTTGGAGTACCACTCTTAGTTGGAAGGACAACTAGACAAAATTCCTTCACCGGTAACTGCAAGTGACCCTAACCCATTTAAATAACGTATTAATAGTCTTAAAGGACTCCAACCCATGTAGCATTGGAAATGTGTTCGGTGTGTTGAATGGTCAGAATAAAGTCTGGGGCTATCTTTTAGTATCATTACATCACCGGGTGATTTTAGCACACCTTGTCTATTCGGAGCCGTGTAAGGTTGCTGTTTTGCAGTTTGGTGTTTTTACGCCTTCGGAGCCGCATCATTGCCGCTGAATACATTTTGCTACCTCCTGCTTTTTAACTTCGTTTTCCTATTAACACGAGATGAGGAAATCTGATCCACATCACACGATGAACAGACAAATCAGATTTAGAATTCGACATATAGGCAGTTTATTTTTGCAATAAGTCGAGGGATCCTTTTCAACCCAGTAGATTACTTGTGATCAGTTTCACAAAGTTAACTAGCCGTTGATTTCTGTCCATTCGGTCACAGACAGACCTTCATCCAACATAGGCTAGTGCGATAGCGACTGAAATAATAGAGAATGCGTGGTCAGGAGGGAATCAAAGCGAAGGTACAAATCTAAGTTATCCGATGACTTTCTATATCGTTACTGAATAACCCAGGAAACGGAGATACTGAACTTTAAAAAAATGCAGTTATTTTGTAAACGGCTGAAAAGTGACAGGGATGCAGATCCATTAAAGAAACTTAGCAATGGTTTGTCGTTCGTAATTCAGGTCAGCTAAATACAGTATTAAAGTTAATTACACAACATATTCCACTACATTGCAACGTCTTAAAATAAACAATATATTGAACTTCCTTGACTGGATATTAGTACCTTACTAATATTTTAAAACCGTCGTTATAAAAATCAAAGCATACTCTGTTTTGCACCTTTAGTGACTAAACAGTATTGCACTAAATTAGTAAATGGCTCTTCTGAATTAGACCACACCTTTGATAGTACAGTAATTGTAAAGCAGCGCCTTTCAATAGCGCCACTGAGGTGTTCGAATCATTACTTCTGGCTCCATTGCCAACAGCGATTTGCTCCTTTTAGCTACTATTAAAGCCGGGCATTGTTCTAAGGGGAGTTTGTTGTCTGGTGTTATTTCTCCCACCCAGGAGATAAATTCGCGTCGATGAACGGTAGGAGCCTACTCTTGCTCCTATTTCTTACTGTCTTATGTTCTTAGTTCAGAACAGAATACGGTTGATTTCTAAAACCTATGCTTTGTTTCTCTGGCAGGTGCAACCGGGCAATGACATTCCGCATTATAGCTAAACCAAATATTCAAATACATACTCGAGCACATGGCCAAATACATTCATACATACACACGGTTGAATCATGACGATGGCTAAGTCATACCAAGCAATGTAAACAGGATTATATGTGAAGCTGCAATGCATTTATCCAGACGCCATTGTTTTCTATTTCTATAAGTATAAAAATATATGTATGCATGTATGTACCGGATGTATGTGTATAGAACTATGCATGCGTGTGTATAGGTACTTGTGCACCTTTGTGTTTGGAAAGCTGTATGTAAAATATATCCGGTATATAAGCAAATCTTTGATACAAATACATTTCTGATACAATAAAGTACCTTTAACCAAGATCTAATTTGTTTGTTAAAGCTGATATAACTACTCATATGATACACAAGCCTCAAAATAAACCGCTTTGTCCCTCTGGACCTATTGCATAGGACAGGAAATCATTTTGTTTATGCCGACATGAATGCACCCTGCGAACAAATACATACCCTGGGCAAAGTTTCAATATGTGCGGCCTTTTATTATTGTTCAGTAAATAATTTTGAGAACATGGAAATGATTGACTAGTCGATATTTGTCTGGGGACCTATTCAATTTGACGCGAACAGGCCTCTTTTGGCGCTCGTAGAATCTAAAGATGGAATGGGTATGTGTGTCCTCTATTATTATTCCCCCTGTTGCCACCATACTCCCTTTTAATTCAACTTGAATGAGCGATAAGCAAATTGAATGATAATGAGTTTAATGATCTCCCGATACTACACAAACCATTACACCGTTTCTCAAATTAAAAAGAAAAACCAGAAACCTCTAAAGAAGAATCTGATTTTAACTTGTGAACAGCTGTTCCCGTTCTTTTGACTCTGGATATAAATTAAATGGATCTAAAGATCATTTTGCAGGGGAAAAAATCTTTCAACCCTGCATTGGGAATCGTCCAAACTGTGCAGAATAAGGCTGTAGATAAACCCCAGAAGTGAAAAGAAATGATTGCACCGGGGAAAGTGAGCAGATTGCTTTAAAACGAGTACTCGGGTTTAAAAAAAAAATTCCACAGATAGGATGACGAGGAACTTGAAGTGAATCTATCAGTTTCGCTGATGCAATATTGAGACAGCAAAATATGTATAGGAGAAGCCCTTCAAACCGGACATCAGGACTGAACATCTACCCCTTGTATATATATATAATAAATGTGATATATTGGGGCATGCTACGAAAACACAAACTTTAATTACAACAGCCATATAAACATTTTGCTGATTAAATATTTTAAAATAATTTTAGAGCAGATAGCTGTAATTAAATGCACTGTGGAGAGAAAAAGACATCAATTGCTAAACAACACTCTGTAACACAAAGCTTTTAAAACATGATAATGGCCGAGCTATATTGTAGAACTGAATTTGCTAAAGAGTATTAGCATTTATAGAAGACAGTGCATTAACCCAGTTATAAGGTTACTTACTCATCTAAAACATCCTCTACATTCTGTACTGACTATTCAACTGACATCACCAGGAGCCATACTATGGTTGATATTTAGGCGTTAGCGGAGAGAGCGGAGTACTTTCTTTTTTGGTAAGCACTCTAGGATCACTTCTCGGATGTTGTAGACATGCAGGCGTCGATGGTTTCCACGCCGATAGTGTCAAGGAAATGGCAACTAAAATATTACATATGGTTTCTGCATCAGTTTCACCATGTAACACACTGCACCTCACATCTATTCGAGTTGACATCAGGAGATGCAGAAAGTCTCTTCTGTTTTGCAGGACATATACGGCTGTATTTTGTTAATAAATGAAATGTCTATAAATCTATGGAAGTGAATTAATACTGTGATCATTGCTGTCATTGTCAGAAGGACATATTTGTTATTCTTGTTACCATTGCCTTTATTCCTGCTACAATAAGCTTTAAAACGTATTTACTGAAAACAAATCTTCACATCTTGATTCCCTAAATGAAAAAATAAAACTAAAAAGAAAAATTCAATTTCTAGATCTTGTTTACGTTTAATACAAAACAACACTACAATTTATGCAATGGAAATTAAAATAGTTGTTTCTCCTATAAAGCAAAAATGACACATTTAAAAGCATGGCTACAAAGTCCTATTAATGAGGAGAGATTGTAAATCTGGTCGTTCCCAGCGATCTTACTTCTAAATATGGTTTATTGGGAGAGTTACATTTTGCAGCAGTTCAGCTACAAATTGCTGGTGATTACGAATGGCGGATGCTGAGCTGTTCCGAACAAATAAACAACTAACAAAGATTAAACACTTAGGCGAGGATCCACTAGCCAAAATAAGTAACTATTCCATATATTAATTAAAGGTCAATGGTAACGAGATTATTTATAGTAAGTAAATTTCCACATCAAAATAGGTTAGTTATTTTGAACAATAATTTTAATAGCTCCGGGCTTATTCAATATTTCACATGAAATGCGGCATTCTCATGAATTCGGTTATTAGATGAACCATTTTGAATAAGGGGTTTGCACCTCTCGGGTTTCAATGGATAATTTGGGTTATTTGCTAAATATTTGAGGTTTGGAACGCAATTTAGCGGTCACACACTTCAAATGATCTCATTCAGTGTCAGCGGATAATGAATTTTACTGTTTGCGAAAATATCTAGAAATCCAACGACGTAACTAACATACATTGACGCCCCCCCCCCCCCCACCCCCGAGATAGCAAAAAGACAGGCATATTATACATGTTAAAAGCGATATTTGGGGCCAATCTTTATAATGAATTGCGGTTGCTGACTAATTGTGCCAAAGTATTAATTTCTGAAGATGCACTTTCTCAGTGTAATTTTAGAAAAGTCAGTAGTATTGGATTGTATTGGAAATACATTTCTCGCTGTGTGTGTGTGTAGGGGAGGAGTAAGGGACAAAGCAGGCCTCTATAAAAACCTTTCAATAAATCTATGTGCAAAACCGTTAAACAAATCAGTTCACGTGTGTATCGCTTTAAATCCCTAACATATGCAAATACGAATTTAATAGGGCATACATAATTCGTGATTTAGGAACTGATTCAAATATACTGTTCTCTCAGAACAACAGATCTGAATATGAGTCTGGTTTAATTTTTCATTAACCACTGCAGCCTGCCGGATTCATTCTCGATCAGCAGATAGTTTCCATTCAATCTGCGCTTCTTACAAGCAGCCGGGGGAAACACGAAGGACAGAATCATAGGATTTTAAAGGAAGGTGTTTTATGTTGTTTATCAAGATTTGACCCGATAATATCTTCCCTCCTTTTTTTTCCAACGCGCGTTATGTTAATATCAGACGAATTCAATCAATTTATAATCGGCCCAGCATCGATCGCAGTATACTTGAGCACGGGTTTAAAACGAAAAACTGTCAACAAATAAAGAACTGGGACAAAAACAATAAAGTATGCATGATAAAAGGAGATCCATGTGAAGTAATTACAGACTGTAATTTTTCTATTGATTTTATTAAAGGTCTAGTTAAAGGTCTTCGAAAAGAGATACTGTGACTTTAAAAACATCCAAGCAATTCCTGTCGGCGTTTTAAAGTATAAATGCAGAATGTTCAAAGCCTTATCTGTCCTTATCCTGATTAATTGACGTGGCTTTGGAGACGCTATAATTGTAGTAAATTATAGTGATGCCTACCCTGTTTTGTCAGTTTAATTATCTTAGGTTTTATTTTTAGAATAGCCAGCTTCGAAAATAAAACGTGAATACCTCTAAACATTCAGAGCACTGAAATCCGCAACGAAATGCCCTCCGTCCTTACCCCCAATTGTATTTTTTTTGTCATTAACAAGCGAGGGGTTCGGTTCCGCGGGAGACGGATGGCGAGGCAGTATGTCAATACAAAATGAGATTAGCCATAATGGCAATGAGTCTGTTCAGGTTTGGAGGGACACACACACACTCACGCATATGTGTGTGTGAGAGAGAGAGAGTATGTGAGTGACAGCAAGGGCAGCAATCATGGGGTGCTTTGGCAGAAGCCTTTTTCTTTTTTATATCAGAATGTACTGTTCGATGCCATTTATCCCTGATGATAGAAAATTGCCCTGTTGCCAGGACGCTGCTGAAATAGAGGGCATAACGCCACATTTCCATTTTGTAGCTTGAAATCTATTCAAATTAATTCGCCAAACGAAGATCGAGCGGTAAACAGAGGGATAGAAAGGGTTATGTTGTTTCAGCTTTCTTCCTATGTTGTATATTTTATATATCCTTGCATATTTATTAATTCATATTCAATTTCTATAACTTAAAACTAACACGATCGCCCTTTAACCGCCGTATTAATAATGTGTCGGAGCAGATTGTGAGCTTGGAGACTGTCCTTTTTATGACTACACACTGTTAAGACAAGACTACAAATAAACTGTTCGGAACATGAAATTCCCAATAA
This sequence comes from Somniosus microcephalus, assembly GCF_052327205.1. Classification (NCBI taxonomy): domain Eukaryota; kingdom Metazoa; phylum Chordata; class Chondrichthyes; order Squaliformes; family Somniosidae; genus Somniosus; species Somniosus microcephalus. The sequence continues at coordinate 144,451,395 of NC_140991.1, read as the reverse complement.
CGCCGGCAGGACCAACGATCCAAAGCGTTTAAGTTGCAACTTTATCAATAACAAAGAGCCGTGTTTTTTTTTTACTTTACGAGACACACACATCTTTCTAAAAGCACTGGATGCCGCACTCGGCCACAATGGATTGGCGGAAGTCAGCTTTCTTCACCATTTCATCCGAAATTACCCCAAAGATAAAACAAATTGAAGTTTGATATATTTTCTAAGTTCAAATATGTTGTAGATTGAATTCCCTCAATCTTATGAGGAGTCTATGGAACATCTATTAATATGATCCCACAATATCACTTTTAATAATGCAATATCCCACCAATATGCACAATTGCAAAATCCGAAATTGGAAGCATTGAGTGCTAATGGTGATATTTAGTATTGTCTCGTTAATGTAATAACGGAATATAAATTGTGCCGAAATCCCAACCTACTGAAAATTTCTCCCAAAAACTGTTCTCTACTTCGACACTGTTCCACCTATAAAAAATCTTGGTGGAATTAATTTAATTTATCCAAGAGCTAACAGCTATTAGAAGTGAATTGCATCAAAATTAACACATTGGTACCAACCGGATAGTTGATCTGAAGGGAGGTTATTTGTAGAGACACTCCCAACAATTCACATATATCTTAGTCAAACGATCAGCGTTTCTGTAAAATGGAGCTGTCATCGTTTCAGACGCCCACAACACGCGATTCCATAGCACCAAGGTTAGCCTCGAGATTATTCAAGGCATTACACTTAGAGCATACCACAAAGTATGTTTTTAAAAATATGTATCGTGAGTTAACAATATAGATAGTTACGCAGAATATCCGGTAATCTCTGAGAATATTTTGGATTCGCATGTCTTTTTCTGAAATCGTGACCTATGGTATTAATTAAATAACGAATTTACGTTTATATGATGCCTATCAAGACCCGATGAGGTCACAAAGTGAGCTCACCGTCAATTAATTACTTTTTGAAATGTATTTAGGACTGTTTTGTAGCAGCTAATTTGCCCACAGCCAGATCGAACAAACAGCCGTGAGATAAATGGCCAGTTAATCTGTTTTGGTGATGTTGGCTGAGTGCTCAGTGTTGGCCAGGAACCCGGGAGAACTCTTCTGCTCTTCCCTGAATAGTGCCACAGGACCTTTTATACCTATCTGAACAGAGGTGGAGGGCCTAGGTTTAATGTCTCACCTCCAACAATACAGCACTCCCTCGGTACTACACTGGGCTGTCAGATTAGCTAATGAGCTCAATTCCTGCATTGGGATCTTGAACCCACAACCTTCTGACTCAGAGGCGAGAGTGCTACCACTAAACCACATCGGCATTATTTAATATTTAAGAATTTAATGTTTCACCATTTTATCTTTGCTACAAAATGCAGATCGAGTGTTTTCTGGGTGAGATATGGGTGGAAGTGCCCATGACACAGATCCAACATCACTTGGCATAAGATTGTGGGAAATTCAGTTCAGGGTTAAGGACAGTGCTGTTACTAGTTCTTATTTACACTCCAAGTAATTACCTAGCAGGATGAAATTTGTTTTGAGGAGGATGTTCTTAAAGTAACATTTTATTATTTCTGTTAAGTTAAATCATATACCATATATCGTTATGGATTGAATTCAGCGCTAGAGTGTTGGGTACCCCATCTCTTTCATGCTAGTCACGTTTTTATAAGTAGGTTATGGATGTCACGGTTTAATGAGAACAGGGAATCTATTGTGCTGTTTGATTGGTGTCAATCTTTCTATCCCTCACTGCATAGCAGCTTTGACACGTTAGTACTAAAGTGACCTGTTGATGAGAGCAGTGCAATATGAATACCAACAAAGGTTGGTGTATATATGAACACAGACACAGCCCTCTCACTGTTGCCATTGCTCTGAATTACTTATTCATGTGAGTGCACAGCACACTGAACTGTACTGATCTCGCGTACCTGAACACCACTGACGCCTGCCAGGAGGGGAAGAAAAGGTCAGAAAACCCATGTAAAATTTTTATTATGGCATTCAAAATTATTTTTGTTTAACCAATATGGCCAGATATTTTACTAAAGCAAACATTTTCAGAAAGTATTTTATCTGTATTGGTAAAGATGTGTTTTAAAATAGTTGACCGTCTCTCTCCATTCCAAGTAGATAATCATATTTAGCCCTTTCATTGAATATACATAAACAGGAAAAAAACAGAATAAATACACAATGTGCTCACATATGTCTTTGCTCTATTACATCTGGCACTCAGAAAATAGTTTTCATCCATATACTGACTGGGATCTACAAACTAAAAACATCAAAAGCAATCAATTTTTAAACAATTTAGCCATTCCACAATTGTTAAATGTCGTTACCATCCCCATAACTACAGAAAAAAAATGCTGTGAATTTCCAGAGACAATGAAGGAATTCCTAAAACATCTGGGTGGGAAAGGGATATTATGAGACAAGTTAGAACATCAACAATGAACAGACTTGATTAGGTAAGTGTCATGTTACAGCAATCATGGCTTGTAGGTATGTTAATAGATTCATTGCATCTTAATTAAGAATTTGGTTATCTTCAGAGTGGACTGAGTCAGTGTCTAATGGTACCTATATAGGCTGGAGTTCTACATCTGCAACGAGGTTCCACACATTGTTTAGAACTCCTCTGACCCCAGGGAGCCCTGGTTTACAGATGATAGCATACAAACTGTAACTTACTTAATTAGATAACTAAGACCATTTTTCTTTTGAAATGACATAAATTACAACAGTTACATTTTTAATTGATAAAATCTTGATTAAGCTCAGTCTGAAAGATAATCAGTGTCAAGCGCAACGTTGATAAAGAAATGAAAATAAACTGTGTTAGTGAAACAATTGCAAAATGTAAATTAGCCTCTGTAGAAAAGCCTACCGTAACATTAAGGGTAAGTTTATATGACAACTTAAACACCCTGAAAATTCGACCTGACTGGAAAGGAAACTGTTTGCTCCCTGAACAGCTCCTGGACTCACTCGCTCTCCACACCTTTCTCCAGTTCCAGACATTTGTTCGTCAGTTCTCCAAGCTGACTCCACCCTATCTACAAGTCAATTTCATTCCACCATGGACTTTAACTTTGGCTTCTCTCTTACTACTTCCTTCCTATTCTCCGTTTACAACCAGGACATATCTATCCTAATCTTTGTCTTGCCTATGTAACCTGAAATTCCTCTGTGTCCGTTCACGTGCGCATTTTGGCTGCCGCTCCAGACCTAAATCCATTGCATTTATCTCTTTTTTTACCCTCTTTAAATCTCTGGGCCCTTCTCTCCTGCCTCCTCCCGTTCCTGTCACCCAATCATACCTCCTTTAATTTTTTCCCTCTCAGGTACTTTGCCTCCCCCCCAAATCCCTATCCCAACCCTTCCCTAATCGCTACCTTCCTCCTCTTCTGCTGACATCACAGCCTTCACTCCCTCCTGAGAAAGCCCACATGAATCCATCACTCAGCATTCTCCTACGGGCCCATCAAGGCACTCGCTGCTGCCTCCTTACAAGTAGCAACCCAAGTTACCCCATTCTCCTCTCTCGCTGGCCTTCCCACCCAGTGCGCCCGCTGGGGGCTAATCTTGATAACATCCTTCCTGTCCAGCTCACCCCGCCCACCTGACTGCGTGGACTCTGCCAGCTAGATATCCTCACTCTTTTCCTCCCTCACCCTGTACACCAAGTGACTTCTCATCCTTGGTGATTTCAACCTCCATCTCAACTCACCTTACCCACCCTCTTCCCTTAACCACTCCCACAATATAAACTTTCTTGGCCAGTTTCGTGCATGCCCTCGAACTTGCTATCTCACATGGTCTCTCTATTCCCATCGTCTCAATCACAGACAAGGCCATCTCTGATCACTTTGTTGTATCCCTCACCACTCACATCCCCTTTGCAACCCCATTTCCTTCTGCATCCACCTGTGGAAAAAACTCTCCCCCAAGTCACTTACAATGGGACTTTCAAACTCCCAACTATCTAGCCTTTGGACATTTGTTCACCATGTTACGTCTGCAGTGCAGCTCGCATCCTTATCTCCACCTTTTATGCCCTTGTCCCAAGCAAAACCCTTACTCTCTCCCTGCTCACGAATGCCCAGTTTGGGTTCCGCCAAGACCACTCGGCTCCCGACCTCATTACAGCCTTGGTCCAAACATGGACAAAGGAGCTGAATTTCAGAGGTGAGGTGAGAGTGACTGCCCTTGACATCAAGGAAGCAATTGACCGAGTGTGGCATCAAGGAGCCCTAGTAAAACTGAAGTCAATAGGAATCGGGGGGGGGGGGGGAAACGCTCCACTGGCTGGAGTCATACCTAGCACAAAGGAAGCTGGTTGTGGTGGTTGAAGGTCAATCATCACAACCCCAGGACATCGCTGTAGGAGTTCCTCAGGGCAGTGTCCTGGGCCCAACCATCTTCAGCTGCTTCATCAATGATCTTCCCTCCAACATAAGGTCAGAAATGGGGATGTTTGCTGATGACTGCACAGTGTTCAGCGCCATTCACAACTCCTCAGATAATGAAGCAGTCTATGCCTGCATGCAACAAGACCTGGACGACGTTCAGGCTTGGGCTGATAAGTGGCAGGTAACATTCGCACCACAGAAGTTTGCAACCTCGGCATTCTAATTCACTGAGCTGAGCTCCTGACTCTATATCCTCTCCATTGCAAAAAACATCTATTTCCACCTCCATAACATCGCCCACCTCTGCCCTGCCTCAGCCCATCTGCTGCTGAAACTCTAATCCATGCTTTGGTACCTCCAGACTCAACTATTCCAATGCTCTCCTGGCCAGCCTCCCATCTTCCACCCTCCATAAATTTGATTTAATCTAAAACTCTGCTTCCCATACTCCAACCCGTACAAAGTCCCGCTCACCCATCACCCTACAGCTTCCTGACCTACATTAGCTCCTGGTCTACCAATGCCTTAATTTTCAAATTCTCATCCTAGTTTTCAAATCCCTCTATGATCTCACCCCTCCCTATCTCTGTAAACCTCCACCAGCCTTACACCCCTCGAAGAACTCTGCATTCCTCCAACTCTGGACTTTTGTGCAATCCCCACTCCCTTTGCTCCACCATTGGCGACCATGCATTCAACCGTCTAGGCCCTAAATTCCAGATTTCCCTTCCTAAACCGTTCCATTGCTCCACCTCTCTCTCCTCCTTTAAGACCCTCCTTAAAACTTACCTCTTTTACCATGCTTTTAGTTACCTGTCCTAATATCTCCTTCTTTGGCTCGGTCATTTCATGTCTGATTATGCCCCTGAGAAGTGCCTTGAGTTGTTTTCCTATGTTAAAAGTGCTATATAAATGCAAGTTGTTCTTCTTGTTGGAAGTGTGAAGCTACTTGGCTGAGGTAATCTCCACTGTTTCTGTTTGAGGCTGCATCGAGTAGAACTCCAGTGAGGTATCAAACAGGGCTTAAAAATTGCTCAAAGGCTTCCTAGGACCTCCCAGGCACTTTTTATACTTACCTGTAGTACAGTTTAAATGTTTAGATGGTGTGGACACTGCCACCAGTATTCTCAAACTTCTAAATTTTAAACTCTAGGGAAGTAGCTCTGCAGGTGCCAGTGACCACACATGCACAGAACTCTCTCTTGAGCAGATGAACTACAGTTCCAGTTAGGAAGTGTAAATGGGGTACTGTCTAGCTGGAACCAACATGCCAGCTACTGGGCTCAGACTGGTAGTTATATTATAAACACATCATAAATGTATCTTATGAGAGAGAACATTAAAAGGACCCAACAGCAGAATTTTAAATCCAACATGGTATTGGATTCTAATTTATCAATAAAGTGAGACTTTTACCTTATTTTTGTAAAATCTGCTCCAGTGTGAAGTGGCCAGTAACGAAATTAAGCAGTAGGCCATTCAACAGCCCATGTCAGCTCAGCCCATTTGATGACCTCTGAGTCAGAAAGTTGTGGGTTCAAGCCTCACCCAAAGACTTGAGCATCTAAACTAGGTTGACATTCCAGTGCAAGTACTGAGGGACTGATGTATTAAAGAAATAGTAGTCTTTGGATGAACTGCTAAATCAAAGAACCATCTGCTTATTCTGGTGGTTCAAGTGGGCATCAAAGATCCCATGGCATTACTCAAAGAAGAGCAGCTATTCTCCTGGTGTCCTGACAACGTTGCTTTCTTAAGTAGCACCATTCAAAACAGATTAACTGGTCATTAGTTGTTTGTGACATCTTGCTGTGTGGAAGAGTCTACTTTATTGTGCTTGGAATGTCAGCCGTGGCTCATTGGGTAGCACTGTCACCTCTAAGTCAGAAGGTCGTGGGTTCATAGTCCCACTCCATGAGACTTGAGCACAAAAATCTAGGCTGACACGCCTGTGCAGTACTGAGGGAGTGCTGCACTGTCAGAGGTGCCGTCTTTTGGATGAGATGTTAAATTGAGGCTCTATCTGCCCTCTCAGGTGGACATAAAAGATCCTATGGCACCATTTCGAAAAAGAGCAGGAGAATTATTCCCCTGTGTCCTGGCTAATATTTATCCCTCAATCAACATCTAATAAACAGATTATCTGGTCATTATCGCATTGTTCTTTGTGGGAGCTTGCTGTGTGCAAATTGGCTGCTGCGTTTCCTACATTACAACAGTGACTACACTCCAAAAATACTTCATTGGTTGTAAAATGCTTTGGGATGTCCAGTGGTCATGAAAGGCGCTATATAAATGCAAGTCTTTCTTTTCTTTCTTTTTGCTGCTACATTTGCCTACATAAGTGCAGTCACTGCCCTGAAATATGCTTCGCACATGGATTTCACGATCCCTGTGTTGAGAACTTCGGGCTTTCTGACATTCAATTATAATCAATGGGGGTTAGTGGGGATCCCCTTGTGTGAGCTGCTGGGACATCAACAAGCTGTATAAGCAGCCAATCAAAATGCAGAATTCCCACAGACAGTGAACAAGGAAGTGGGTAAGCTCTTAAAATTCTAACTTTTAAAAATGTTAGAGAGAGCAAAACAAAGATTGGGGCTCTCACATGGGGAAAAGGCAAACCTGAAATAAAGATGGACAAACTTAAAAAAATAATGGGGGGAAAATTCGGTTGATTAGCACCTCCCGTTAGCGCCCTAAGAGGGTGCTAACGGGCCACAACACAACCAGTGCCCAGGCACGGTGATGTTTGCACTGCTTGCGAAATAGACCAGACATTTATCGGCGGTGCTAAACACTACCACCACGATCTACTACGCCCACAGATCGTGACATCAGTTAAGCGTGCAACGCCCCGATAGTGCCCCAGACCGGGTATTCAGTGGCGCCCCCTGCCTTTCCGCCCGCCGCTAGCAATGACAGGTAGAGGGGAACATTTTGCGTCGGGAAGGGACTGGGGGAGCGCTATTTAAAGGCAGCCGCTTCCTGCCTTTTTTTGTCGACGACATTTTTGCACCACGCATTCTGAGAGAGAGAGAGAGAGAGAGAGAGAGAGACCTCTGGAGAGATTCAACGCCGTGTGAAGGAGTTTTGGGTACTGAGCTGCACTTTGCAGGTTCATTTTGAATTGACCTTCCTTGCATCGATGTAGAAGAGACTTTGGGGGCTGCACTCTGAGCTCTTTCCCTGGGCCTCTCCATTGTTCTTTCCAGCAGAATTGATGTACAGGTCTCTCCAGGCCGAGATTCAAGGCTGCAATGAGTGGTGTGTGGCTGGAAAGCAAGATCGACCCTCCCCTTTAAGAACTGGCCGGCACCAGTGTGTCTGTGTTGCATTGCTAACTGACATCACATGAGCTTCGCCAGCGCTCTGAGGTAGCGCCTCACTCCTCGGCGTTAGCGACTTAAGAGAGGTGTGTAGCGCCTGATTTAGCGCTCCAATCACCTCCAGGGGTGATAGAAGCCAAGTTTGCAGTCGAAGGCGATAATTAGCACCAGGTGCTAAACTTTGCGCTAGGCTGATAATTGCGCCCCAAACTAGTCAATACCGAATTTCTCCCCCAATATATATATATTTTTTAAGTTTCTTAATTTTAATTTTTATTAAAATGGACAAATTTCACACTGCACAAAATTAAAATTAGTTTTCAGGCCCTTAACCTTTGTTTAGCAGTCAATATGCTGTAAAACCCCAGTTACACCTAATCCCTTTGGGCAATGTTCCCTTTAATTTTTTTTTGGGTGTGCGGTCCCTTTAAGGGGCTGCGCAGCCCATTCAAAATACCATGCATGTGAGTTTTTTCCTATTTAAAAGCCACATGGCCACGCAGCTTAAAAGGAACATTGCCTTTGGGTCTAACTTTTAGTGGGGAATTTAACAGCGTACTTACTGCGGAAGAACCAAAGTTTTTATCAGTTTCTCTGATTTGGGTGATTGCACTGATTGCCGACTCTGTGGGGGAAGGCATAGCGCAGCTTGCGTTGGAGCTGTGAATGACAGACCGCAACTTCAGGATTTCTGCTAAATCCCGAGATTGCGGCTAGTTTCAAAAGCAGAATGATGGCAAACGCTGCCAGTTCACCGCCATCCTGACCGCAAATTTTGGGCCATTAATTGTATGTGAAGTACTCTGAGATGCTTCTAAGACATATGATAATGCACTCTATAAATGCAAGTCTTTCTTCAGTGCTCATTTAAAAAAGTCATACAATGAATGATACAGGATCCAGACTGTTCCACCCCGACTATTGATCAGAAATAACCACAAGTATAAGGACCTTCATAGAATAACGGATAATTGCTCTAATCATTAACCAGGAGAAGGAAACTGTAGATGTCGTTCATATCAGCAGTAACAACTTTAAGATAAAGATAGCCCTTGATAGATAAGAATATTTCTTCCTCCATTGTTAAAAATGACGTTTTAAGAATAAGGAGTGACTAAAGCTGTAATTTTTCAGGTATTGGTTTTAAAAAAACATCTGTGTTACTGAGAACAGTGCAGTGTGATTGTTACAAACTTGGGTCTGTCGCAGATACCTTTTTGGGCTCTGTGGTAGAAAATATCCCAGTGGGACCCTGGTTCCAAACGATTCGAGGTTGACCCGGATTGGGGACAGTGATTTAACTTTATTCAGCACAAGCAAGACTTAAGACATTACAGTATCAGAGCAGCAGTTTACAGAGAATAATTGAGACTTATATTACCCCGTTATCCTCTGGGTAGAAGCCACAACTGTGAGTAGGCTGCACCCTGTGCCTCCTGCATCTCTCTCTCTCCATCTCCCGGGTGTCTCTTTGATTCGTCTTGAAATCTCTTACTTCTGAGATCTTCTACTCCTGAAATCTTCTACTCTTTGTGGCTGTTAAGACACCCTTCTTATACCCTTACTCTCATCCAAAACCTATGGAGTCCTCCTGAACCAATCAATGGCTGACACCCAAACCCCAAATCCAATCATAAAGATGTCACGTTCGGTTTATGCAGGTGTTTAGTCTGATGACAGCCTTACATCTGTTTTTGACCATCAACATTCATATCTGGGGTAGTTATGGCAATACAAAAGGAATATGTCTCCATGGGTTAAGATACGGCCCCTGCTGTTGGCCTTTGTTTTTATAATTCACTGCGGATGTAATGACATTCCAGCACAATTCTACTGTACCTAACCTTGGTTCCCAGGCTAGCTGCAGTTCTATTCGACCATGGCAATCTCTTCCTCACCTCAGGTTGTCTGGTTACAGCTTACTTACAGACTTTTAAGCATAAGAAAAAGGGTTACATGTTATACATAATTCAGGTTATGCAGTTGATGATTACAAACGTCTACATTTAATCCTTACACATGATTATAGATCGATTACTGATGATTATAAGATATTAGTGATTAGAAGATAAGTATTCAAAAAAACAACTACCATGTAACTCATAACAATCTTACGGTCCCTGCCTCTTATCTCAGTCTCTGAAATTCCATTAATTCTCTCAGTTTTTCCTCACGGACTGACTTTCGCGCTGCTAACAGGCTTTGTTGGAGTCTGCATTTTTAATATTTGTTCAAGCAGGCCCAATGCCTCTTTCTTCCATTTTAAAATCTAACCGGGTCTACTCAAGGCATATTACACTAGTTTAAATGCATAATTATTCAAGAATTGGCATGCATTGACTAACAGTTACATTGTGGCGGAGCCACTGAATGACTCTGGGCAACTGTATATAACTCCCTTTAATGATGTTCTAACACCAGCCTAAGCCTGTACCATTGTGTTAGACATTACTGTGTTTTGTATATAGTGTTTGTATGCATGGGGCATGGCCCCTTTAAGAGCGCGGGAAAACGCGGGCAAACGCGATGACGTCACGTTGCAAACCACGTGCCTGCCCAGGCCGTCCTCGTGGAATCTCCATCTTGTTAAGACCTGTTTTCGTGGCTCTCCTGTATCGATCTCATCAAACTGTTTGAACTTGTTTAGTCTTACATTAAAGACCTGTTTGATTGATCTCCTGCGTCGACCTCAGTTATTAGTTAGGAATTCGTCAATTCCTACATTGGTGACCCCGTTTTTTTGTGAACGTTTTTCACAAAAAGGACACAGCATGGAGGCCAACACTGTTTCGCTGAAGCTACCGCAGTTCTGGGAGCAGCAAGCAACCTCGTGGTTCATTCAGGTCGAGGCCCAATTCGCCCTGAGGGACATCGCTGCGGATCAGACCAAATATCTCTATGTGGTCTCCGCACTCAACAGCTCTACTGCCTTGTGGATCGTCAGCCTCGAGAACCCTCCAACGGAGCGCAAGTATGAAACCCTCAAGGCGCGGTTGCTGCAAGTTTTCGGGCTCACTAAAGCGGAGCGCACATGTCGATTGCTCGCTATGCCCGGGCTCGGGGACTCCAAGCCTTCGGAGTTAATGAGCCAAATGCTCACACTCCTTGGCTCCGAACCGGAATGCTTCCTATTCCGTGAAATATTCCTCAGCCAGCTACCGGAACAGGTGCAAGCCGCCCTGGCCAGATCCGAAGTTGAGGACTGCGCAGCACTCGCGGCAGGGGTGGACAAAATTTTCGCGGTTACTCAGCAGTACTGCACTGCCATGAGGCACCCATCCCCCACAGACGCTGCCTCAGCTCGTCAGTCTGCTGGGCTGTGTTTCTACCACGCGCAGCTCGGCATGAAAGCGAGATGTTGCCGCCCTCCCTGCAGCTTCCCCCTTAAAAAAAACCCAACTATGACCACTGAGGAACGGGTCTAACGGGTGCCCCGTGGCCGCGATGGCGATTGGCAATGCAGGCAAGTTGCTGTTTGTCACCGATACTCTCTCCGGTCGTGTTTTCTGTGCGATACCGGGGCGCAGTGCAGCGTATTACCCGCGTCCGCCCTCGATGTGCAGACCGGGATTCACGGCCTCGCCCTTGAAGCGGCCAATGGCGGAGCAATTGGGACCTTTGGCAGACGGCGGGTGCAGTTGTGTTTCGGGGGCCAACGTTTTTACTGGGAGTTTGTGACGGCCAAGGTTTCGCAACCCATTCTCGGCGCAGATTTCCTGTGCGCCAACAGCCTCCTGGTTGACGTGAGGAACCGGCGGTTGATCAATGCGGCAACTTTTCATTCTATCCCTTGTTACCGCAGTAACACCGTCGCCTGTGCTTTTCCGGCTCCGGATGAGTTCGCTCGCCTGCTTGGCAAATTCCCCGACCTGACAAGACCCACGTTCTCCTCCACAGCCATGAAACATGGTGTGGAACACCACATCACCACCAACGGCCCCCCGGTCTACGCGTGGGCCCGGCGCCTGGAACCTGGCAAGCTGGCGGTCGCAAAAGCGGAGTTCGCGACCATGGAACGGTTAGGGATTATTCGCCGGTCGAATAGTCCCTGGTCTTCACCCCTCCACATCGTCCCAAAGCCTAGCGGCGGATGGCGGCCATGCGGCGACTATCGACGCCTAAACGACGCCACCACTCCTGATCCCCCACATCCAGGATTTCTCTGCCCATTTGGCAGGGAACACTGTCTTCTCGAAAGTCGACCTCATCCGGGGCTACCACCAGGTCCCTGTTCATCCCCAAGACGTCCAGAAGACTGCAGTCATCACCCCATTCGGCCTTTTCGAGTTTTTAAGAATGCCGTTTGGGTTAAAGAACGCCGCCCAGGCTTTCCAACGCCTGATGGACTCCGTGCTGCGGGACCTCAAGTTCCTCTTCGGCTACCTGGACGATATTCTCATTGCCAGTCCCACTAAAGAAGAACACATCTGTCACCTTCGCACCCTTTTTCGACGTCTCAGCCAACACGGCCTGATTATCAACCCGGCCAAGTGTCAGTTTGGCCTGCAACAAATTGATTTCCTGGGGCATCGCATCACTTCAGAGGGAGCGGTTCCTTTACAAGCAAAGGTAGAGGCGGTGACGTCCTTTCCACGCCCGCAAACCATTAAGGCCCTGCAGGAATTCCTAGGCATGGTAAACATTTACCACCGTTTCGTGCCTAAGGCAGCACTACTCATGCAGCCCCTGTACGAGGCCCTCAAGGGCAAGACTGGCAAAGATACGGTGGGCTGGACGGTTGACATGGCCCGGGCGTTCGCCAACACCAAAAGCGCCTTGGCCAATGCGACTATGCTGGCGCACCCACTGCCAGGAGCCACCATCGCCCTCACCACTGGCGTGTCAGACTATGCAATCGGCGCCGTGCAAGAGCAGTGGGTGAACGGGATGTGGCAGCCATTGGCATTCTTCAGCCATCAACTATGGCGGAACGAGAGAGCATATAGCACGTTCGACCGGGAGTTGCTCGCTCATTTTCTGACCAACCGCCATTTTTGCTTCCTCCTGGAAGGATGTCCCTTCACTGCCTTCATGGACCATAAGCCGCTCACCTTCGCCATGGCCAAGACCGCCGAACCGTGGTCATCCTGACAGCAACATCAACTGACCTACATATCCGAATTCGCCACGGATATACAGCACGTGGCCGGTAAGGACAACCTGGTGGCCGACTGCCTCTCCCGCGCGACCATCAATACCGTTCATTTGGGCATCGATTACGCCCTCATGGCAGCGGATCAAGCCTCGGACCCAGAAGTCCAGGCCTACAGAACCACCATCACTGGCCTCCAGTTGGCCGACGTCAAGTTCCATGCAGCAGGTACCACGCTCTTGTGTGACGTCTCCGTACAGGACCCTCGCCTTGTCGTACCGGCCGTCTGGCGCCGCAAAGTGTTCGATGCCATACATGGGTTGTCACACCCAGGAATGAAGGCCTCTCAGAAGCTGATGTCAGCGAAATTCGTATGGCATGGCATGCACAAGGATGTCCGCGACTGGACCAGCACCTGCGTGGTCTGCCAAAAAGCCAAAGTACAGCGTCACATCAAAGCTCCGTTGGCCACCTTCACAGTTCCGGAGCGACGGTTTGACCATGTCAATGTGGACCTGGTGGGTCCACTCCCACCCTCCTATGGTTTTTCACACATCCTGACCATGGTTGACCGCACCACCAGATGGCCAGAGGCGGTTCCCCTATCATCCACCACTTCGGCGGACGTGGCCAGGCGTTCATTTCCACCTGGGTCGCCCCTTTCGGAGTGCCCGCAGATATTTCTTCAGACAGGGGACCACAGTTTTCCTCTGAGCTCTGGAATGCAGTGGCCCAAGGACTCGGTGTCAAATTACACCACACCACAGCCTACCACCCACAGGCGAATGGTCTCTGTGAACGTTTCCACCGGTCACTGAAAGCCGCCCTGAGGGCCAGCCTCCAGGATGCTGGATGGGCAGACAAGCTACCGTGGGTCCTGTTGCACCTTCGCACGGCCCCCAAAGAAGACCTTCACTCTTCATCCACGGAGCTGGTGTACGGTCAACCGCTGCGAGTCCCAGGGGATTTCCTACCAGAATCGACGAAGCCTTGGTCCACGTCTGACCAGCTTACTAGTCACCAAGAGGCGGCCAAATGTTTCGCGCCGGTGCCCACTTCGCACCACGGGCTGCAGAGTTCGCATGTTCCAACGGAGCTTCACAAGGCAGAATACGTCTTTATTCGCCACGATGCTCATAGGGATCCACTCAAGGCCCCATATACTGGTCCCTTCCGCGTGTTGGAGGCAGGGGACAAAACCTTCAAGGTAGATGTCGGTGGTAAACCGGACCACATTTCAGTCGATCGATTAAAGCCAGCACATCTGGACCTCGACCACCCCATCAAGACAGCACAACCGCCGAGACGAGGTCGGCCACCCATCGCCGTTACGGCAGACCAAGCACAACCGCCCGCCAGCCGCCCAGCAGCCTCCGCCTCAGGAGTACAGGAGTCGTTCTGACAGGCTCATCAGACCCCCTCACCATTTGACTTTGTCCGTTAAAGCGAATTCTGGGGGAGCGCATGTGGCGGAGCCACTGAATGACTCTGAGCAACTGTACATAATTCCCTTTAATGATGTTCTAACACCAGCCTAAGCCTGTACCATTGTGTTAGACATTACTTTGTTTTGTATATAGTGTTTGTATGCACGGGGCGTGGCCCCTTTAAGAGCACGGGAAAACGCGGGCAAACGCGATGACGTCATGTCGCAAACCACGTGACTGCCCAGGCAGTCCTCGTGGAATCTCCATCTTGTTAAGACCTGTTTTCGTGGTTCTCCTGTATCGATCTCATCAAACTGTTTGAACTCATTTAGTCTTACATTAAAGACCTGTTTGATTGATCTCCTGAGTCGACCTCAGTTATTAGTTAGGAATTCGTCAATTCCTACAACATAATACAAACTTAACCCTACAATAAATAATGCTTATTTCATTTTGTCCATGTTAGTGGGAATCTGAAATGGAGATTTCTCAGGATTCTTACAGTCCCTGGCTTGAGGGGGAGGAGCTCTTACTCCAACTCCTCAGTTAACTTCTCAGCAGTCCAGCTAACTCTAGGCTAGTTGCCCTCTGGTTTAACTTCCTCATTACTTGTTTTGGCCAGCACATCATAAATGCTAGTATAATTACTCCTGCAAGTGGTCTGAGCATTGAACTTCTTTGGGAGTTGGTTTACACTGCCTTATACCCACTTGTATGATAGCAAGACATGGGGGTATAACAATCATACTTCCTTGTGGCCTGAACAAGATGTCTCTGTCTTTTGCACGTGTATTTATTGCATTTAAAAAAGCACCTTTCATGACCTCAGGACGCCGCAAAGCACTTTACAACTAATTAAGTACTTTTTTTTGAAGTGTACGTAAGAACATAAGAAATAGGAGCAGGAGTAAGCCATTCGGCCTGTAGTCACTGTTGTAATGTAAAGGTAGACTGAATTATCAGTAGGTGAGGCAAGGCTTGATTTGAATTGTTAAGCTGCTTCGTTCCACAGTAAGGTCGCGATTTTATCAGCACTGAGAGGGCGGGTTTGGAGGTGGGTCATGGGTCAAAATTGTTTTGATTGACGGTGGGTTTCGATCAAGTGTCGGGTCCCCGATTTGTGCATGGACCCGACACCTAGTGGTGGGAAGAGGATTAAAGCCACTTACCTGCCTGTTAACAGGTACTTGATAGTAGTTAACAAGCTCTTTTTCAATTTTGCTGCTTCTGCCTTGGAGTTCCCGACGTCGGACACCATGCCATGTAAGTGTGGCGTGCTGTGAGTCTGCTGTAGTATTTCTGCATTGATGACAGCTGCAGAAGTGGGGTGAAAGATCCAATGGTGCACTGGTAAGTTTCAGAGGTAAGGAAATGTTGGGAAAATCATTTTTTATGCTTTTACACTTTTCTATAGGTAAAAAGTTTTGAAATCGATGTCTAGTCCCACCTCATTGGGAGAACCTCTCTCACTAGTGACAGATCGCTTCTGTAACCTCACCTGCAGCTGCCATCTGTTCCAGCCTATAGAGGAAGTCACTGGAGAGCCTGGGTGAAAGAGCTCACCTTTGTACAGTGATCGTCAGTGTTTGCAGCACCTCAATGCTGTCAAACACTGAGAAATGAGCTGTCAAAGAAAAATTATGCGTGGTCCCTTTAAAAAAACCGGCAGCTGACGCGTCATCAAATGACGTCAGCTGACCAGCTTCCTCTTAATTGGCCGGCAAGCCCGCAGGGTGGGCTTAACAAGGTCAATCAACATAAAATCACATCCATGGGCCAGATGTAGTTGGGGTGGGACTGGAAGCAGGAAACCACCCAACCCGCTCCCAACCCGCATCTATTTACAAAATTGCGACCTTAGAATAACAATTTGTAAAACTTACATTTTTGTAATGATACAAAAATAATGAACACACTACATTACTCCACTTCAGTGGGTCATCTTACTTAAACAGAAATGCTCTTCTGCATTCTGTTCCACAGCCCAGGTCTAAACCGCCTCTCACTGTAGACCCCGTCCTTTCAACTTTCCCACCACACTTCACTGCCTGATTTTCTTTTTGCTGTCTGTTTCTCTCTTCTTAACCCACCATTTCACAGACGGATAGAGATCAAAGGGTTTTCCAACACAATGGGTGAGAGGTGTTTTCTAATCACCCTGACAAGCTAACAAATCATTTACTGTTTAGTCTTTGAGAAAAGCAACTCCAGTTCAGTATATTAACCACTCTTTGCCTAGGTGCACCCTTTTTAAAAAACTCATGAGAATACACATCACTTTAAAAAAGTCCAGCATTATAATTAACTCTATTTCAAATCCTTTCTGTGGAAAAATGGTCAGAAAGTCATGAAATGTGGCAGTGACATTTACAGCAGCGCACTGCAAGGGTTGTGACTTTATTCTCACTGGTTTGCAGAGAATTATCTACAGTTGATTATGGGGGTAATTGCATGTCCAGTATATAGGATATATATATATATAGGATAACACACTGTATGAAGTGTATTATCAGGCAGTAAACACATTGATGGATTGAGATACTATCACTTGAATAGTTAAACAATTTCATCTAAACTTGATAAATGTAATTGTTTTTGACCATGTGCTAGAATCATTATTTTACAGTGAGTTCTTTGGACATTTTTGCCAGAATATAATTAGGTTAGAAGTGATATTGCGATTTATTTTCATAGAACTATACAGCACAGAAGGAAGCTATTCAGCTCACCGTGCCTCTGCTGGCTCTTTGAAAAGAGCTATCCAATTAGTCACACTCCTCTTCCCTTTCCTCATAGCACTGCAATTTTCTCCTTTTAAAGTATATATCAAATTTCCTTCTGAAAGTTGCTAGTGAATCTGCTTTCCTTTCAGGCAGTGCATTCCAAATCATAAAAACTCACTGCGTAAAAAAAAATCTCCAAATTTCCCCCTGGATTTTTTTTTACCAATTATCTTAAAACTGTGTCCTTTGGTTACTGACCCTCCTGCCAGTGGAAACAGTTTCTCCCTATCAAAACCCCATATAATTTAGTATAGCTCTATTCTCTCCTTAATCTTCTCTGTTCTAAGGAGAACAATCCCAGCTTCTCTAGTCTCTCCACATAACTGAAGTCTCTCATCCCTGATACCATTATAGTAAATCTCCTCAGCACACTCTCCAAGGCCTTGACATTCTTACTGAAGTGTGGAGCCCAGAATTGGACACAGTTGAGGCCTAACTAGTGTTTTATAAAGTTTTACCATAACTTCCTTGCTTTTGTACTCTATGCCTCTATTTATAAAGCCAAGGATCCCATATGCTTTTTTAACAGCCTTATCAACTTGTCCTGCCAATTTCAAAGATTTGTGTATGTGATCCACCAGGTCTCTTTGTTTCTACACTGGCTTTAAAATTGTACCATTTCATTTATATTGCCTCCTCATTTTTCTTGCCAAAATGCATCACTTTATATTTCTCTGGTTAAATGTCATCTACCATGGGTCTGCCTATTTCGCCAGTCTGTCTGTGTCCTCATGAAGGCTGTTACTATCCTCCTCACTGTTTACTAGATTTCCAAACTTTGTGTCATCTGCAAACTTTGCAATTATTCCCCCTATACCTGAGTCCAGGTCATTAATATATATATCAAAAATAGCAGTGGTCCTAATACTGACCACTGGGGGACACCACTGTATACTTCACTCCAGTATGAAAAATAACTGTTCACCACTTTCTCTGCTTTCTGCCTCTTAGCCAATTTCGTATCCATACTGCCACTGCACCTTTAATCCCATTGGCTTCAATTTTGCTAAATAGTCTATTATGTGGCACTTTATCAAATGCCTTCTGAAAGTCCATATACACAACATCAACTGCACTACCTTTATCAACCCTCACCATTACTTAATTGAAAACGCAATCAAGTTTATCAGAGATGATTTGCCTTTAACAAATCCATGTTGGCTGTCATTTATTAACCCTTGTTCTTCCAAGTGATAATTAATTTTGTCCCGGATTATGGTTTCTAGAATTTTTCCCACCACCGACTTTAGGCTGACTGGCCTGTAGGTAACTCTTTCCCATTTTTTTAACAAAGATATAACATTTGCAACCCTCCATTCCTCTGTCACCACTCTCATATCCATGTAGGATTGAAAGATTGTGGCCAAGGCCTCCGTTATTTCCACCCTTACTTCCCTCAGCAAGCTAGAATGCATCCCATCTGGACTGGGTGACTTTCTCCTTTGAGCACTACCAACTGTTTAAGTAGCTCTTCTTTATCTATTTCTATCCTATTCAATTCCTCTACCCTCTCCTCCTTTATTGTGACATTGGCAGTAATCTCTCCTTTAGTAAAGACAGATACAATGTATTCAGCTCAGAATTTGTGGTCGGGATGACAGCGAACTGGCAGCATTCGCCATGATTCCGCCTTTGAAACTGACCACAGCTTCGGGATTTGGCGGTGGATGCGGAAATCCTGAAGTTGCGGTCTGTCATTCACAGCTCCGACACAGGCTGCGCTGTGCTCACCCCACCACCACCCCCCACCCAATCCCCACAGAGCCGGCAATCAGTGTACTCACTCAAATCTGGGAAACTGACGAAAACCTCGGCTCTTCTGCAGTAATTATGCTGTTAAATTCCCCACTAAAAGTTAGACCCAAAGGGATTGGGTCTAACAGAGGTTTTAACAGCGTAGTCACTGCTAAACAAAGGTTTTGGGTCTGAAAAACTAATTTTAATTTTGTGCAGTGTGGAATTTATCCATTTTAATAAAAATTTAAAATTTTAAGAAACTCTAAAAAAAAGTTTTAATTTTAAAAAAAAGTTTGTTCATCTTTATTTCAGGTTTGCCTTTTCCCCATGTGAGAGCCCCAATCTTTATTTTGCTCTAACATTTTAAAAAAGTTAGAATTTTAAGAGCATACCCACTTCCTTGTTCACTGTCTGAGAATTCTGCGTTTTGATTGGCTGCTTAGACAGCTTGTTGGCGTCACACAAGCTCACACTAGGAGATCCCCATACTACTTTGACTATCCTTTTACTTTTTATATCTTTATAAAATACTTCAGTGCTCATTTCATGTGATCCTCTAAGTGTTTCTCATACATTCTCTTTGCCCCTCTTATTTCCTTTTTCAGTTCTTCACTGCACTTTCTGCATTCTGCTTTAGTTGCCATTGCATTAAGAACCTGATATTTATCATAAGCCTCCTTTTTCTATTTCATTTTAATCCCAATTTCCTTAGTCATCCAGGGAGCTCTAGCTAAGGATGCCCTTCCTCTCCCCCTCATAGGAATGTGTCTAGTCTGTACCCAAACTATCTCATCCTTGAAAGACTCCCATTACTTATTTACTGTTTTATCTGATCATCTCTGTTTCCATTCCACCTGGGCCAGATCCCTTTTCAACTTACTGAAATTAGCCTTCTTCCAGTTCAGTATCTTGGCATTTGATTGTTCCTTTTCCTTTTCCATAGTTACTCTAAACCTAATGATATTGTGATCACTGTTTCCCAAATGCTCTCCCACTGATACATGCTCCACTTAATTTCCCAGAATTAGATCCTGCGCTGCTTCCTTGCTCACTGGGCTGCAAACATCCCGACAAGAACATTCTCCTGTACATATTTCAGGAATACTTCCCCCTATTTGACCTATATTTTTTGTCCCCAGTCTATATTAGGATAATTGAAGTCCCCCATTATCACTAGTCTGTAGTTCTAGCATCTTTCAGCAATTCGCTTGCAAATTTGTTCCTCTATCGCCTTCCTACTATTTGCTGGCCTATAGTATACACCCAGTGGCGTAATAGCTCCTCTATTGTCCCTTAATTCTAACCAGATAGATTCTGTCTTTGACCCCTCAACTACATCAACCATCTCCAGTGCTATAATAGTTTATTTGATCAATACTGCCACCCCCCCTTGATCAATTTATATAGCGTTTTTCACGAGCTCAGGATGTCCCAAAGTACTTTCTAGAAGTGTAGCCATGTTGTAAAAAGGACTTGTAATTAGAAGGAAGTACTGAATGGAGGTCCTCCAACCAATGGATCAGAACATAGCTCTGTAGCCCTACTACATCAAGTCGAGAATAGTGATGACAATCAGGCAAGTAGTGGGCACAGGAGGGTCCATGAACATTCCCATCCTCAAGCATGGTGGAGAAGAGCATGTGAGTGCAAGAGACAAGGCTGAAGTGTTTGCAAATATCTTCAGCCATAAATTCTGAGTAGAAGATCTTACTCAGCCTCCTTCTGTGTTCAGTAATTGTTTTTATTTGAAGATTTTTTTAAATTCACTCACGGGATGTGGGCATTGCTAGCAAGGCCAGCATTTATTGCCCATCTCCTACTGCCTATTGCCTTTTAGAAGGCGGTGGTGAGCTGCCTTCTTGAGTCGTTGCAGTCCTTGTGGTGAAGGTACTCCCACAGTGCTGTTAGGTAGGGAGTTCCAGGATTTTGACCCAGCGACGATGAAGGATCGGCGATATACTTCTAAGTCAGGATGGCGTGTGACTTGGAGGGGAACTTGGAGGTGGTGGTGTTCCCATGTGCCTGCTGACCTTGTCCTTCGAGGTGGAAGAGGTCGCGGGTTTGGGAGGTGCTGTCAAAGAAGCCTTGACGAGTTGCTGCAGTGCATCTTGTAGATGGTACACACTGCAGCCAGTGGTGGAGGGAGTGAATGTTTAAGGTGGTGGATGGGGTGCCAATCAAGTGGGCTGCTTTGTCCTGGATGGTGTCGAGCTTATTGAGTGCTGTTGGAGCTGCACTCATCCAGGCAAGTGGAGAGTATTCCATCACACTCCTGACTTTTGCCTTGTAGATGGTGGAAAGGCTTTGGGGAGTCAGAAGGTGAGTCACTCACCACAGAATACCCAGCCTCTGACCTGCTCTTGTAGATTTAGTATTTATGTGTCTGGTCCAGTTAAGTTTCTGGTCAATGGTGATCTCCAGGATGTTGATGGGGGAGATTCAACGATGGTAATGCCATTGAATGTCAAGGGAAGATGGTTAGACTCCCTTTTGTTGGAGATGGACATTGCCTGGCACTCGTGTGGCGTGAATGTTAATTGCCGCTTATCAACTAAAGCCTGAATGTTGTCCAGGTCTTGCTGCATGCGAGCATGGATTGCTTCATTATCTGAGGAGTTGTGAATGGCGCTGAACACTGTGCAGTCATCAGCAAACATCCCCACTTCTGACCTTATGTTGGAGGGAAGGTCATCAATGAGGCAGCTGAAGATGGTTGGGCCTAGGACACTTCCCTGAGGAACTCTTGCATCGATGTCCTGGGGTGCAGATCATTGGCCTCCAACAACCACAACCATCTTCCTTTGTGCTAGGCATGACTCCAGCCAGTGGAGAGCTTTCCCTCTCATTCCCATTGATTTCAATTTTATTAGGGCTCCTTGATGTCACACTTAGTCAAATGCTGCCTTGATGTTAAGGGCAGTCACTCTCACCTCATCTCTGGAATTCTGCTCTTTTGTCCATGTTTGGACCAAGGCTGTAATTAGATCTGGAGTTGAGTGGTCCTGGTGGAACCCAAACTGAGTATCAGTGAGCAGGTTATTGGTGAGTAAGTGCCACTTGATAGCACTATTGATGACCCCTTCCATCACTTTGCTGATGATTGAGAGTAGACTGATGGGGCGGTAATTGGCTGGATTGGATTTGTCCTGCTTTTTGTGGACAGGACATACTGGGGCAATTTTCCACTTTGTCGGGTAGATGCCAGTGTTGAGGATGTGGATGTTCATGGAGCCTCCTCCTCCCGTTAGTTGTTTAATTGTCCATCACCATTTACAATTGGATGTGGCAGGGCTGCAGAGCTTTGATCCGTTGGTTGTGGGATCGCTTAGCTCTGTCTATAGCATGTTTACTGTGTGGAATCTGAAAGGAAACTGGTTGACCTATCCCAATATACCTTGCATCAGACAAACCAGGCTTTTTGATCTCAGTAGTGATGTCACAGACTTGAAGACTTGTAAAGTGCCAATGTGTAACCTATTAACGTTGCTTTGCCCTTTAAAACAGATTTTTGTGTGCTTTTAAAGTTCATTAAAATAATACACTCACTGGAAAATATATTCCTAAGGAGTTTTGTTGTTTGTATGTGTGACCAATTTGCAGTCAGCCTGACATATTATCAGCAGGTCTCTGTTTACAAGTTAGAGGCTACAGGTATTTCAGTTCTATGATTGTAATTCCTGCAACCATGGAGCTTGTTATTAACATAGCGGGATTGAAATCTCCCTAATGTGTAAATACAGGAATGTGAGTGACTGTACCATTTGTAGCCAAGTTTGAATTGCTGGTTTTATGTACTTAATGGATCAAAGTAGTTAATTTCCTTGATTTAATTAGCAACATTCCTGGCTGATTTTAGTGAAAAGGTAGGCATGAGTAAAATGTAAATTGTAGGAATCGCGAATGGAATACTGCCTCTCCAAAAATGGATTAATGAACAATAACAATATCTGATGGCAAGCAAAAAAACATTTTTCTAAGGCCACATTAAGTTCTTAAGAGGAAAGAAACTCATGGGCCGGAATTTTCCTTACCTTGGTGGGTCCAGAGCGGCCGGTGTCCGTGGCGGGTCCCGACCCCGCTGCTGGCTCCATCTTGCTGTAGAAAATGGGGCCTATTAAGCCCGCCCAGTGCACTACCCGGCCCAATGAGATGGAGTGGGTCTGGTGACATAATTCATGATGCGTTTTAAGCCGGGATCCTTAAAGGGACCATGGCCACATTAAATTTTAAGTTTAATCTAATATAGTGGGTGTTGAATCTTTACTGTACAATAATATAATAAAAGTCATATATGAGTAACAAAGAAATATTTATATAAAATTATCATTTAGTAATATGTCTCCATCTACAAATACAATCAAGAACATAATTAAGAAAGTACATTAATTGGGAAGTTATTGGTGCTTTAGTCACAAATCTATAGACTTTTGTATCAGTAACTGGTACAAATAAAAGATCTGTGTGTATAGGTATTATATAAAATTAAGCAGGTTTTAAATGTAATTGTAAAGGGGTGGATTTACAATCTGATGCAAGTTCAGCCAACGGAAGAGCTGCGGAATCCCTGGCAAAGAAAGAAAGAAAACCCTTGTTTATATAGCACCTTTCACAACCACTGGATGTCTCAAAGTGCTTTACAGCCAATGAAGTACTATTTGAAGTGGAGTCACTGTTGTAATGTGGCAACCAATTTGCTCACAGCAAGGTCCCACAAACAGCAATGTGATAATGACCAGATAATCTGTTTTTGTTATGCTGGTTGAGAGATAAACATTGGCCAGGACACTGGGGATAACTCCCCTGCTCTTCTTTGAAATAGTGCCATGGGATCTTTTATGTCCACCTGAGTGGGCAGACAAGGCCTCGGTTTAACGTCTCATCCAAAAGATGGCACCTTCGACAGTGCAGTACTCCCTCAGCACTGCACTGGAGTGTCAGCCTAGCTTTATGTGCTCAAGTTCCTGGAGTGGGACTATGAACCCAATTCCTTCTGACTCAGAGGCGAGTGTGCTACCAACTGAGGGACAGCTGACACTTACAGTGTAAGTGGGGCTTACAATGTGTTTCTGGGATTTCTGCAGCTCTTTCATTGAAGTTAACAATGGACAAGTGAGAGAAAGTCCGCAAAAATTCATCCTAAAGTCTCAGACTGAAAAATTAAATTAGTCAGATTCAGGGACTGAAACCAAATTGAACCAGTGGAATGAGTGATGAGAATGAAATTGTTACATCTGATGACTTGATTTAAAGTGTAATTGGACAATCACTGTATACTGTGAGAAAAACCTGACCAGAAACAACACAAACATTTATTTAAATGCTATATGTTATTTTTTATAGTGCAGATCAATTCATTGCAATTACTGTTGAGTTGGAAGACAACAGCTGAGAATGGCCAGTGAAAAATTAACATTTACCAGTAGCTTTTCAAATAGAACAGAATCTCCATCAATCTGTTAGCTGATGTAATCAACATGTTTTTATTTTGGTTTGTTTTCTATGCTGTTAAGTAATCACCTGAAGCAATGGCCACGGAACTCACGCCTCAGGTTGGCAGACGTGGTTCCCGAGCTGTGTGAGTCCCGTGGCCATGCAGGGAAATTAAAAAAGTTGAGGGGATAAAGGCTCTTAAGTGCCTGTAAAGTACCTCATAATGATTTCAATTGGGTCCCCCACTACTGCAGTTCGGGTCGGCTCCACGCTGTCAGATGCGCCTGGGGGAAAGGTGCGTGGGAGCGAGTTGACAGCGGGTTCCTGACCTGCTCTCAAAAAAACAGCTTTCCCACCTGAACAGCCACCGATCTCGCCCACTACCACCACGGAAAATTCAGCCCATGCTTTCCTAAGCTGTCTGATCAAAGCAAAAAGTGAGTATTTTACTCCAGTTAGACCTGGAGTTAGCAAACTTAATAAAATGAACAATTACAAATTATCGACCCAGCACTGACAGAAGTGAAACTATATCACAGCATGCAGAATTAAATTGCATCAGTATATCTGACTGTTACTGTGCTATTTTATTATACTTCATGTATTATACAGTACACAATATTATTATTGTTACTTGTTTTTATGTCACTGTATTGTGATATTATTCATTCTCTGTTATTATATTCTATCTCTGTAATTAAGCACTTCCAGGCTCTGGTATAGTGATCACAATGGTGAGATTTACAAATTACGGCTGCCCATTTCTCATCTGTAAAATAGACACCCAGTTGTTGAAAATCTACTGAGGACCTTGTGCACCCATTTGGCCGCCTGAATCAACTTTCAGACAGGACGTTAAATGGGTGCCAAGCACTCCCACCCAAAGCAGGTGGGAGGCTGTTTAAATATGCAAATAAAATCATTCCTCAATTGTAGGGCCCCGATTGCAACTTCTGAACAGAAATAAGCGAATTAGTCACAGCGCCTGCCAGTCCCACATTCTCTAGGCAATGAGAGGCCTAAATGATGGTCCATGAAGGGACTGCTGGAAGCTGCTCCCAAAAAGTAAGCTTGTTGTGGTTTTTAAAAGATTTTTGAGGAGCCAGGAGTACACCTCTGGGCCCCACTAATATCTTCAGGCACCCCTGGCCTGTGCTTCCCCCTTCCCCACCGGCATCTGGTCCCACTCTCCAACATGCCTTACCTGCCAGCTGGCCGAACAAATGTTGATGAGAGCTGGAACGGAAAGTGGTTCGGGCATCCCGACTGTGGCGGTGGGCAGGTGAGTGCATTGCCGATACCACGCATATTCGGCGCCGAACCCAAAAGTCTTGCCCAATATGTCTTACTCTGTGTTATAATATTATATTATATTATTGTCTCTGATATTGTATCATTTTACTCACACTGAATTTCTCACTCGCTGATGGGTTATACTGTCTCTTTTTTATTTGTTCTCAGAATGTGGATGACGCTGGCAAGGTCGCATCTATTGCCCATCCCAGTAGCCCTCAGAAGGTGGTCTCCTTGAACTGTTGTGGTCTGTGTGGTAATGGTACTCCAAAAATGGTGTTAGGTAGGGAATTCCTGGATATTGACCCAGCAATAATAAAGGAATGGCAATATATGTTGAAGATAGGATGGTGTGTGACTTTTGAGAGCAAGTTGGAGTTGATGGTGTTCCCATACTTTTGGTGTTCTTGTCCTTCTGGTGTTCGAGGTTACTGCTGTCTAAGTAATCTGGGTGAGTTATTGTAGTGCATCCTGTAGATAGTACATCACAACAGGCACAGTACACCAGTCATGGAGGGGTTGGATATAGAGTCCATTGGCAGGAGCACCAAACAAGTGAACTACTGTGGCCTGGATGGTGTCGAGCCTGTTCAGTGTTGTTGCAGGTGCACCCTTCCAGGTAAGGGGTTAGTATTCAGTCACACTCGCAATTGAACTTTCTAGATATTGGAGAGGCTTTGAGCAGTCAGAAGGTGAACCACTCATTGTGGAGTACCTACCCTCTGCACTGCTCTCGTAGTCATGGTGTTTATATGGTTGGTCCTGTTCAGCATCTGGTCAATGGTGACATCCAAGATATAGATAGTAGTACTGTTGAAGATCAAGGGGAGATGGCTGGGCTTTCTCTTGGTGGTCATTAAGATGGTCATTAGCTAGCACTAATGTGCCATGAATGTTACCTACCAGTTGTCATCAAAGCCTGATTGATATTCCGGTTCTGACGTAGGCTGGAATGGGCTGCTTTATTATTGGAGGTGTTGTGAATGGAGCTGAGCACTTGGGAATCGTCAGCAAAAAGTCCTATTCTTAATGGAGAGTAGGTCATTGATAAAGTAGTTGAAGATGTTTGGGCTGAGGATGTTGTATGCAGTCACTCTTGCACTTCACTATAATATCATAATATAGCTAGTTTTTAACTGACCAAGCTGGCCGAGTCCTGAAGGACGTAGCTGCCAGATTGGGCCTGTGGCAGGTGGTGAGAGAACCAGCAGCGGCAACGGCAGAGTGGACCTAGGAGGAGCGGCGAGGCGGTGGCGGCGATACCAACTCAGCACCGGCAGAATTTTGAAAGAGTGACATCAGAAGTCAAAAAGTGACTTTGGCACAAGGGGAGGGAGCTGATTGGTGAGTAGCTGTTAAGTGTTTATACTTGGCTTTCGTAAATTTTTAAGTTTATTTCAGCTAGGTTAGTAAATAGTCTGTTAAGTAGAGGTATGGCAGGGCAGCTCATACCTGTGGAATGCACATCCTGTGCCATGTGGGAAGTCCTGGACACCTCCCGTGGTCTGGAAGACCACACATACGGGAAGTGTCGCCAGCTACAGCAGCTCAAGTACCGGGTTACGGAGCTTGAGCGGCGGCTGCAGTCACTGCTGTGCATCCGCGAGGCTGAGAGCTACGTGGATAGCACATTTCGGGAGGTGGTCACTGTTGTATCCGTGTGTTAATAGAGACACTGAAGGCAGGAGTTGGTTTCACAGGTGTTTACTGAACAAAGTCTGGAGGTGAACTAACTGATACAACACAATATACAGGCTTATATAGCCCGAGTGGCCATTACCGGCATTACAGTACACAGGGGGCTCTTAAAGGCACATACACTACAATTCCTCCCCTTTTAGCCAACCAGTACATAATATTTTAAGTAATCATTAATTACATGTTACAAGAACAATAATCTACACATTGCTGCAGTTAATCAATTATAAGTCAGTCTCTCTGGAGGCTTCCTGACTCGGTCCGGATAACGCCTCGGTGGTGTAGTAGTTTCTGGTGGTGTAGTAGGTTCTTTTGGCAAGGCTGATTCGGCTTGAATGCCAGTGTCGGGTTCATCTGGTTCCAGTATCACCGGATCGGAGGTAGATACTATGGGTATCTCTACTTCATCATTAGGCGTATAGAGCTGTGGTGCAGGTTGTCCCTTTTCGGATGACTCTATGATCTGGTCAGCATGGCGCCTTATTATGCTTTCTCCAATGTCCACGGTATAGATCAGCGGTCCTAGTCGTGTGCAAATAGTTCCAGGCTGCCATTTCTCGGTACGGTAGTCCCGGGCCAAAACTTGTTGACCTATCTGGAAGGGTCTAGTTGGCCTTTCATTCATGCCTTGAAATTGCTGGTTCTCCACATCCCTTCTGATGTTTGGCTTGATTAAATCCAGCCGGCATCTTAGGCTTCTATTGAAGAACATCATGGCGGGAGTTTGGTTTGTAACCATATGTGTTGCATTCCTGTATGCAAACAAGAAGTTATCTACCTTATGCTGAAGTTTTATGTCTTCATTACCCGTGGCCTTTATGGCCTTCTTGAAGGTCTGGACAAACCTTTCAGCCAATCCATTGGTGGCGGGATGGTATGGGGCGGACGTGTAGTGCTTAACCCCATTGTTTTTTAAGAACTTCCTGAATTCTTCGGACACAAATTGCGGTCCATTATCAGAACAGATCTGTTCAGGCAGCCCATTCCTGGCAAATATGGTCCTTAATACTGTGATGGTTTTTTCCGTGGTGGTGGAGGACATCTTTATTACCTCCAGCCACTTGGAGTGTGCATCAACCGCGATTAAGAACATTGAGTCCATAAATGGACCAGCAAAGTCGATGTGTACCCTTTGCCATGGAGATGAGGGCCACTCCCATGGATGTAGAGGGGCTTGTGGTGGAGCGTTTTGGACCTTCTGGCATCCTAGGCAGCTCTTGGTCATTTCTTCGATGTCTCCATCGATACCTGGCCACCATACAAACGCCCTGGCTAGGTTCTTCATTTTCACTCCACCCAGATGCCCCTCGTGAAGCTCCTTTAGAACTTTATCCTGGAGTTTGGGTGGAATCACCACTCTGGATCCACACATCAAGGTTCCTCGGCACACTGACAGCTGTTCTCTTCTTTGCGAGAATGCTGGCAACAGTGGTTCGCCATGTGCTGGCCATCCCTTCACTGTTAAATTGTAGACTCGTGAGAGAGTCGGGTCATTTCTCGTTTCCCTTTCAATGGCAGAATTTGTTACTGGTAGACATTCCACTATGGTAGAGTGGAACATCTCCACTGGATCTACTGTAGGTGCCTCTTCTACTGTTGGCAACGGTAGGCGCGATAAACCGTCAGCATTCCCATGCTGTTTTGATCCTTTGTATTCTATGTCATATTGGTGTGCCCCTAGAAAAAGGGACCACCTCTGTAGCCTTTGCGCTGTCATAATGGGAACACCCTTTTTAGGGTTGAATATGGAGATGAGGGGTTGATGGTCAGTCAACAAGGTAAATTTTTGTCCGTGTAGGTAATGGTTGAATTTCTTCACTCCCCATACCAGGCTGAGTGCTTCCCTGTCGATTTGGGCATAGTTACGCTCAGCTGAGTTCAATGAGCATGACGCAAAAGCTATCGGCCGCTCCGAGCCATCAGAGAATCTATGCGATAATACCGCTCCTACGCTGTAAGGGGATGCATCGCACACCAGTCTGATTGGCAGTGATGGGTTGTAATGAGCCAAAACTTCCTTGGACGTGATTAAGTCTTTGCATTTATGGAAGGCACATTTACAGTCTTCGCTCCATTTCCAAATTACTCCTGTTTGTAGCAGTTCATTAAGAGGGTGCAGAAGAGTTGATAAGTTCAGTAAAAATTTATGATAGTAATTTATCAATCCCAGGAACGACCTTAATTGTGAAACATTTTCAGGTGCTGGGGCTTTTATGACCGCTTCAATTTTTTCAGGTGACTTATGCAACCCTTCCTTATTAATTATGTGGCCACAATATGATATTTGTTTCTGGAAAAATTCGCACTTGGGGCGATTTGCTCGTAGGCCCTGTTCTCTCAGCCTAGTGAGCACCTGCTCCAAATTGGCAAGGTGCTCATTGTCGTTTTCTCCTGTTACAAGGATGTCGTCTAGGTAGCATTGAGTCCCCGGAATCCCTTGGAGGACTTGCTCCACAGCTCTTTGCCAGATAGCTGGAGCTGATGCTAATCCGAAAACCAGTCGATTGTACTGGTACAGGCCTTTGTGTGTATTTATCGTGAGATACTTTTTAGAGGCCTCTTCAACCTCCATCTGTAGATATGCCTGTGCCAAGTCAATTTTGGTGAAACGTTTCCCTCCAGATAGTGAGGCGAAAATATCTTCTATCCTCAGAAGAGGATACTGTACCGTGTGAAGGACCGGGTTTACAGTCACCTTGAAATCTCCACAGATGCAAATTTTTCTCTGTTCTTCAGATTTATCATTATTCAACGTTTTCATCATGACCAGGACGATGGGTGTTGCCCACTCGCTCCAATCTATCTTGGATAATACGCCTGCCTTTTCCAAATTCTCCAGCTCTGCCTTGACTGCTGGACGAATTGCGTATGGCACCGGCCTTGCCTTAAAAAACTTGGGAATTGCCGCATCTTCCACTTTTATTGAGGCGGTGATGCCTTTCAAGGTTCCTAGTTTCTCTTGGAACACTTCCTTGGCGTTGGCCAAGATGTCTTTTAATCGTTCAGGTATGACGTCATCCTCATTTTTTTTCTTACTGGTCACCGTCAGTGCCTGAATGGAGTGCCAGTCTAAACGTATCTTCCTGATCCATTCACGTCCCAACAGCGGTGGACCACCATCTTGTAGAACGTATAAATACAACTTCTGTATTTCCTTGCTGTTGTATACAACAGGCACCCTTATTTTCCCTTTGGGGTATACTTTCTGCCCCGTATATGTTTTCAAGGTAATGGATGTGTCTTTCAAAGGTATATGCGGAAATAGCCGCTCGTAATCCCGTCGATTTATGACGGTCAGAGCTGATCCTGTATCTAGCTCCATTTTAACTGGGGACCCTGCTATCGTGAGGGTAACCCAAATGGTCTGGTAATCTTCTTTGGCAATTACATTATGTAATTTGAGACAGCTTAGTCTCTTGTTTCCGGAGTCGCTATCGCTCTTCTGGTCTTCAGAGCTAATGTCCGTCATCATTTGTACCTTTCTGTACTTTTCTTTATTGATTTTTTTTCTGTCCGTGGATTTTTTTTGTCCAGATCGGCATACCCGTGCAATGTGTCCAATCTTTCCGCATTGCCTGCATGCTTTGTCCTTGAACCAGCAGTCCCTCTGGTCATGGGTGGATCTGCCACAGCGATAACATCTCTCGAAACCCTGTGGCCTAGAAATTCAGTTGCGTTCGCCAGCCGTTAACGCCATAAGAGGGGTATATTTCCAGCGCTAGGCACTTAGTGCCCGGGCGCAGGCCGATCTGCGCCTACGCCCAAATTCAGTAGACATTTAGCACCGGCGCAAAGTGTTTGCGCCCGCTCAGCTGCGCGCGCAGCTTATGACATCATTTCGTCGTGCAACGCTGTTTGTGCGCCCCAAACCGGAAATTCAGTGGCGCCCGCCCAATGTGGGCGTGGCGCTGTTAAGAACTGTGAAGTGGAACGCAACAGAGGCCCTGTGGGCCTCGGGGAGTGCTAATTAAAGGGCACTTACACTGACCTATAAAGCCCAGCCATTTTGCTGCAATGACTTTACTGCTTTGGATTTCTGGACAGAGACCAAGGAACAGAGCTTACTGATTTGGGACAACATAGGAGAGGTATTTTTGGCTTCTGGCCAGAGCTTTGACATTTGAATCATTGTGATTTCACTGTTTGCAAGTTTATTATGGGGGCTGTATGGGGTTCCAACCCTCAGTTGCAGCATTATGTGCGAAGGGCTCGCAGACGCTGTGTGAGAGGGCCAGCCATGCCTAGACGCAGAGGGGCCATCAGGCGTCGGCAACGTAGGCCTTACCCACTCAGGCAATACCGGCAGCAGGTGTCCTATCTCACCATGACTGCGGCGCATTGTGTTAAGAGGCTGCACTTCAGAAGGGAGGTGGTTGCAGAGATCTGCCAGCTGCACAGAGATCTGCGTCCACAGCTGATGTGCAGGACGTCTCTCTCGGTGGAAGTGAAGGTCACGGTGGCTCTGAACTTTTATGCAAGCGGCTCCTTCCAAGCCGCTGCTGGGGACATAGCGAACATCTCCCAGTTCGCCGCGCATCGCTGCATCCGGCAGGTCACCGATGCACTTTTCACGAGGAGACACCAATTCATCTCC
Organism: Somniosus microcephalus; assembly: GCF_052327205.1. Classification (NCBI taxonomy): domain Eukaryota; kingdom Metazoa; phylum Chordata; class Chondrichthyes; order Squaliformes; family Somniosidae; genus Somniosus; species Somniosus microcephalus. The sequence goes on along the minus strand of NC_140991.1, from coordinate 144,419,582 downwards.
TTCCCCATGACCCTAGAGAGGCAGGAGCAGTGTGCAGTCGGATTTGGCAGGATCGCGGACTTCCCCATGGTGCAGGGCACCATTGACTGCACGCATGTGGCTATGCGGGCACCTATCGACAATGCCGAGGATTACCGCAACCGGAAGGGCTACCATTCCCTCAATGTACAGCTAGTGTGTGACCACATGCAGTGCATCCTAGCTGTCAATGCCCGCTTTCCAGGAAGCAGCCACGATGCATTTATCCTGCGCTAGACTACTGTGGCTGACATGTTCGAGGCACAGCCTCCACCAAGGGGATGGCTTATTGGGGACAAGGGCTACCCTTTGTGTACATGGCTCATGACCCCGCTCCGCGCGCCCAGGACCCCAGCGGAGGAGGCATACAACGAAAGCCATCAAGCCACAAGGAACATCATAGAGCAAACGATTGGCGTCCTCAAGCAACGGTTCCACTGCCTGGATCGTTCCGGCGGATCTCTACAGTATTCGTCGGATAGAGTCTCCCAGTTCGTCGTCGTGTGCTGCATGCTGCACAACCTGGCTATCCGCAGGACTCAGGCACTGCCACCTGATGTTGCACCACCACCTCAGGAGGACGAGCAGGAGGACCATGAGGAGGAGGAGGAGGAGGAGGAGGAGGAGGAGTACCAGCCCAGGAGGGAGCCACAAGGTCCAAGGGCCGTCCGCCGGCGGCTTATTGAACGACACTTCTAGGCCCCCTGTCAGGGAATGGCCTGTGGCAATGAACGCACCTGAATGCAGCCGCTCCGCAAGCCCTCAGCCGGTTAACGCAACAGCCACTTGAAACATGACGCCTGGACATGCTGAATAAATAAAAAGCTTTATTTTACAAACTCAGGGCCCTTCCCACATGAAACAGAAAAACAGACGAGACCCCCAAAAAACAGTCAAAAACATCTGTCACTCCCACAATCTGGGGAGGAATAACAAAACTTGCCCATCCAATTGGCCTTCATCATCGGCCTTACAAAAATAAGCCCCCCCCTCCACAACACAAACACCCCCATAAAAACAAAAAATGCCTTCATCTTCGGCCTTACCAAAATAAGCCCCCCCCAGAACACAAACACCCCCATATAAAAAAAACCGCTATCACCACACTCTAATGGGTGTGCCGAGAGGACGAGTTCTTATGCAGGCTTCTCCGGCCCCTGCCCGACCTGCTGCTCCGCCTCAACCTGGGCCCTGTGGGTGTGGCAAGGCTGGGGGAAGGCTCCTGAGGGCCACAATGCGTGACGGCAGATGCCCTTGGGGGTCGGCCTAGACGAGGCCCGGCCCAGGAGGGGCCGGCTGCTGACTGCTGCAGCTGTGGCTGGCCAGCATCAGTCTCAGCAGCAGCTCGTCGCACCTTGACTGGGGGAGTGGCAGTGTCGGCTGCACCAATGGGGGCAAGCTGGCTGATGCCAGGCGCGCGCTGTTCGCCAGAGACACTGGCACTCGGCCGGGCTGGCAGTGCAGCAAGCGCAGCAATCTGGTGGAGGCCAGACCGCTGTGCTGCAGCAGGGCGGCGGGTGCCCTGGCGATGCCTCCGCGCCACAGCGAGTGTGGCAGAAGTGAGTGCCCGAACTGCCCTGGTATGTGCCCGCATCAGATCTGCCAGTGCCTGGACGGCACCACTCATGGACTCGCGACTCGCGTCCTGTGCTGCCGCGAGTTGCTGGACACCCCTGTCCTGCGCTGCCGCGAGTTGCTGGACACCCCTGTCCTGCGCTGCCGCAAGTTGCTGGACACCCCTGTCGTGTGCTGCCGCGAGTTGCTCGACCCCCCTGGCCTGTGATTCCCCGAAAGCGACCACACTATGAGCCAGGGACTCAATGGCCTGAGGCAACTGTCCCACAACCCCCATGAACTCCTTGTGGCGCCGCTCCGACGCCGCGGACATCTCATCAAGGAGGCGAACCTCCTGGGCGAGGACCATCTCCGGACTGGAGGGCGGACTCTCCCTCTGGGGAGAAGGCCGCCGAGCTGCCCGACCCTTCCCGCGTGCCTCGACCCCACTGGGCCCAGGAACTGCCCTCCCCTGCAACACTTCCCCCCTCTGGGGAGAAGGCCGCCGTGCTGCCCGACCCTTCCCACGTGCCTCGACCCCACTGGGCCCAGGAGCTACACCCCCCTGCAACACTTCCCCCTGCCTCTCCTCCAGGCCAGACGTCTCCCCTCCATTGCCATCCCCTGGCGCGGATGAGGGTTCCCCCGATGTGCCGCCTTCCTCCTGGTCCTCGTCGTCCTCCTCCTCCAAGGGCCTGGCACTCTGAGCTTCAGGGACCACCTCCTCCTCACCAGCTGAAAGCCGGAAGGCACAAGAGTAGCTTTAGAGTGAGGACAGGGCGTCAGCGAGGGAGGCATGAGTGGTGGCATTATGCGCATTGGTCGGACAGTGGGAAAGGATGTAGATCTGAAGCGCAAGGGCAACGAGAGAGGTCCAACCGGTCATGTCCTTACCAGTGGGTCCCAGTACAGGGTCCGCATCTCCAATGGCAACAGGGCCAGCCACCCGGCCACGCATGAGTCGAGCCACGCTCTCCTCCAGCTCACTGAGCGCCTGGTACTGGGGACGGCCTCCCCCGGTGGCAGACTGGCTCCTCAAATTCCGTGCCAGCTTGGCCTGCAAGAGAAAGGACGGCCTCTAAGTACAGTGTGGTGCCCTGTTGCTGTGTGCACTGCCTCCCATGGTTGAATAGCTTGGCCAGTGTGGTGCCCTGTTGCTGTGTGCACTGCCTCCCATGGTCGAATAGCTTGGCCAGTGTGGTGCCCTGTTGCTGTGTGCACTGCCTCCCATGGTCGAATAGCTTGGCCAGTGTGGTGCCCTGTTGCTGTGTGCACTGCCTCCCATGGTCGAATAGCTTGGCCAGTGTGGTGCCCTGTTGCTGTGTGCACTGCCTCCCATGGTCGAATAGCTTGGCCAGTGTGGTGCCCTGTTGCTGTGTGCACTGCCTCCCATGGTCGAATAGCTTGGCCAGTGTGTTAAGTGCAGAAAGTGCTATTGATGATCATGCCAGTGCCATAGCTGTGGGAGGAGGGCTGGCCATTAGGCCTTTGAGGTCCCTTTGCCCATAATGTGAGGTGCACATGCAAGGATGAGGAGGACACTGGAAAGGGTACTCACCTTCACCATCCGAGTGAGGTCGTTGTACTTCTTGCGGCATTGGTCCGCACTCCTGGGGACATCGCTGGTGGATGACACCCTGTGGGCGATTTTCTTCCAGGCTCTCCTGTACTGCCTCCTGGGAGCCTTCTTGCCACTGTCCGGGCACAAGATCTCTCTTTTCTTTTCCACACCATTAACCAGCATCCTCAAAGCATGCTGGGAGAAGCGCTGCGCTCGTTCACGGGCCTTCTCCATGGCTTCAGGCGCTATTTGGGTCCACCAGCAGTGTTGAGGCCTAGCTGCAGGGCTCCACTATGCAGGGCGTGGCAGCAGTCAAAGTCGACCCTTCCCCCTTTAAGAGCTGGCCGGCGTCAGGGTGTCTGCTGTCAATCAAAACATGACCGCACCTGCGCTGCGCCCGGCCTCGGCGTTATCAGTCCGCATCGCCGGCTGAGCGCCTGAAGATAGCAGTGCAACGCCAGTTTCAGCGCTCGCCCAAACTCTTGGCCAAATCTACTGAATTTCGGCGAAGTGGCCTACACTTTCCGGCAGGCGCTAACTTTAGCGACCGCCCGACTTTACCGCCCCAAAAGTGGCCAGACTGAATTTCTAGGCCTGTGTCATTTCATGGGTGCTGAAGTCCTGTGTCTTTTGCTGTATCTCTGCAGCTCCTCTTGCGGCTGCTTTGTATGATACAGCCATACTGAAAGCCTTGTCCAGTGTCAAATCTTTCTCAGAAAGCAACCTTTTCTGTGTTCCTTCACTTAGGAGACCGCAGACGAATTTGTCTCGAAGAGAATCTGCCAGTCCTGCCCCGAATTGGCAGTGCTTTGATAGCTTTCTTAATTCGGTGAGGTAATCAGTGTTACTTTCATTCTTGTGCTGATTCCTCTTGAAGAATTTGAATCGTTCCGCTATCAGCAGCGGTGTTGGGTTTAAGTGCTCCTGTAGGGTATCAACAATTTCCTTAAAATTCTTGTCCTTTGGTTTGGCTGGAGTGATTAAGTTTCGTAACAGCCCGTATGTCTTTGCGCCCATTAGATTTAGAAGTACTGACGCCTTTTTATCATTTTCCATTCCATTTGCTGTGCAATATACCTCTACTCTTTCCACATATGTGGTCCAATCCTCTATATCGTTATCGAAAGCATCAATATTGCCAGCCTTAGGCATCCTGGAAAAAAAAATGGCGCTTCCCGCGCTTTCCTTTCTTTCCTGCAGAAAAAAATGGCGCTTCCCGCGCTTTCCCGCCGCTGCTGCTGCTGACAACGCTGTTTTCCGCGTTTTTAAAAAAAAATTTTATTTACAGGTGGAGACTCGTTCCCGCCGGACTCTCTGGGACTTTTCCCCCCCTCTGCTAGGTCCGAACGCCGACCTGCTTTGCAGCGCCGGCCGTCTCCCGAGTGCTCCCCCCCTCTGTTTCTGTTTGCCTCCGCCTTCGCTGCTTGGCCTTGCTGCAGAGCCAGCCGATGGAGCCCCAGCCCGCCGCCCAGGAAGGATTATTGCAGTACCTGCCACCAGCTCGGCTAGCTGGTGAAACCACAGTTTTTTTTTCTTGCTTTTCTTCGACTTTGGACGTCTGAGGAATCGATGTCCTTGAGGTGCTGCCGAATTGCAGGTAAGTCCATTTCCAATTCGTTGCCACTGTTGTATCCGTGTGTTAATAGAGACACTGAAGGCAGGAGTTGGTTTCACAGGTGTTTACTGAACAAAGTCTGGAGGTGAACTAACTGATACAACACAATATACAGGCTTATATAGCCCGAGTGGCCATTACCGGCATTACAGTACACAGGGGGCCCTTAAAGGCACATACACTACAGTCACCCCGCAGCTTAAGAATGTGCAGGTGGAGAGAGAATGGGTGACTGCCAGACAGAAGAGGAGGACCAGGCAGGTAGTGCAGGAGTCCCCTGAGCCCATCTTGCTTACCAACCAGTATTCGGTGCTGAGTACTGGTGAGGGCAATGGTTTCTCTGGGGAGTACAGCCAGAGTCAAGTCCACAGCACCATGGAAGGCTCAGCTGCACAGGGGTGGGGAAGAGGAGAGGGAGAGCAATAGTGGTAGGGGATTCAATAGTTAGGGGAGCAGACAGGTGTTTCTGCGGCCACAGACGTGACTCCAGGATGGTATGTTGCCTCCCTGGTTCCAGGGTCAAGGATGTCACTGAACGGCTGCAGGGCATTCTGAGGGGGGAGGGTGAACAGCCAGAGGTCGTGGTCCATATCGGTACCAACGACATAGGTAGGAAGGGGGATGAGGTCCTGCAGGCAGAGTTTAGGGAGCTAGGAAAGAGGTTAAAAAGCAGGACCTCAAAGGTAGTAATCTCCGAATTACTACCAGTGCCACGTGCTAGTGAGTACAGAAATAGGAACATGGAGCAGATGAATGCGTGGCTGGAGAGATGGTGTAGGAGGGAGGGCTTTAGATTCCTGAGGAATTGGAACTGTTTCTGGGGGAGATGGGACCTCTACAAGCCAGACGGGTTGCACCTCAACAGAAACGGGACCAATATCCTTGCGGGGGGTTTTACTAGTGCTGTTGAGGAGGGTTTAAACTCATTTGGCAGGGGGGATGGGAACCTGAGGGTAGAATCAGAAGGGAGAAAAGCTAAGCTGGAAATAGAAGACAGGGGTTCAGGCGAAGGGGTATTTAGGAAGGCAAAGAGAAAGGAGAAGGCAATAGTGCAGGGCAGGGGTAATGATAACCAGAATGTATCAGGAAGGGGCAGAGATTACAAGCATAAGAGTGCACCAGAAAATAGAGTCAGAGTAAGGAAAAATGATAAGATAAAATTAAAGGCTCTTTATCTGAATGCACGCAGCATTCGTAACAAGATAGATGAGTTGACGGCACAAATAGAAATAAATGGGTATGCAGCAGCGGCGGGAATCCCAGCGGCAGTATAAAAAGGTAAGCCCGAGCGTGGGTAGGCGTTCCAATCTCCAATCTCAGAGGGAGAGAAGTAAAAAGTAATCAAGGTGTGACGTCACCACAAAACAGGTAAGTGATTGGTTGGGAGTATTTCTCTCTTTATTTAAACTTTAACTCTGTGGTTTATAGTTTTTAAGGTCTCTGTGGTGTAGTGGGGACAGTTTGTAAATCAGGGCCCTTAAATATATCATTTAACTGTAGTTGTAATGAAATCTGTTTGTCTTGCCTGTATTCGTTTTGCACTCATGTATATTACCCTCCCCCACACTGTGTATAGTTTCACTTCCTCTTTCCTGACTAACCTGGAAGGTTCCAGGTCTTGGCTCTTGGCTCCGCCCCTGACTTCTCTTACATAAAGATCCCAGGATCTGTATGACTCATTCCTGTGAGCCAGTCGGTGTGTTGAGATGTTAGCTCTGATCTTAGTGATTAAAAGCCAACTTGTTTAAGTTAATAACTTCTAGTTTTGTGGTTATTGAAGGCACATCAGTAGTGAAATTGGTGGGATTCATTTGTTTAATTTAATTGCAATTAATTAAATGGTAAGTCATGGCAGGACAGCCCAGTGCTGTGGTATGCTCCTCCTGCGCTATGTGGGAACTCAGGGACACTTCCTTTGTCTCTGACAACCATGTGTGCAGGAAGTGTGTCCAGCTGCAGCTACTGGCAGACCGCATTACGGTGCTGGAGCAGCGATTGGATATATACTGGACCATTCGCGATGCTGAGGACGTCGTGAATAGCACGTTTAGGGAGTTGGTCACGCCGCAGGTAATGTTGGCACAGGCAGAGAGGGAACGGGTGACCAACAGGCAGAGTAGTAGGCGCAGGCAGGTAGTACAGGGGTCCCCTGTGGCCATCCCCCTCTCAAACAGATACACCACTTTGAGTACTGTTGGGGGGGATAGCTTAACAGGGGAAGGTAGCAGCAGCCAACTCCCTGGCACCAGGGGTGGGTCTGCTGCACAGGATGGGAGGAAAAAGACTGGGAGAGCTATAGTGATAGGGCATTCTATTGTAAGGGGAATAGATAGGCGTTTCTGCGTCCGCAAACGAGACTCCAGGATGGTGTGTTGCCTCCCTGGTGCAAGGGTCAAGGATGTCTCAGAGCGGCTGCAGAACATTTTGGAAGGGGAGGGTGAACAGCCAGTTGTCATGGTGCATATAGGTACCAACGATATAGGTAAAAACTGGGATGAGGTCCTAAAAGCTGAATATAGGGAGTTAGGTAAATTAAAAAATAGGACCTCAAAGGTAGTAATCTCAGCATTGCTACCAGTGCAACGTGCTAGTCAGAGTAGAAATACAAAGACATTTCAGATGAATATGTGGCTAGAGGAATGGTGCAAGGGGGAGGGATTCAAATTTCTGGGACATTGGAACCGGTTCTGGGGGAGGTGGGACCAGTACAAAATGGACGGTTTGCACCTGGGCAGGGCCGGGACTGATGTCCTAGGGGGAGTGTTTGCTAATGCTCTGGAGGAGGGTTTAATCTAAAATGTAAGGGGGTTGGGAACTTGAGCGGAGAGACAGAGGAAAGGGAAACAAGGATAAAAGCAAAAGACAGGAAGGAGAAAAACAAAAGTGGCAGGCAGAGAAATCAAGGGTTTAAATCAAACATGGCCACAGTAAATAATAATTCTAAAAGATCTAAGAGCGTTAAAAAAACAAGCCTGAAGGCTTTGTGTCTTAATGCAAGGAGCATTCGTAATAAGGTGGATGAATTAGCTGCGCAAATAGAGGTAAACGAATATGATATGATTGGGATTGCGGAAACATGGCTCCAGGGTGGCCAAGGCTGGGAACTCAATATCCCGGGATACTCAATATTCAGGAAAGATAGGCAAAAATGAAAAGGAGGTGGGGTAGCATTGCTGGTTAAAGAGGGGATTAACACAATCGAAAGGAAGGATATTAACTCTGATGATGTGGAATCTGTATGGGTAGAACTGAAAAATACCAAGGGGCCGAAAACGTTAGTGGGAGTGGTATATAGACCTCCAAACAGCAATGCGGAGGTCGGGGATGGCATCAAATGGGAAATTAGAGAAGCGTGCAAAAAGGGCACAGCAGTTATCATGGGTGACTTTAATCTACATATAGATTGGGCTAACAATACTGTGGAGGAGGAATTCCTGGAGTGTATACGGGATGGTTTCCTGGACTAATATGTCGAGGAACCAACTAGAGATCAGGCCATCTTAGGCTGGGTATTATGTAATGAGAAAGGATTAATTAGCAATCTTGTGCGAGGCCCCTTGGGTCAGAGCGATCATAATATGATAGAATTCTTCATTAAGATGGAGAGTGAAATAGTTGACTCGGAGACTAGGGTCCTGAATTTAAATAAAGGAGACTACGATGGTATGAGGTGCGAGTTGGGTAGGATTGATTGGGGAATGACACTCAAAGGGTTGACGGTGGATGGGCAATGGCAAACATTCAAAGATCGCATGGATGAACTACAAAATTTGTTCATCCCAATTTGGCATAAAAATTAAACAAAAAAGGTGACTCAACCGTGGCTAACAAGGGAAATTAGGGATAGCATAAGATCCAAGGAGAGGACATAAATACTGGCCAGAAAAAGCAGCAAACCTGAGGATTGGGAGCAGTTTAGGATTCAACAAAGGAGGACAAAGGGATTAATTAAAAGGGGGAAAATAGAGTATGAGAGTAAGCTTTCAGGGAACATAAAAACTGACTGTAAAAGCTTTTTATAGATATGTGAAGAGAAAAAGATTGGTGAAGTCAAGCGTAGGTCCCTTGCTGTCAGAATCAGGGGAATTTATAATGGGGAACAAAGAAATGGAAGAGCAATTAAATACATACTTTGATTCTGTCTTCACAAAGGAGGACACAAATAACCTCCCAAAGATGTCAGGGAACATAGGGTCTAATGACAGGGAGGAACTGATAGAAATCAGTATTTGTAGGGAAATGGTGTTAGGGAAATTGATGGGATTGAGGACTGATAAATCCCCAGGGCCTGATAATCTACATCCTAGGGTACTTAAGGAAGTGGCCCTAGAAATAGTAGATGCATTGCGGGTCATCTTCCAAAATTCGTTGACTCTGGAACAGTACCCATGGATTGGCGGGTAGCTAATGTTACCCCACTGTTCAAAAAGGGTGGTAGAGAGAAAACGGGGAATTACAGACCGGTAAGCCTGACATCGGTAGTGGGGAAAATGCTAGAGTCCATTATAAAGGATGTAATAGCAGAACGATTGGAAAAAAGTGACCGGATCAGACAAAGTCAACATGGATTTACAAAAGGTAAATCGTACTTGACTAATCTACTGGAATTTTTTTGAGGATGTAACTGGTAAAATAGATAAGGGAGAACCAGTGGATGTGGTGTATTTGGATTTCAAAAGGCTTTCGATAAGGTCCCGCATAAGAGATTAGCATGTAAATTTAAGGCACATGGGACTGGGGGCAAGGTATTGACTTGGATAGAGAACTGGTTGGCAGACAGAAAGCAAAGAGTTGGAATAAATGGCTCTTTTTGCGAGTGGCAGGCAGTGACTAGTGGGGTACCGCAGGGATCAGTCCTTGGACCCCAGCTATTCACAATATATATTAATGATCTGGATGAGGGAACTAGATGTAATATCTCCAAGTTTGCAGACGACACAAAGCTGGGTGGGCGTGTGTGCTGTGAGGAGGATACCGAGAAACCTGGGATGGCAGGAATGACGTTTGAGGAGAGATTGGGTCGATTGGGCTTGTACTCGCTGGAGTTTAGAAGAATGAGAGGGGATCTCATCGAAACTTATAAAATTCTAACAGGACTAGACAGACTAGATGCTGGAAGGATGTTCCCAATAGTCAGGGAGTCCAGAACCAGGGGTCACAGTCTAAGGATAAGGGGTAAGCCATTTAGGACAGAGATGAGGAGGAATTTCTTCACCCAGAGAGTGGTGAACCTGTGGAATTCTCTACCAAAGAAGGCAGTAGAGGCCAGTTCATTAAATATATTCAAGAAGGAGCTGGATATATTTCTTAAGGCGAAAGGGATCAAGGGATATGGAGAGAAGGCAGGAACAGGGTACTGAATTTGAATGATCAGCCATGATCTCATTGAATGGTGGTGCAGGCTCAAGGGGCCGAATGGCCTACTCCTGCTCCTATCTTCTATGTTTCTATGATCTGATAGCCATTACAGAGACGTGGTTGCAAGGTGACCAAGGCTAGGAACTGAATATTCAGGGATATTTGATGTTTCGGAAGGATAGGCAGAAAGGAAAAGGAGGTGGGGTAGCTCTGTTAATAAAGGATGAGATCACTGCAGTGGTGAGGAATGATATTGGCTCTGAAGCTCAAGATGTAGAATCAGTTTGGGTGGAGATAAGAAATAGTAAGGGTAAGAAGTCACTGGTGGGAGTAGTATATAGGCCCCCTAACAGTAGCTATATTGTAGGACAGAGTATAAATCAAGAAATAATGGGGGCTTGTAAGAAAGGTACTGCAATAATCATGGACGATTTTAATCATCATATAGATTGGACAAATCAAATGGGCAAGGGTAGCCTTGAGGACGAGTTCATAGAGTGCATTTGGGATGGTTTATTAGAGCAATACGTTGAGGAACCAACCAAGGAGCAGGCTATTTTAGATCTGGTAATGTGTAATGAGACAGGATTCATTAATGATCTCATAGTAAAGGATCCCCTAGGAAAGAGTGATCATAGCATGGTAGAATTTCAAATTCAGTTTGAGGGTGAGAAACTTGGGTCTGAAACTAATGTCCTAAACTTAAATAAAGGCAATTACAATGGTATGAGGATAGAGTTTGCTAAAATGGACTGGGAAAATAGATTAAAGGCTAAAATGGTAGATCAGCAGTGGCAGACATTTAAGGAGATATTTCATAAATCTCAGCAAAGGTATATTCCAGTGAGAAAGAAAGGCTCTACGAGAAGGATGCACCATCCGTGGCTAACTAAGGAAGTTAAGGATGGTATCAAATTGAAAAAAAAGGCATATAATGTTGTGAAGATTAGTGGTAGGCCAGAGGATTGGGAAATTTTTAGAAACCAGCAAAGGATGACTAAAAAAAAAGATAGCGGAGTATGAGAGTAAACTAGCAAATAATATAAAAACAGACAGTAAGAGCTTCTACAGGTATGTAAAAAGGAAGAGAGTAGCTAAAGTAAATGTTGGTCCCTTAGAGGATGAGACTGGGGAATTAATAATGGGAATACAGAAATGGCAGAGACTCTAAACAATTATTTTCGATCGGTCTTCACGGTAGAAGACACTAAAAACATCCCAATAATAATAGATAATCAAGGGGCTATAGGGAGGGAGGAACTTAAAACAATCTCTATCACTAGAGTAAAAGTACTAGGCAAATTAATGGGGCTAAAGGTGGACAAGTTCCCTGGACCAGATGGCCTGCATCCTAGGGTCTTAAAAGAAGTGGCTGCAGAGATAGTGGATGCGTTGGTTGTAATCACCAAAATTCCCTGGATTATGGCGAGGTCCCAGCAGATTAGAAAATTGCAAATGTAATACCACTATTCAAAAAAGGAGGGAGACGGAAAGCAGAAAGCAATAGGCCAGTTAGCCTAACATCTGTCATCGGGAAAATGCTGGAATCCATTATTAAGGAGGTAATAGCAAGACATTTAGAAAATCATAAGACAATCAAGCAGAGTCAACATGGTTTTATGAAAGGGAAATCGTGTTTGACAAATTTGCTAGAGTTCTTTGAGGGTGTAACAAACAGGGTGGATAAAGGGGAACCAGTCGATGTCGTGTATTTGGATTTCCAGAAGGCATTCGATAAGGTGCCACATAAAAGGTGCACAAGATAACAGTGCACGGGGTTGGGGGTAATATATTGGCATGGATAGAGGATTGGCTAACTAACAGAAAACAGAGAGTCGGGATAAATGGGTCATTTTCCGGTTGGCAATCAGTAACTAGTGGGGTGCCACAGGGATCAGTGCTGGGGCCTCAGCTATTTACAATCTATATTAATGACTTGGATGAAGGGACCGAGTGTACTATAGCCAAATTTGCTGATGATACAAAGATAGGTGGGTTAGCAAGGTGTGAGAAGGGCACAGAGTCTGCAAAGGGATATAGATAGGTTAAATGAATGGGCAAAAATTTGGCAGATGGCGTATAATGTGGGAAAATGTGAGGTTCTCCACTTTGGAAGGAAGAATGAAAAAGCAAATTATTATTTAAATGGCGTGAGACTACAAAATGCTGTGGTACAAAGGGATCTGGGGGTCATAGTACATGAAACACAAAGGCCTAGAAATTCATTGACGCCACTTTTGGGGCGCTAAAGTGGGGCGTCCGCTAAAGTTTGCGGCCGCCGCCAAATCTAGGCCACTTCTCCGATATTCATTAGCTTCGCCCTATTAGTTCGGGCGAGCGCTAAAACTGCTGTTGGACGCCTCTCTTTGGGCGCTAAGCCGGAGGTGGTGATCGATAGCGCCGAGGCCGGGCGCAGCGCAGGTGCGGCCATCTCGTGACTGACAGCAGACACCCTGGCGCCGGCCAGCTCTTAAGGGGGAAGGGTCGACTGTGTCTGCTGCCACGCCCTGGATAGTGGAGCCCTCCAGCTAGGCCTGAACACTGCTGCTGGACCCAAATAGCGCCTGAAGACATGGAGAAGGCCCGTGAACGTGCGCAGCGCTTCTCAGAGCGTGATCTGAGTGTGCTGCTTGCTGCTGTGGAGAAGAGGCGCCATGTTTTGTACCCGGACAATGGCAAGAAGGCGACGGTCCGCGTCTACAGGAGAGCCTGGAGGCATGTTGCCAGCAAGCTGTCAGCCAACAGCGACGTCCCCAGGACCGGTGCCCAATGCCGCAAAAAGATAAATGACCTCACATGCATTGTCAGAGTGAGTACCCTTTCCAATGGCCTCCTCCTCCTTGCATGTGCACCTCACATTATGGGCGAAGGGACCTGAAAGCTCTAATGGCCAGCCTTCATCCAGCAGCTATGGCACAGGCATGAGCATCAATTGCACATTCTGCACTGAACACACTGGCCAAGCTATTCCACCATGGGAGGCAGTGCACACCAGATCATGGCGACACACTGGCTAGGCTATTCCACCATGGGAGGCAGTGCACACCAGATCATGGCGACACACTGGCCAGGCTATTCCACCATGGGAGGCAGTGCACACAAGATCACGGCGACACACTGTACTTAGAGGCCGTCCTTTCTCTTGCAGGCCAAGCTGGCGAATAATCGCAAGAGCCGGACTGCGACCGGGGGAGGACGACCCCATATCCAGCCACTCACCGACCTGCAACATCGCGTGGAGCGCCTCATGGGTGGCCGGGTGATTGGGCCCGTTGCATGTGGAGATGCCGACCCTGTTCTGGGAAGCAATGGTAAGGACATCACCTTTTGCACCTCTCTCTTCCCACTTGCGCATCAGATCTACATCCTTTGCCACTGTCCGACCAATGCGCTGAATGCCACCACTCATGCATCCCGCACTGACGCCCTCTCCTCACTCTAAAGCTACTCTTGTGCCTTCCTGCTTTCAGATGGTCAAGAGGAGGTCCCTCAACTTGCCAGTGACAGACCCTCCGAGGAGGAGCAGGAGGAGGAGCAAGAGGAAGGCGGCCCATCAGGGGAACCCTCAGCCGCGGCCACCCAGGCCAATGTAGGGGACACGTCTTCCCTGGAGGGCAGCGTGGCGGAAGTGTCGAAGGGGAGGGGAGCTCCTGGGACCTGCGTGCTGCAGAAAGGCGGGAGGGGGGTGGAAGCTCGGCGGCCTTCTCCCCAGAGGGGGGATGCGTCGGAGGGGAGTCCAATTGCTGGGCCCAGCGGCCTCCAGCAACGCAGGAAGGGTCAGCCAGCTCGGCGGCCTTCTCCCCAGAGGGAGAGTCCGGCCTCCAGTCAGGAGATGGTCTTCGCCGAGGAGATGGAACGCCTCGAGGACTTGTCCGCGGACTCGGAGCGCCGGCACACGGAGCTCATGGCGGCAGTGGCACAGTTGCCTGAGTCCATCGATTCCCTCTCTCGGAGTGTGGCCGAGTTCGGGCCCTTAGAGGCCACCAGTCGGGCGGAATACCGGGCAGATCTTTCAGCGACTGGCCAGGTGATTAGTGGTGCCGTCCAGTCACTGGCTGCTCTGCTGCGGGCAGTGAACAGGTCAACACGGGCACTCACTGCTGCCACACTCGCTGTGTCAGCCAGGCATCGCCAGGGCACCCGGCGCGCTGCAGCAGCACAGCGGTCTGTCCCTCGGCAGATTGATGCGCATGCTGCAGTGCTGGCCCGGCCGAGTGCCAGTGTCTCAGGCGACCAGCGAGCGCCTGCCATCCGCCAGCTTGCCGCCATTCCTCCAGCCGCCACTGCCACTCCCCCAGTGGAGCTGCCAGGAGCTGCTGCAGCGACTGATGCTGGCCAGCTGCAGCAATCAACAGCCGGCCGCTCGACGCCCAGACCTCGACTAGGCCGACCCCCAAGGGCATCTGCCGTCACGACATGTGCCCCTCAGGAGCCTGCCCCCAGCCTTGCAGCAGCCAATGGCCTTACTTTGAGGCGGAGCAGCAGGGCGGGCAGGGGCCACCCAAAGATGGCCAAGGCATCGCCCTAGCGGGCCAAATAGTCGAATGTGTGGCCATTTGTGTTTGTTTCTTGAGGCCGAGAATTGGATGTTTGTTTTTTGAAGGCCGATGATGTGATGTTTGTTTTGGATGAAGGCCGAGAATGACGGCCATTTTAGTTGCCCTATTTTGTTAATCCTCCCCAGGTTGTGGGAGCGAGTAATGTGTTTGAGTGTTTTTTGGGGGTTTCCTCTGTTTTTGGTTTTCATGTGGGAAGGGCCCAGAGTTTGTACAATAAAGCATTTTATTTATTCACATTGTCCATGTTTAATCTTTGAAGTGTTTGTTGCCTTAACCGGCTGAGGGCTTGCGGAGCGGCTGCAATCATGTTCTATCATTGGCACAAGCCATTCCCTGACAGGGGGCCTAGAAGTGACGTTCAATAAGCCGACGACGGGCGGCCCTTGGACCTTGTGCGTCCCTCCTGGGCTGGTACTCCTCGTCCTCGTCGTCCTCATGCTCCTCCTGCTCCTCCTCCTGAGGTGGTGGTCCAACGTGAGGTGGCAGTGCCTGAGTCCTGCGGATAGCCAGGTTGTGCAGCATGCAGCAAACGATGACGAATTGGGAGACTCGATCCTGCGAATACTGGAGGGCTCCCCCGGAGCGATCGAGACAGCGGAACCGTTGCTTCAGCACGCCGATTGTTTGTTCTATGAGGTTCCTCGTCGCTTGATGGCTCTCGTTGTATGCCTCTTCAACAGGGGTCGTGGGCGCGCGGAGCGGGGTCATGAGCCAGGTACACAAAGGATAGCCTTTGTCCCCGATAAGCCATCCTCTTGGGGGAGGCTGTGCCTGGAACATGTCAGCCACAGTTGTCTGTCGCAGGATAAAGGCATCGTGGCTGCTGCCTGGAAAGCGGGCATTGACAGCTAGGATGCGCTGCCTGTGGTCACACACCAGCTGTACGTTGAGGGAATGGTAGCCCTTCCAGTTGCGGTAATCCTCGGCATGCTCAAGAGGTGCCCGCAAAGCCACATGCGTGCAGTCAATGGCGCCCTGCACCATGGGGAAGCCTGCTATTCTTGCAAACCCCACTGCACACTGCTGCTGCTTGTCCAGGGTCATGGGGAAGGAGATGAATTGATGTCTCCTTCTGAAAAGGGCTTCGGTCACCTGGCGGATGCAGCAATGCACGGCGAACTGGGAGATGTTAGCGATGTCCCCAGTAGCGGATTGGAAGGAGCTGGAGGCATAGAAGTTGAGAGCCACCATCACCTTCACTGCCACCGACAGAGACGTCCTGCGCATCAGCTGTGGCTGCAGATCTCTCTGAAGCAGCCGGCAGATGTCTGCAACCACCTCCCTTCGGAATCGCAGCCTCCTAACACACATCGCGGCAGACATGGTCAGATAGGAGATCTGGTGGCGGTATACCCTGCGTGGGTAAGGCCTCAGTTGGCGACGCCTGTTGCCCCCTCTGCGTCTAGCCAGGGCTGCCACTCTCTCACGGCGTCTGTAAGCCCTTCTGGCATAAGGCTGAAATTCAGCGTTGCCACCCAATGCAGCCCCCATTATATGCTGGCAAACACAGAGCTCTGAATGAAGGCTAAGATAATTGGTAAGCTCTGGCCTGAGCCAAAAATACCTGTCCAAGTGTTGGTCCAAACCAGTAAACTCTCCTCCTTGGTCTCTGTCCAAAAAACCGTTGCACAAGAGTGAATGCTGCAAAATGGCTGGCCTTTATACTGCTGGGTAAGTGCCCTTTAATTAGCGCTCCCCCCGGCCCGGCTGGCCTGTGTACCGTTCCACTTCACAGTCGCTCGGGACGCCCGGCGCACAATGGGCTGGCGCGAGTGAAGTTCCGGTTTGGGGCGCACAAAGGGCGTTGCACTATTAAATGACGTCATGATCTGCGCGCGCAGCAGGGCGCGCGCTAAGACTTTGCGCCGGCGCTAAATGTGTCCTGAAGTTGGGGAGAGGCGCAGATCGCGCTGCGCCCGGGCGATAAGCGCCTAGCGCTCGAGATCTACTCCCCCTAAGGCGCTAATGGCTGGCGCGCCCAACTGAATTTCTAGGCCAAAGAGTTAGCTTACAGGTACAGCAAGTAATTAGGAAGGCTAAAGGTATGTTGGCCTTTATTGCAAGGGGTATGGAGTATAAAAGTAGGGAAGTTTTGATGTAACTTTACAGGGCATTGGTGAGACCGCACCTGGAGTGCTCCGTACAGTTTTGGTCTCCATATTTAAGGAAGGATATACTTGTATTGGAGGCAGTGCAGAAAAGGTTCACTAGGTTGATTCCTGGGATGAAGGGGTTGATGTATGATGAAAGGTTGAGCAGGTTGGGCCTATACTCATTGGAATTTAGAAGAATGAGAGGTGATCTTATTGAAACATTTAAGATTCTGAGAGGATGTTTCCCCTAATGGGGGTATCTAGAACTAGGGGGCATAGTTTCAGAATAAGGGGTCGCCCATTTAAGACAGAGATGAGGAGGAATTTCTTCTATCAGAGGGTCATGAATCTTTGGAATTCTCTACCCTGGAGAGCTGTGGAGGCGGAGTCATTGAATATATTCAAGGTGGAGATTGACAGACATTTGAACTACAATGGAGTCGAGGGGTATGGGGAGAGAGCGGGAAAGTGGTGTTGAGGCCAAGATTGGATCAGCCATGATCTTATTGAATGGCAGAGCAGGCTCGAGGGGCTGATTGGCCTACTCCTGCTCCTGTTTCTTATGTTCTTATGTTATGTTCAATACGAGGGAAAAACCTACTTGATCTCATCCTCACCAATCTACCTGTCGCAAATGCATCTGTCCATGACAGCATTGGTAGCAGTGACCACCGCACAGTCTATGTGGAGACGAAGTCCCGTCTTCACACTGAGGACACCCTCCATTGTGTTGTGTGGCACTACCACTGTGGTAAATGGGATAGATTCAGAACAGATCTAGCAGCTCAAAACTAGGCATCAATGAGGTACTGTGGGCCATCAGCAGCAGCAGAATTGCATTCCACCACAATCTGTAACATCATGGCCCGGTATATCCCTCACTCCACCATTACCATCAAGCCAGGGGACCAACCCTGGTTCAATGAGGAGTGCAGAAGAACATGCCAGGAGCAGCACCAGGCGTACCTAAAAATGAGGTGCCATTCTGGAGAAGCCGCAATACAGGACGCCATGCATGCTTAACAGCAGAAGCAACATGCTATAGACAGGGCTAAGCGATCCCACAATCAATGGATCAGATCAAAGTGTTGCAGTCCTGCCACATCTAGTCATGAATGGTGGTGGACAATTAAAGAGCTAATGGGAGGAGGAGGCTCCATGAATATTACCATCCTCAATGATGGCGGAGCCCAGCACACGAGTGCAAAAGATAAGGCTGAAGTGTTTGCAACCATCTTCAGCCAGAAGTGCCAAGTGGATGATCCATATCGGCCTACTCCTGAGGTCCCCACCATCGCAGAAGCCAGTCTTCAGCCAATTCAATTCACTCCACGTGATATCACTGAGCGCACTGGATACAGCAAAGGCTGTGGGCCCCGACAACATCCTGGCTGTCGTGCTGAAAACTTGTGCTCCAGAACTAGCCGTGCCTCTAGTCAAGCTGTTCCAGTACATCTACAACACTGGCATCTATCCGACAATGTGGAAAAGTGCCCAGGTATGTCCTGTCCACAAAAAACAGGACAAAGCCAATCCGGCCAATTATCGCCCCATCAATCTACTCTCAATCATTAGCAAAGTGATGGAATGTGCCGTCAACAGTGCTATCAAGCAGCACTTACTCACCAATAACCTGCTCACCGATGCTCAGTTTGGCTTCCGCCAGGAACACTCAGCTCCAGGCGTCATTACAGCCTTGGTTCAAACATGGACAAAAGAACTGAATTCCAGAGGTGAGGTGAGAGTGACTGTCCTTGACATGAAGGCAGCATTTGACCGAGTGTGGCATCAAGGAGCCCTAGTAAAACTGAAGTCAATAGGAATCAGGGGGAAAACTTTCCACTGGCTGAAGTCATACCTAGCACAAAGGAAGATGGTAGTGGTTGTTGGAGGTCAATCATCTCAACACCAGGACATCGCTGCAGGAGTTCTTCAGGGCAGTGTCCCAAGCCCAATCATCTTCAGCTGCTTCATCAATGACCTTCCCTCCATCATATGGTCAGAAGTGGGGATGTTCGCTGATGACTGCACAGTGTTCAGTTCCATTTGCAACGCCTCAGAAAATCAATAAAGCAATCCCTGTGCTCATGCAGCAAGACCTGGACAACGTTCAGGCTTGGACTGATAAGTGGCAGGTAACATTCGCGCCACACAAATGCCAGGCAATGACTGTCTCCAACAAGCAAGAGTCTAACCACCTCCCCTTGACATTCAACAGCATTACCATCACCAAATCCCCCACTATCAACATCCTGGGGGTCACCATTGATCAGAAACTTAACTGGACCAGCCACATAAATACTGTGGCTACAAGAGCAGGTCAGAGGCTGGGTATTGTGCGGTGTATGTCTCACCTCCTGACTCCCCAAATCCTTTCCACCATCTACAAGGCACAAGTCAGGAGTGTGATGGAATACTCTCCACTTACCTGGATGAGTGCAGCTCCAAAAACACTCAAAAAGCTTGACACCATCCAGGACAAAGCAGCCCACTTAATTGGCACCCCATCCACCACCTTGAACATTCACTCCCTCCACCACTGGCGCGCCGTGGCTGCAGTGTGTACCATCTACAAGATGCACTGCAGCAACTCGCCAGGCCTTCTTCGACAGCCCCTTCCAAACCCGTGACTTCTACCACCTAGAAGGACAAGGGCAGCAAGCACATGGGATAACCACCACCTGCAAGTTCTCCTCCGAGTAACACACCATCCTGACTTGGAAATATATCGGCCGTTTGTTCATCGTCGTTGGGTCAAAATCCTGGAACTCCCTCCCTAACAGCACTGTGGGAGTACCTTCACCACAAGGATTGCAGCAGTTCAAGGCGGCGGCTCACCACCACCTACTCAAGGGCAATTAGGGATGGGCAATAAATGCTGGCCTTGCCAGTGACGCCCACATCCCATAAACAAATTTTTAAAAATTGTAAATTGGAACTCTGTACCTGATTGCCTGGTCCATTATTGTGTTCAGTGCAGCTACTAATACATGTTAATTAGATTCTTCTAGCAGCATTCAGGTGGGAAAGGATTTGTTGTTTAAAGGTGGGCGTGAAGCTATTCAATTCAATGACCAGTATTCTGTGGCTTCTTATAAAGTTATGTTTGTTTGGCAGCAGTACTTGGGGGGACATCCATCATTTTGAATTCTGTGAATGTCTGATCACCTAAATGTAGTTATGAGAAATACAGTTTTAATGTCTTTAGTTCTGCTGTATCTTCAAATGAAATTGGGATATATCTTGGCTGAATTGCACCCAGAGACCAGTCAATCTGAAGCCATCAGCGGTGCAAGTCTAATCAGAGGACTCCATGGTAGTGAGTAGACACATAAGAAGTAAGGAATCTTGTTTTGAGGCTCACTTTTATGTTGAGGGTTAATGCAGAAGATACGTCTTTGTTGTTTTTGGTATTTCAAGGCGATAGTAAAAGTTTGTCATTACTTTACAAAAATCCATGGCCTTTCTGGCTCACTGCTGCTGTTACTCCACCCGGAGTATGGCAGAAGGCCCAATAATTAATCAGGGACCCAGATATATTGGCTGAGATTTTGCTCACCTTGGCGGGTCAGGTTTGGCCAGTGTGGGTGGTGCGTCGTGGCCCTGCTGCTGGCTCCATCCCGCTGCCAAAAATGAGCTTACCTTAATGGGGCTTATTAAGTCCGCCCAGAACATTTCCCGGCCCAATTAGATGGAGCGAGCATGGTGATGTCATTCATGATGCATCTTGAGCCCGTTTCCTTAAAGGGGCCATGGCCACCTTACTTTTGATGTTTGTGCTGTCAGTGTTCTACAGCATTGAGGTGCTGCAAACACTGACAATCACTGCACAGAGGTGCAGGGCTGCACCCAGGCTCTCCATGACTCCCTCCATATGCTTATGGAGGGAGTCACAGCACGCAGGGAGGTCCTCTTTCCTTCCGATGGGCTGAAGACACTTCCCCAGGAGACCAAGGCAGCCTGATTGCACATTGCAGAGGAGGCCACAAGCAGGGATGTCATCAGGAGAACCTGGGTGCAATTGCGCAAACATTTCAATGATCTCATAGATCAAGAAACGTTAGTACAAAGCCACACTCACCTTCACCCTGCTCTGCCTCTCATCACATCCCCATCACTCTGCCTTCCCTACCCTACTCCTGCACATCCTTACACCAACTTACCTTGCACCTCCACCCATCCCTCTCTCTCTATCTACATTATCACATCCCCATCTCACTAGCCACCCCTCACACTCACCCTCATCCTAGTGCAATCATACCAACTAACAACACACAGGGGTAGCCACTTGGGTGTTTTTATCCAATGTTCATGTAAAGTTTCATTTAAAGTGCAGTCAAACATTGAAACCGTTATTTTCAACACTTTGCGTTCTTGGACAGATTTGTGTGAACCTTTGGAAGTGGCATAGTGAGTTGCAGTGAATGGTGAGACATAACGGTACCCCTCGCAATGGTGACAAGTGTGAAAGGAATGGCTTGAACATTGTAGGGATGCTTTATGGTGTTGGTGTGGACTGGTGCCAACCTGGCACATCATGTGATAGCCAAGGTGTACAGCATCAAGTGAAGTAAATCTGGCCATGGTGAGGCCATCCCTGGCCTCCTGGGTAGCAATGTGCTCGGGTGCTGATGCCCACTGTCCTGTGCAGCATCAGGTGATTGCAGAGAAGGTTGGTGTTGTTGTTGGTGCTGCTGGTATGCCTGGTGCTGCTGGTGTTGGGGCTGATCGTGGTCAGATTCTGAGGACCAAGGTGAAACAGTATAAATGGTACCGATGCTGATGGCATAGATGGCAGGTGAAGTTAAGATGACAGAATCATTCTGTCAATGGTGAGAGAGGTTGTTCCAATGAGGTGACACTGGATAGAAAGTTTGCTCCAAACACTTGCAACCTGCATAAAGCTCAATCTCTGTTCCAAATGGAGTAAGCAACAGCTTCTGTGCTTGTAAAGTGAACAGCCGTGAGGTGGGAGCTTTTATAGTACATTTCAAACTGTCAACTAATCAACTGATTCAATGGCCATTCAACTCCCATATCAGGTTAACAGACATGGTTCACAAGCAGCATGGACCCCGTGGGCGAGCAGTTAAAGGTAAAGGTAAAGTTAAAACCATTATTAAGGGTCTGTCAACAAGCCAGTAATTGCTTTAATTGGGTCGCCCACCTCTGTGGGTCGGGTCTGATCCGAGATCACAGACGCGCCATTGGGAAAGGCGCTTTGCGGAGGGATGACAGCGGGTTCCAATCAGTTACTGGGCGGGGTGGGGGCTATTTTTGGTGGGACCACCATCTTCTCCAAACATGGCCCCCTATGCCAGAGGAGTCATGGCTGGGTGATCGACTTCCAGACCAAGAATTTCCTCAGCCCTGGCCTGGGTTCTTCTGGGAAATCATACAGTGGGAGAAAGCAATCTGATTGACTTGCTCAGTTGCAGATGTGGGGCCCACATGTGGCTCACGATCTGGGTGTTTGCCTGAACCCCAGAAGATTAGCCTGTCTGGGATCAAACCCAGATTCACCACTTGGAGTAAGATATGCAAGGGTAAGCTCTAACTTGTGTAAATGTACCACATTTCACACAATCCTCATGGATTCTGCCCATCTCTGCTGGATGCATATTGGAGAAGTTGTAGCCAGAGTGACACACTTATACACAACTTTTGGTCCTGCCTCCTAAATCCAACCATTTTGGGAAGTGATTGGAATGCCACAAAGGTCATTGCCAACAATGACGTCCTTTCATTCTCCTGTCTGTGAGGACTGTCCCTGGCATGTGATATCCACTCAAGATTTACAGACAAGATGCATCCTTCATTATGGTGAAATCCTATTCCTCCCAACACAAATATGCAGATTATAGTCCTGAGGGACATATGGTAATTATAGCTTGTGGTGTTCAACTTTACCTACAACTAAGAAAGTACCAAATGGTCTGTGTCTCCTACCTGGAGGTTCATACAACAAGTTTCCACTCACAAACCCCATGAACACCCTGCAGAGGGAAGAACAAGTTGATGCCAAGTTAAAACACATCACATTGGTCCCCAGCCATATAGAAAGAGCGACCCAACCCAAAAACACCCCTAGAAAAGGTGGGATAGCTCCTATGCACCTCTGTCCAGTTGTGTAGCCTCACTTGGTGTCTGCCCCAGTCCTGAAGCATGCTAAACAACTTTACAAGCTTGCAGAACTATGCCATCAATGTGCTCCCCTGTAACTAACAGGTTGAGAATAAATAGCAGTACCATATCAATGTAAAAATCAGTGTAGGATTTAAAATTTAAAATATGATTATACCTTAACAGATAATTATTAAATGATTGCCAGTTTTCCTATTTCATTTTGTAGTTTGTCTGTTTATTATGATTGCACACATGAAATTAAATGCTTATAAAAAAATACATAGGTGCATTTAACTGAATCCTAAAATCTATACCTTTTTAAAGATTGATCTTTTGGGATTTTATTGCAACTGAAAAAAATTAAATATCATTAATGTGTTTTTTTTTGATGGGACACAACTGAATCTGATGTGGATGTCAGTGCTGAGAATGAACACTTTTTTTCCCACTTTTGTCATTCAGTGTCAACTTTAAGCACACATGGGTCAGCTCCAGCATAAAGCTCCCTTTACTCTGCCTGAACAAATGTGCCATCAACCCAACCTTAGAAGAAGACCCTCTAATTCACCAGTTTTAATTTTTCCACTTCCCACACTAGCTATCCTTTAAGGCTTGTCTGGGTGAGATTTGTAAGATAGTGACAATTAGTATTGCATTTTGGACAGTTTTGTGCTAAGAGATTGACTTGTTTGCATCTATGATGAGAGCATGTCAAAAGCTCCAGCAACTGAGTTAAGACTATCCAAATTCATATCGCATTGGATGCTTAAAGCTAACAGAGGGAGGAGAATTTCATCCCGTGGATCTAGCTGGATCTATATTTGGCCCATTAGCTGAAAAAGTAGTGTGCTAGCACATTGGGGTAGATTTTCCCAAACCTGTCGGGAAGAAGGCGGGACTTCAACTTTCGGGTTTTTGACCCGCCTACATCGAAGTCCGGCCAATCCGCGTGATTTTCCCTTGATTGACCTTGTTAAGCCCGCCCAGCGGGCTCAGCAGGCCAATTAAGGGTCACCCGACAACAGGTGACGTCACAGACTGCAATTTCATCTGTCAAGATTTCTTGACAGATGAAATATCAGCGTTTCACAGCTGTTTGAAGCTGTGAAACACTGACAGTTTGAGTTCTAACATGAGTCCTTCTGCACAGACTCAGATGGAACTCTCAGCAGCACTCAAAGCTGAAGGCTGTCACTTTTCACAGATCGCAGCCGTTCAGCTTTAAGTTCCGGCTGAGTGATGGGCTCCCGACGGCTACAGGAAGAAAGGCTGTTAAGGTAAGTACAGGTAAGTAAAAGTTCTTTACACACTTTAGACACACCAAACACACTTTTTGCACTCATGCACCCATTACTCACCTGAGCACCGACATCGCGACCCCTCCAACTCCTTCAACCCGACGGCCCGCCTGCTCAACATGGCGTGGTTTGGAACCGTCGGGAATCCCACACTAAACCCCTCAAAATAGGGATTAGGCTAAAAACTGCCTGTTAACTATCTGTTAGCAGGCAGTTAATTGGCACTAATCCCTTCCCACCTGGATTCGGCGGGTCCCAGTGCGGGGCAGGTACCCGCCGCCCCTGAAAGTTGCGTGGGGCGGGGTTTTGGGCGGGATGGTGTCGGGACCCCCAAATTCGGGATTTTCCCCCCCTACACGCCTGAAACCCCGCCCAATGGCTCGGGGAAAATCGGGGCCATTGTGTTGCTCAGCTTCTCAACACAAACAATATACGGCAGAGCATTATTAAAGGAAGACTCCAGGTCCTGGACCCTACAACACTTTACCCTGTCCTCGAGTGTATATCTAAGAAATATGTTTGTGCAGCTAACTTTGTTTTTTTTAAACTTATCATGCTGGGTTGCTACCCTGTTGAGGGGCACTATCTTTATTGTGTTTCTAAGGCTAGGTTAACATTTCTTAACAAAGTCTTCACTCCACCACAGCCTGGGGATCCACTGAAAGCAATAAGCAATGCCAGGTAGCCAAGTCTAAACAATGAAGAATCCCATTCCTCCACCAATACGGAAACAAAAAAAAATCAGATCCCCAATTATATGGCCTACCACCATTTGATAACCTTAAAAACTATATATTTTTTTAACTCAGATTGATTTGTTTTTATCAGTCTTCCAAATCTAGCCTTTAAATTGGCTGGTTACCAGCCAATAAAACCCTCTTCCATCTTCAAAATGGTTGTTGGGAGCAGAACAGCACAGGCAAGTTAAATAATTTAAATGTAAAAGAGCAAGAAAAAGGGTTTGTATTGATAGAATAGAGCTAGGATATGTAGAAAATAGAAAGTTATTTAATAAAAAATGAGCCAAAGAGAGAGAGAGTAGGGAAAAGAATAGGAGGAAAAAGGAGATGTTTGGAGACGCGAGGGTAAGGGTTCATTCTTTATTCTTGTGTAAGTTTGAGTTTTAGGCATTCAGTTCAGTAGTTTATAATGAATAAGAACATAAGAACATAAGAAATAGGAGCAGGAGTAGGCCAATCGGCCCCTCGAGCCTGCTCCGCCATTCAATAAGATCATGGCTGATCTGATCCTAACCGCCAATCCACTATCACAGAACCATCTCCTGAATCTAACAGAATTAGACACACGAAATAGGAGCAGGATCAGGCTACACGGCCCCTGGGCCCGCTCCGCTACCCACAGGGCCATGACCGATCCGAACCTAGACTCATGTCCAAATTCCTGCCCGCTCCCCGTAACCCTTAATTCCCTTTACTTCTAGGAAACTGCCTATTTCTGTTTTAAATTTATGTAATGATGTAGCTTCTACAGCTTTTTGGGGCAGCATATTCCATGGACCTACCACCCTCTGAGTGAAGTAGTTCCTCCTCATCTCAGTTTTGAAAGAGCAGCCCCTTGTTCTAAGACTATGCCCCCTAGTTCTAGTTTCACCCATCATCGGGAACATCCTCCCCGCATCCACCCGATCCAACCCCTTCACAATCTTATATGTTTCAATAAGATCGCCTCTCATTCTTCTGAACTCCAATGAGTAGAGTCCCAATCTACTCAAACTCTCCTCATATGTCCATCCCCTCATCCCCGGGATTAACCGAGTGAACCTTCTTTGTACTGACTCGAGAGCAAGTATGTCCTTTCTTAAGTATGGACACCAAAACTGTACGCAGTATTCCAGGTGCGGTCTCACCAATACCTTGTACAACTGAAGCAATACCTCCCTATTTTTATATTCTATCCCCCTAGCAATGAAAGCCAACACAGTAATAAATCTGCCCCTTACGTTACAGTAATTTTATTGGTAATATTAGGGTGGAACTGTCAACTTTGGCAGGGATGTAACATGGGCAATAGTGGATCGGCTAGCCATTATACACCCCACCTGATTGATGGAAAGGGAACTCGAGCGGGCTGTATAACAGGCAGCCAATCCGCTGTCTTCCACTTTACATCCCCCCCACCCCACCACCCCGCAATAGTAAGTTCCATCTTAATATTACAGCAATAAAATTACTGAAACATATGGACCACTTTATTACTGTGATATTCAGTATAGGGCTCTAACAGAGCCTTAATGGCAGAAGCAAAGGAAGTATAGTTGGATCATTATGGAAATAAATTGATTTTGTTGTGTGATCTGAGCTGCCAAATTGGTTTTCTGGCTATAACAGTCAAAAGACATCCCTGAACTCTAAATGTAAGAAGATGACTGCATTGTGTAATAGTACAATTCCCTTTTCTTTATATTTTTTGTTTCACAAGAGATTTCAAAACGGAATGAAAATTATTTGAATTGTGTTTTCATCCTTGTTGACCCAAACTGAAACCACATGGGTTTCCATAACTAGCCACAGTGTTTGCTCGCAGAATCCTTGTCTGCACTTGATATGTTTCTAATCAAAAATAGTTTACCATCTAGCAGAATGCAATAGTCGCTAAGGGTCTTGCTTCACATTGCCAGTGCATGTTTAAATGCACTGTGTAATCAGGCATTTCTGATTTTCAAACATCATATCCTATTTTAGATTATCAGAAATGGCAGTGAAAAAATTAATATGCTGCAATTATTTTATGATACAAATAAGCTTTTGGAGAATTTCAGAAATATAATCACGAAATAAGAAAGCATTCCTCAAACCATTATTTTTTGAGTTTCTCAAGCCTTTCATATATAGGACAGTGTTTGAATTTCTGTACAAACCTCTTTGTGATGTGAAATTGCAGCAGATTCGCTTTTCCTCTAAGCTTCTTTGATTGGACTGAGCTTGTGTCATTGCCATGGTAACAGCTCAGTTCAGCTCAGCAGGTTATTAACATGTTTCTTTCTTCCCACTTCTGCCTGTGATATGATTTAGTACCTTTGAGTCCCACTCTAAAACTGACTAGTTTATTACTTGAATCCTGAGGATCATGTGACAAGTTTCATCAATTCTCAGGTGAGCTGTAGGTGGGATTCTTCACAACAGCAGAACTTCTCTTCTGGAGGGTGCGGAGATGTTAACATCTCTGGTCAGCAGAGCATACAATGGTATTAGTATCAGTATCATGGGTCCAAATTTTCTTTTTGGGACGCAGATGTATAAAGGAAGCTAAATTATGTACAATGGCATTCAACAGAATCAATAGTTTACTACTGAAGCCACGCACAAAAAACATTTGTGATAATGAACTTTAGCCCCTTACTACATATTGAATTATCATCGTGACAACCATTCAGAAAAAGAGAAGTTGAAGAAAATATCCAAATTGGTATGTGGCCTTTTCTCCTGGTTTTGTTAGTTTAAAAAAGTTAACATTTATGAAAAGTACAATAAAATCTTTGTCTGTGTTTGAGGGGGAGGCAAAACAGATATGGTTGAAATCATTTTGAGTGCTGCCCTTATTTTCATTAATTTGGCTCCTGCTCTCAGATAAGAGCTGTTATGAGGTAGGTTTTAAGTGTGTGTAGCTTTTAACTCATAGGCCTCGATTTTCATTGAGCTGTGGAGGCGGGCTTGGGGGCGTGCGGGGGGTTAAAATCGCAAAAACTGGCGGGCGGGACCCCCCTCCCCCCCGCCTGGTTCCCGACTCCGAGCAACTTTAACTGTCGTGTCTGATGGTCCCGACTCCGTCCCGCATCCAACAGGCAGGACTGGTCATTAAGGCCCTTAACAACCACAAAATTGCCTCTATAATCCTATTTTGAAAGGCCTTTGCGAACTTAACCCTTTTCCCACATGAAACACGCCTGGTGGGAAACACAAATGTGAAACCTGGCGGGAGCATTATTGGATTGCTGACTATCAACTGCAGGTCAACCATTAAAAAGGAGATTTGATCAGCCATGATTTTCAGGTGGCAGGACTTAGTGGTCTCAGGTCTGGGGCAACTTTTAGAAGGCTTAACCACACCTGTGGAAGGTTGGAGCCTCACATCCATCTCCAGTGTGACCTGGGAAACCCCTCTCGCCACCTTCACTCAGCGCTTCCTCAACGGAGGCATATACCAGAAGCATGGGAGCCATTTATTTCCTTCCCATCTGGGCATTAGAGGAGCTTGAGCACCAGCCGTGGCAGCAGCAGAACCAGGAACAACAGCACCAGCAACAGCAGCAGCAGCAGGAGCGCCAGGCTGCTGCTCACCCACCTGAAGCTGCACAGGCCAGAAGGGGCCAGCGCCTGGAAGCCCGTCGGCGCAGGAGATACCCCCCAAACAGGGTCTACAGACGCAGGGTCAGCTACCTCAACATGTCTGAGCAGCAGTGCCAAAGGTGACTCCGACTTTCGCGAGAGGTAGTGACTGACATCTGCGCAATGCTACAGCAAGACCTGCTGCCCAGAGGACCAGCTGGACAAGCATTACCAGTGGCCATCAAAGTCACCACCGCACTCAACTTTTGCCTCAGGCTCATTCCAGGGATCAGCAGCAGACATCAGCGGCATCTCTCAGGCGGCCGCACACACTTGCATCATGCAGGGAACTGATGCCCGCTTTGCCCTCGCGCACAATCACATCCATTTCACCAAGGATCGAGCAAGTGTCACGGCACGAGCGGTTGGATTAGCTAATCTGGCAGGCTTTCCAAGGGTGCAGGGCGTCGTTGACTGCACACATGTGGCCCTTAAGGCACCCCATCGCAATCCAGGTATTTTTGTCAACCGCAAGGGCTTCCACTCCCTCAACGTTCAGCTGGTGTGTGACCACAAGAAGGACATTTTGCATGTTTGTACCATGTACCCTGGCAGTTGCCATGACTCCTTCATACTGCGCCAGTCTAGTGTGCCTCCGCTATTCAGTCCACCAGACCAACTTAACGGATAGCTACTTGGAGACAAGGGCTATCCCCTGAGGACGTGGCTAATGACGCTGTTGAGGAGGCCAGCCAACGAAGCTGAGGAGCACTACAACTCCAGCCACATTTCCACCAGATCCATTATCGAGCAAACCATTGGTTTGCTGAAGATGCGCTTCAGATGCCTGGATAGATCAGGTGGAGCCCTGCAGTACTCAGCAGCCAGGGTCTCCAGAATCGTCGTGGTTTGCTGTGCACTTCACAACATGGCACAGCGTCGTGGCTTGCAGATTCCTGAGGACCAAGTGGCTCCTCACATATCCTCCTAAGATGAGGAGGAGGAGGAGTGTGAAAACGAACATCCTGCAGAGGCCCAGCAACCAGCGGCAGCATTACGCGAGAACATTGCTACCCGGGATGCAAGGAATGCACTCATCCTGGCCAGATTTGCTTAGCCTAGTCAATCAAACACTTTTGCCTCGCTGCTTCTTACCAGAGTTTTGACAATGGCCAAGAACCAGAGGATTCCTAGTACTCTGATCACCATACAGACAGTTGCAAGTATTCCTAAGGCCTCAATATGGAAGTCCCAATAGCGAAATGACAGACGCCACAACTGCAACATTTGCCATCAGAATTTTTATGTTCAATAACGACGTGATGGCTCTTTTACAATAAACACAAAATTGCACCCAAGTGACTACCCTTGTGACTATTTGTGTAGAATTTTCCTCTTACGCATGCTCCTACGTGGTGCCTCCCCTGTGGCTTCAGCAGATGTGGAGGCCCCTTGCTCACTTTCCTGCTGCTCCTGTCTCGACACCTTTGGCGGGCGTCCTCTGGGTTTGCGAGCCTGTGAGGGCTCATCAACAGTCTGCTGCTCCTGCGGCTGTGCAGGGGTTGAGACGTCCATCTCACTTGGGTATGGACTCCGGTGGGACTCTGACCAAGGGCT
The DNA here is from genome assembly GCF_052327205.1 of Somniosus microcephalus. Lineage (NCBI taxonomy): Eukaryota > Metazoa > Chordata > Chondrichthyes > Squaliformes > Somniosidae > Somniosus > Somniosus microcephalus. Next base: position 144,389,497 of record NC_140991.1, on the reverse strand, counting down.
CTGCAGTGACATGGAAGTGTGAGCGCTTGGAGAGGAGCCTCCACTTCCTTGAGGTCTGCCACCAACCTCCCTCTCTTGGGTCAGGTCCCCCTCAGTGCCTGCAAGTGGCTGGAGAGCACCTTGCTGCACATCAGGGGGGCCATGGGGACCTGTATCTGCAATGGCAGTCCTACTCAGAAGGACTTCCATGAAGGTCTGGTTTCTCTGTTCAATAGATGCCCATCGCTCCTCAAGAGATGTCATTCTATTCTGAACAATGACCATGTTTTCCATACCCTGGCGAATAAGCTCCTCCATGGCCGTAGCCATTCTCTCCTCTACTTTAGCCATCCTCTCCTCTACGGTAGCCAGCCTTACCACGGAGGTAGCAATCCTTTCCACGGAGGTAGCCATCCTTTCCGTGGTGATGCGTTCATGCGCCAATGACTCCACAAAGGCTCTGCTCATGTTCGCTATGGACTCCTCCATTCGCTCCACACTCACAGCGACCCTAGTGACAAAACCTGCCAGAGACTCCTGCATCTGTGCCTGGAGTTCCATCACCTCTGATCTTATGGATGGACCCAGAGGCAGAGGGTCGACATGCTGATGAGCTGAGCTGGCAGAGTCCTGCGCCCTCCGACGAGGACTCTCCACTGCTGTCCCTGTCTGAACAATCTGCTGATGCTCACTTGTGAGCTGTGATACACCAGGTGACAACACTACTCTATGTCCCGAAAGTCCCACTGAGGTGAGTGCCTGCGCTGGTGCTGGGTGCGCTGAATTCTGCTGACGCTGCGCCCTCAGAGGTTGCAACTCCCTCTGAGGAGTCTGGCTGCTCAGCCTCTTCTTCCTGGCTCGGGGGGGCAGATGCTTGTGATGGTCCTATGAGGGAGTAAAGGAAAGAGTCACAGATGTGATGCAAAGGCTACATGCACATAGCTTTTTGCAGATGTTCATAAGTCCATCTGTTACAGCTTCACAATCATTATCAGTGACTCATGCAATGTCAAAGAGAGAGATGGGAAACTTTTCTGTCACCAGCTTGCTGTGTTACACCATCTGTCCATCCCCCATGCGCGAATCATCCTCTATTCCCATAATTTCTAGGACGGCCTCCTCCCAGGGGGTCAGGTGGGCTATTGAAGCTGTCCCTCCTCCTGTCCTGGCTCGCTCTCTTTTGTAGTGAGCTCTCATTTCCTGCAATGAGGGAGACAAGTGGAGGTTGAGTGAGAATGAAGGAGTGAGTGTCGAGATTGCATAGCATAGATACTTAGAAAGAGACAAAGATGGAGTGAGGTTGCAAGACCAAGGGCCCTCCCTGTGTGTTGTCAGTTGTGTTTAAAGCATCAGAGTGATAGGGAGTGTGAGGGCTGCATGGTGGAATAGTTATGTGAATGTGAGCATAGAGAGAGGGAATGGGTAAGGGTGCATGGATGTCAGTGTCAAGTGGGATGTGGAGGAAGAGATTGCTAAAGCTGAGTGCTGGTGAGGAAAGGCAATGGGGATCAGATTGAGGGTGATGGGAAATTCATACTCACCTTTCCAATGCGCTGAAGGTCATGAAATCTTTTCCTGCACTGTATCCATGTTCTGCGGGTGACTCCCAAGGAGTTGACTTCCTCAGCCACCTGCATCCACACAGCCTTGGTCTGAGTGGGAGGCCTCTTCCTCCCTGATGAAGGGAACAGGACCTCCCTGTTGGCCCTAGCCCTATCCACTAATGCCTGCAGTGCCACCTCGTCAAATCAAGGAGCTGATCTGGCCCTCCCACTTGTCATATTTGCTGCAGCTCCCTCACACTGCACAGTCAAAAAGTTTGGCAGTCTGCAGAAGAAGCAAGGCTTGCTGTGGACCTTAAATGCAGCAGCAATGATGACGTCATTGGAGGGGACTTTCAGTCATGAAAAACCCATTTGCAAAGGCTTCCCACACGTTGGAAATCCAATTGGCTAATTCAGTTAAAATTGCATCAATCTCCCACATCCATTTAGATTCCTGTGGGAAACGCGAAATTCAGATAACACGACACCATCCCGCACCTGAGTTAAAATCCCCCCCATAGTATTTGGGACAATGGGGAATATCCATGACTAGATACAATTTGTGGATCCTCAATCCTTCCTGCTGGAATGCCCTTCCCTATGCACTGGCTTCCTAGAGGTTACGCTTATAAAGTGAGAGGTGGGGTTGAAATCGTTATACGAACACCAAGCTGATTTCAGTCACAAGTTCCTCTTGGTCTATTACAAATACCAATTTTGCCCATGGGAAAACTGGCATCATGGAATTTATGACCTATTATATTCACTGGAGGAAGCTGTGTAGAAACAATAACCAATGAGAGGAGAAAGAATTGAAAATATATTTTTCCTTCTTTAATGTTTCTTTTGGTGCATCACGATCCAGATAGAAAACACGAAACTAAACAATAAATATAGATTAAGACCAATCAAATTCACCACAGGTTTCCCATGTAACAAACACATTTAAATCTGAAACCTATATGTCAGAAAGCCTCAGTTACAGGATATAGCAAGAGTTTACATTTACATCAACTTGGGTCAAATATCTTTCCATTAATGTTGTGAGAAGATGAAGAAGGTCTCAATCAAAACAGGAATGGTAACACTTGGCAGTGAAACCACTCCGGCACAAATCACAGTTTGTTCCACCTACCATAGCCATAGGTTGTTGCAAAATAGAAAGAGGTTCCATCTCAGATTGCACAATTACGTGGAAAGAACTTAAGTGGATCTTGTGTGTAATTAGTTTGAGAACAAGTTAGTTATTTCTGCATTTTAGTTTTAGGTTCAGTTCAATGAACTGCATATTTAGGTAGCACTGCACACTCTGGATCATCATTTCATTTTTGGATGGATTTCAAATTAAGATTATGATTTTATAATGAGCGCTTTTAACATATGGTGATCAGTCGGCACTGTGTGCTTTTTGCCATTTGTATAAAGTAAAAACACAATCTAATGCATTTGAGTTAAAGACCTTCAGTGACTTCCTCTCAACTAATTGAAATGGCTGCACTGACAAACATTTAAATTTGCCCTGAAGCTCATATTTTAGCTGTTTCACTCGCCTCCATTGAGCCCCACTTGCTCTGTTGCTGTGTACACATGTACAAGGTGACAGAGCTTTGTAGTACCCAATGGAATTAGGGTTGAGCTACACTAATCCCTCTTTGATCTGTGAAGTATAATCACTGCAAAAATCAGGTCACCACAAGATAGTTCATGATGTGGAAATAACCCAAAGACATCTCCTTTGGCTGCAGGGTTTCTGTTACCAGATGACTAAAAGAGGAAACATCCTTCTGAAGGAGTAGCCTTGTGAAGTCCAATGAAGAGATACTTTAATAACAGAGCTCATTTAAATCATCATTTTTTTGTGATTTCACAGCTGCAGTTCGAGATAATCAAGCAGCTGAATTCCCAGCAATGGGGCTCGGCCTGATGTATGGTGTACGGCAGCTATTAGCTGCACTTCCAGTGACAGCTGCTCACGTTTCAAACTGAGTAGCCACAAAGATCAATCCAGCTGGAGTTTCTGAGAGAAGACTTCCGACCCAAAGCTGTCTGAATGTATTCAATTATATTTTTTTTCACATTATTTATAAGTTGGCTATTCACTATTTCTTATTCATATGCCTACTTTATATCTTTTAAACTTTAACTGTAAAAACACTACCTTTTTTTTGGAATAAATGGGTTGTGTTTAAACATCAGGATTTGTCCAGTGAGTAACAATCAACTGTATGGCTGGTAGCAATACTTACACACTGTCCACAATCTCTTCTTCATTCTGTTCTTGTCTGCTTTAATTGTGTGTTAAATCCTCCTTTTCCTGAAGGATTGCTGGACATGGTCCTATGTTAGGCCATTTTACCATAGGGGAAATACACTGAGCGCAATCCTATTCTTACCTGACACATGTAAACACAAATACTGTTAGATCCGTGTGTTAATGGAGATACGGAATGCAGGAGTTGATTTAACAAGTGTTCACTGAACAAAGTCTGGAGGTGAACTAACTACACAAGACGCTACACAGGCTTATATACCCGAGTGGTCACTACTGGTACTACAGTATACAGGGGCTTCAAAAACATAGTTCCACTTAAGGGTACATACACTACAATTCCTCCCCTTTTAGATAAATAGTACATAACATTTTAAGTAATCATTAAATAACATTTTTACAAGAACAATAATATACACATTTGCTGAAGTTAATCAATTACAAATTCAGTCTCTCTGGAGGCTTCCTGACTCGGTCTGGATAATGCCTCGGTGGTGTAGTAGGTTCTTTTGGCAAGGTCGATTTGGCTTCAATGCCAGTGTCGGGTTCATCTGGTTCCAGTATCACTGGATCGGAGGTAGATACTATGGGTATCTCTGCTTCACCACTAGGCGTATAGAGTTGTGGTGTAGGTTGTCCTTTTTCGGATGACTCTATGATCTGGTCAGCATGGCGCCTTATTATGCTTTCTCCAATGTCCACGGTATACATCAGCGGTCCTAGTCATGTGCAAATAGTTCCAGGCTGCCATTTCTCAGTACGGTAGTCCCGGGCGAAAACTGGTTGACCTACCTGGAAGGTTCTAGTTGGCCTTTCATTCATGCTTTGAAATTGCCAGTTCTCTACGTCCCTTCTGACGTTTGGCTTGACCAAATCCAGCCGGCATCTTAGGCTTCTATTGAAAAACATCATGGCGGGGGTTTGGTTTGTAACCACATGTGTTGCATTCCTGTACGCAAACAAGAAGTTATCTACCTTATGTTGTAGATTTATGTCTTCATTACCCATGGCCTTTATGGCCTTCTTGAAGGTCTGGACAAACCTTTCAGCCAATCCATTGGTGGCGGGATGGTATGGGGCGGACGTGTAGTGCTTAACCCCATTGTTTTTTAAGAACTTCCTGAATTTTTCGGATACAAATTGCGGTCCATTATCAGAACAGATCTGTTCAGGCAGCCCATTCCTGGCGAATATTGGTCCTTAATACTGTGATGGTTTTTTCCGTGGTGGTGGAGGACATCTTTATTACCTCCGGCCACTTGGAGTGTGCATCCACCGCGATTAAAAACATTGAGTCCATAAATGGACCAGCAAAGTCGATATGTACCCTTTGCCATGGATGTAGAGGGGCTTGTGGTGGGGCGTTTTGGACCTTCTGGCATCCTAGACAGCTCCTGGTCATTTCTTCGATGTCTCCATCGATACCTGGCCACCACACAAACGCTCTGGCTAAGTTCTTCATTTTCACTCCACCCAGATGCCCCTCGTGAAGCTCCTTTAGCACTCTATCCTTGAGTTTGGGTGGAATCACCACTCTGGATCCACACATCAAGGTTCCTCGGCACACTGACAGCTGTTCTCTTCTTTGCGAGAATGCTGGCAACAGTGGTTCGCCATGTGCTGGCCATCCCTTCACCGTTAAATCGTAGACTCGTGAGAGAGTCGGGTCATTTCGCGTTTCCTTTTCAATGGTAGAATTTGTCACCGGTAGACATTCCACTATGTTCGAGTGGAACATCTCCACTGGGTCCACTGTAGGCGCCTCTTCCACCGTTGGCAACGGTAGGCGCGATAACCCGTCAGCATTCCCATGCTGTTTTGTTCCTTTGTATTCTATGTCATATTGGTGTGCCCCTAGGAAAAGGGACCACCTCTGTAGCCTTTGCGCTGTCATAATGGGAACACCCTTTTTAGGGTTGAATATGGAGACGAGGGGTTGATGGTCAGTCAACAAGGTAAATTTTTGTCCGTGTAGTTAATGGTTGAATTTCTTCACCCCCCACACCAAGCTGAGTGCCTCCCTGTTGTTCTGGGCATAGTTACGCTCAGCTAAGTTCAATGAGCGTGACGCAAAAGCTATCGGCCGCTCCGAGCCATCAGGTAATCTATGTGATAATACCGCTCCCACGCCGTAAGGGGATGCATCGCACGCCAGTCTGATTGGCAGTGATGGGTTGTAATGAGCCAATACTTCCCTGGACGTGATCAAGCCTTTGCATTTATGGAAGGCACGTTTACAGTCTTCGCTCCATTTCCAAACTACTCCCGTTTGTAGCAGTGCATTAAGAGGGTGCAGAACCGTCGACAAGTTTGGTAAAAATTTATGATAGTAATTTACTAATCCCAGGAACGACCTTAATTGTGAGACATTTTCAGGCGCTGGGGCCTTTACGACCGCTTCAATTTTTTCAGGTGACTTATGCAACCCTTCTTCGTTAATGACATGGCCACAATATGATATTTGTTTCTGGAAAAATTCGCACGTGGGGCGATTTGCTCGTAGGCCCCGTTCTCTCAGCCTCGTGAGCACCTGCTCCAAGTTGGCAACGTGCTCGTTGTCGTTTTCTCCTGTTACAAGGATGTCGTCTAGGTAGCATTGAGTCCCCAGAATCCCTTGCAGGACTTGCTCCATAGCTCTTTGCCAGATAGCCAGAGCTGATGCCACTCCGAAAACCAGTTGATTGTACTGGTACAGGCCTTTGTGTGTGTTTATCGTGAGATACTTTTTAGAGGCCTCCTCAACCTCCATCTGTAGATATGCCTGTGCCAAGTCAATTTTGGTGAAACGTTTCCCTCCGGATAGTGAGGCGAAAATATCTTCTATCCTCGGAAGAGGATACTGTACCGTGTGAAGAATTGGGTTTACAGTCACCTTGAAGTCCCCACAGATGCGAACTTTTCTCTGTTCTTCAGATTTATCATTATTCAACGTTTTCTTCATGACCGGGACGATGGGTGTTGCCCACTCGCTCCAATCTACCTTGGATAACATGCCTGCTTTTTCCAAATTCTCCAGCTCTGCCTCAACGGCTGGACGAATTGCGTATGGCACCGGCCTTGCCTTAAAAAACTTGGGAATTGCCGCATCTTCCACTTTTATTGAGGCAGTGGCGCCTTTCAGGGTTCCTAGTTCCTGTTGAAACACTTCTTTGGCGTTAGCCAAGATTTCTTTTAATCGTCTAGGTATGACGTCATCATCGTTTTTTTTCTTACTGGTCACCATCAGTGCCTGAATGGAGTGCCAGTCTAAACGTATCTTTCTGATCCATTCACGTCCCAACAACGGTGGACCACCATCTTGCAGAACGTATAAATACAACTTCTGTATTTCCTTGCCGTTGTATACAACAGGCACCCTTATTTTCCCTCTGGGGTATACTTTCTGCCCCGTATATGTCTTCAAGATAATGGATGTGTCTTTCAAAGGTATATGCGGAAATAGCCGCTCGTAATCCCGTCGACTCATGACGGTCAGAGCTGATCCTGTATCTAGCTCCATTTTGACTGGGGACCCCGCTATCGTGAGGGCAACCCAAATGGTCTGGTAATCTTCTTTGGCAATTACATTATGTAATTTGAGACAGCTTAGTCTCTTGTTTCCGGAGTCGCTATCGCTCTTCTGGTCTTCGGAGCTACTGTCCGTCATCATTTGTACCTTTCTGTACTTTTCCTTACTGACCTTTTTACTGTCAGCGGATTTCTTTCCAGATCTGCACACACGTGCAATGTGCCCCATCTTTCCGCATTGCCTGCATGCTTTGTCCTTGAACTAGCAGTCCTTCTGGTCATGGGTGGATCTGCCGCAGCGATAACATCTCTCGAAACCCTGTGTCATTTCATGGGTGCCGAAGTCCTGTGGCTTTTGCTGTATCTCTGCAGCTCCTCTTGCTGCTGCTTCGTATGATACAGCCACACTGAAAGCCTTGTCCAGTGTCAAATCTTTCTCAGAAAGTAGTCTTTTCTGTGTTCCTTCGCTTAGGAGACCGCAGACGAATTTGTCTCGAAGAGAATCTGCCAGTCCTGCCCCGAATTGGCAGTGCTTTGACAGCTTTCGTAATTCGGTGAGGTAATCAGCGTTACTTTCATTCTTGTGCTGATTCCTCCTGAAGAATTTGAATCGTTCCGCTATCAGCAGCGGTGTTGGGTTTAAGTGCTCCTGTAAGGTATCAACAATCTCCTTAAAATTCTTGTCCATCGGTTTGGCTGGAGTGATCAAGTTTCGTAACAGCCCGTATGTCCTTGCGCCCATCAGATTTAGAAGTACCGATGCCTTTTTATCATCCGCTACTTCATTCGCCTTGCAATATACCTCCACTCTTTCCACATATGTGGTCCAATCTTCTATATCACTATCGAAAGCAGTAATATTGCCAGTCTTCGGCATCTGGAAAATCTAAAATGGCGCTTCCCGCGCTTTTCCTCCGTCCCCGATGGATCAAAATGGCGCCTCCCGCGCTTTTCTTCCCCGCTGAGTTAAGATGGCACCTCCCGCGCTTTCCCACCGCTGCCGCTGCTGCCAATGCTGTTCTCCGCGGTTCCCGTTGTGACCTGCAGCTTTTCGCGGTATTTCTATTTTTTTTTTTATATATCGCTTCAATAGTTTCTCTGTTACTTGGAGAACCATTCCCATCGTGGAGCGGACCCTCTGGGACTTTCCCCTCCCTCTGCTCTGTCCGAACGCCGACCTGCTTTGCAGCACCGGCAGCGCCCTGAGTGCTCCACCCTCTCTCTTTGCTTCTGCTTCCCGACTCGCTGCCCGGCCCCGTTGCAGAGCCACCCGATCGAGCTCTAGCCTGCCGCAGCCCAGGAAGTATCAGTGCACTACCTGCCACCAGCCCGTTTAGCTGGTGAAACCACAGTTTTTTTTTCTTGCTTCTGTCTTCGACCTTCGTCTGAGGAATCGATCCCCTTGAGGTGCTGCTGAATTGCAGGTAAGTTCATTTCTAACTCGTCACCACTGTTAGATCCATGTGTTAATGGAGACACGGAATGCAGGAGTTGATTTAACAAGTGTTTACTGAACAAAGTCTGGAGGTGAACTAACTACACAAGATGCTACACAGGCTTATATACCCGAGTGGTCACTACTGGTACTACAGTATACAGGGGCTTTAGAAACATAGTTCCTCTTAAAGGTACATACACTACAAATACATCTAGCAGGAATTATTGGATAGTGATCGAGAGCAGAAACCTGGCCCGCTTTTGTTATGCCCCTATTACAAGGACACTTTGGTCAACACTAGCAATCCTTTCTTCCATCCTGGTTGAGATTAGCTGACTCAGACCAACACCAAACACGAGGCCTTCCAGACTGTATGGCTTGCTGCACAGTGCGATTGCATACTAAGCCTCAGGGGAACTTGTCTTCATTCATTTTGAACAATATATTAATCTAACACATCAACTGGAAAGGCTGGCACTGAAAATAAAGAAAGCGGGAATCAGTGAAAATATTTTACAATGGAGACACATAATTGGTTGACTGATAGAACTCAGAGGTTGGTTCCAAGTCAGGATGGTGTGTGACTTGGAGGGCAACTTGGAGGTAACGGTGTTCTCATGCGCCTGCTGCCTTTGGCAGGTGCTGCCGATGAAGCCTTGGCGAGTTGCTGCAGTGCATCTTGTAGTTGGTACACACTGCAGCCACGGTACACTGGTGGTGGAGGGAGTGAATGTTTAAGGTGGTGGATGGGATGTCAATTAAGCGGGCTGCTTTGTCTTGAATGGTGTCGAGATTCTTGAGTGTTGTTGGAGCTACACTGGTTCAAGCAAGTGGAGAGTATTCCATTACACTCCTGACTTGTGCCTTGTAGGTGGTGGAGAGGCTTTGGGGAGTCAAGAGATGAGACACTCACCGCAAAATACCCAGCCTCTGACCTGCTTTTGTTGCCACAGTAATTATGGGGCTGGTTCAGTTAATTTTCTGGTCAATGGTGACCTCCAGGATATTGATGGTGGGGGATTCAGCGATGGTAATGCCATTGAATGTCAAGGGACGATGGTTAGATGCTCGCTTGTTGGAGATAGTCATTGCCTGGCACTTGTCTGACGCAAATGTTACCTGCCACTTATCAGCCCAAGCCTGCATGGGGACATGGACTGCTTCATTATGTGAGGAGTTGCAAATGGCACTGAGCACTGTGCAGTCATCAGTGAACATCCCCACTTCTTGTGATGGAGGGAAGGTCATTGATGAAGCAGCTGAAGATGGTTGGGCCTAGGACACTGCCCTGAGGAACTTGACGTAAGAAAACTACTAGGCACTTGGTCTGAGTATTAAACAAGGCTTTAATCAACTGTTTCACAACATGGAGGTCTAGTTCTCCTTCACTAGTTCCTGTTTACAAAATGTCCTGAGCAAGCTGGGCCCCTGCCCGAGTATTTATACTCTTCCTGGACAGCGCCACCAGCAGGCCGCCCAGTATTATTTCATAAGTCATTTCTACATGAATGGCAAGATTCATGTCATCCTTCCCGCCTGAAAGATTGGAAGTCCGGTGGCTTCTTTCTACCGAGTTAATCGGACTAAGAATAGATGCAGTCATTTGGATCTCCATCTGTGGCCGGAAGGCACGTCTCCTCGGACCATGTTTTGGTCCCTGGGTCGCTTAGTTCATACCAGCGGGCTTGGCAGAGTCCATGTAACCTTGATTGACCTGAGGGGGACTGGGGAGATCGTGGCTCCGGGTGCGTTTGGATCTCTATTGGTGGCCGGAAGGCACGTCTCCTCGGACCGTGTTTTGGTCCCTGGGTCGCTTAGTTTGTACCGGCGGGCTGGCAGAGTCCATGTCACCTTGATCGACCTGAGGAGGACTGGGGAGATCGTGGCTCCAGGTGCGGGCCCCCACAGGTGCAGAGCTGGCTTCACCCTGCTCAGTAGTCAGGGACTGTCCGGTGTCCTGGCTTTGGGTGACCATCCCACGGGGAGTGCTCTGTTCCCCGGGTTGAAACATAGAAACATAGAAACATAGAAGATAGGAGCAGGAGTAGGCCATTCGGCCCTTCGAGCCTGCTCCGCCATTCAATGAGATCATGGCTGATCATCCAAACCCTAGCACCCAGTCCCTACACCGACAGCCATCCCACCCAAGCCCTATCCCCGTAACCCCATAACCTCACGTATTTAATCCCCCCTAACACTAAGGGTCAATTTTTATCATGGTCAATCAACCTAACCTGCACATCTTTGGACTGTGGGAGGAAACCGGAGCACCCGGAGAAAACCCACGCAAACATGGGGAGAATATGCAAACTCCACACAGACAGTCACCCGAGGCCGGATTTGAACCCGGGTCCCTGGCGTGTGAGGCAACAGTGCTAACCACTATGCCACCGTGCTGCCCTCATTCCAGCGGAATAGCTGACAGATCCCTTGATGTCCCAGGTAGGGCGTCATCCTCAGAGGAGCGCAGGGTATCGGTGTCATTAATACGGATCCCACCATTGATTGGGTCCGTGGGACCAGTTGGACAGGGAGCCAGATCCCGAAGTGACACTGCGGATTCCTGGCCATCAGGGTACCGCACGTGCGTACATGGGATTGACATCCGTCAGTTCCACTTCGTCGACACAGGGATCACTCTTAGAGGATCGGACGAATCTTCGGAGCAGCACGGGGCCAGGAGCTACCAACTATGATGGTTGGGACGTCCCATGAGTGGAGCAACGCTGGAACCCGAAGAATCGTTCATGAGGAGTAGTGTTGGTGGATGTAGAAAGAAGAGACCTGATGGAATGCAACGCGTCAGGGAGCATAGTTTCCCACTGCTGGTCTGATAGGTTGTGTGACCTCCGTGCAAGACGAACAGCGTTCCAAATGATAGAGTTGTATCTCTCAACCTGTCCGTTTCCAATAGGATGATATGGTGTCGTTCTACTTGTGGCGATTCCCCGTTGGGAAAGATAACTTTTGAGTTCGCTTGACATGAAGGAGGGACCCCGATCAGAGTGGATGAAATTGGCCGTACCACAAAGGGAAAAGACCTGATCGAGGCATTTGATCACTGTGGAAGTAAGCATATTGGGACAGGGGAAAGCAAAGGGAAAGCGTGAATAATCGTCCACCATAGTAAGCAAATAGGTGTTTTGTGTTGAGGAAGGCAGTGGCCCTTTAAATTCAATGCTGAGTCGCTGCATAGGCTGTGTAGCGTGTATGAGTGAGCTATCCGATGGACGGAAGAATTGCGGTTTTAATTCCGCGCAAATTCTACAAGTGGAGCATGTTCTTTTCACGTCTTCCGTAGAAAATGGGAGATTTTTAGATCGCACAAAGTATAACATACGGGTAACGCCAGAATGGCATAAGTCAGTATGAAGAGCCGCAAGAGTCGAAGTTGACATGGAAGAGCAAAATGCACGCGTGAGGGTATCCGGGGCCATATTCTCTTTGCCGGGTCGATAATGTATGGTGTAGCCAAAGGCGGCCAATTCCATCCTCCAGAGCTGTATTTTGTTATTCTTGATCTTAGTGTGTTTCCGGTTATCCAGCATAAAGGCCACGGAGCGCTGATCGGTTATAGGCGTGTAATGGTGACGAGCGAGAAAATTACTCCATTTACGTACTGCTTCGATGATGGCCGTAGCCTCCTTCTCGACAGGAGGATAATGAAGCTCGCTACCCTGCAAAGTTCTAGACAGAAATTGAACGGTTCGACGACCTTGATTCAAGGTAGCTGAGATCGCCACCTCCGATGCATCACACTTGACCACGAAAGGGAGATTTTCATCGATGGAACGAAGTGTGGCTTTTTCCAGTTGTTGCTTGAGAAGTTCGAAAGCTGAAATAGCCATTGCCTCCAATGGAAATGACTTCGCATGAAGCAGGGGCTGGATCTTGTCAGAAAAGTGGGGTATCCACTTCGCATAATAGGCAAACGTGCCGAGGGCCCGACGAAGAGAGCCGAGATTCGTAGGAGTAGGGAGCTCCTGAAGCGGACGAAGTCGCTCTGGATCCGGTTTGATGACACCATTGCCCACCCAGTAGCCAAGGATGTTGACAGATGGTACTGATTTCACAGATTTGGACTCATTTAAGGTTAAGTTGCGACGACGGAGAACGTCAAGAAATTTCTGGAGGTTAGCATCATGCTCCTTCTGGTCATGACCAGCAATGGTGATATTATCCAGATATGGAAAAGTGTCCGTTAAGTTCTCTTGTTTGACTAGGCTATCCATTGCCCGTTGGAAGATGGCCACCCCATTGGTGACCCCAAATGGAAGGTGACAAATCTGGTAAAGCCGACCATTGGCCTCAAAGGCCATATACTTTTTGTCAGAGTCCTTTAACGGTACTTGATGGTATGCGCTCTTTAAGTCAAAAGTTGAAAATACCTTGTAGTTGGCAAGGTTATTGACCATGTCATCGATGCGTGGTAGTGGGTAGGCATCCAGGTCGGTATACTGGTTAATAGTTTGCGAGTAATCGATGCAAAGACGTTTCTTGTGTTGCTTCAGAGGATTTTTAACAACGACGACTTGAGCCCGCCAGGAAGATGAACATGGCTCAATGATACCATCAGCTAGAAGGCGAGAGATCTCTGCCTCGATAAAGGATAGATCATCTTTGCTGAAACATCATGATTTAGTGACTATGGGCTTACATCGGGGGGGAAAATTGGCAAACAAGGAGGGCTCGTTGAGCGAAGCCGCCGAAAGCGCACAAAACGGTATTTTGGAAATAGTAAGCTCCGGCTTTGACCCTCCAAACTCGAAAGTGAGTCTTTTGTGTTGTTTCTGGAAATCCTGTCCCAGGAGCACATCACTGCATAGGTTTTTGGGCACCCCAAGCCGGGTGGAGAAATAAGTGCAGCCATTGAGAATAAGGTCGACAAGACAAAAGCCAGAAGAGTTGGTGGTCAGTATCGTCAGAGCCATTGCAATTTTCCTGTCCGAGGGGTAAATACACAGTTTTAACTTACTGACAGCCTGCTCACTGATGAAGCTGTCAGAGCTGCATGAGTCGATTAGTGCACTCAAAATGTGTCCATTTACCGAAACCTTCATGGCTGCATGGGACAGGCTTTGGGGAAAAACAGCTGTGATGGGAGGAGGAGCAGTTTTACCCTTGACAGCTGTAACCTTATTAATGGCTCTTGGGGGAGGAGCAGTTTTATTGATAGCAGCTGCAAAACTAGCAGGGGCTCTTGACCGGTATACCTTAGAAAAGTGGCCTTTCTCACTAACAGAGGCTCCTGACTGGCATACCTTAGATAAGTGACCTTTCTTACTGCAATAATTGCAGATTGCATTACGAGCAGGACAAAATTTCCTATACTGGAATGCACCTCCACAGAAGAAACACTTCCTTCCAGATTGCCAAGATGCCGCTAGGGCAGGGTCGTCATCAGTGAAGGCTTCTAGAGTAGGGTCGTCATCAGCTAGGATAGAGTCATCATCAGTGAGGGCTTCCGCCCGAGGCCCATTGGAGGAGTCACCAAAAGTGATAGCAGCAGTTCGTGCACGCGGTAAAAGATAGGCATCTGCATTTTGTTTTGCTAAGTCCAGAGAACATGCCTGGTCATAGGCAGCTTGTAACTTGAGGGTTTTATTCTCCATCAGATGCTGGCGTATGAAGGGAGACGCAATTCCATTAATAAAAGAATCACAAATTAACTCCTCCTGGTACTGCTCAGCTGAGACAGCTTTGAGATTATAATCCTTGCTGAGCCTGTGAAGCTTTTGAAGGAATTTGTCAAGTGATACCCTGGGTTGTTGTCGAGTTGTGGGCAGTAGATGCCGAGCAAAAATTTCATTTGGGGCCTTTATATATAGTTGCTGTAGTATTTGGATAGCGGAGTCATAGTCTGCACAGTCTTCGATATAGTCAAACACATGAGGGGATACTTAATTGGCAAGTATCTCTAACTTATCAGGAACATTCTCACTCCACACCCTGAGGAAGTTGCTGAAGGTATGATACCAGTGTTTCCATACCTTAGCAGTTGTAGGTGAATTCGGGTCCAGGTCAAGACGGGCAGGGTGGAGTAGTTTCTCCATGATGGATTGATTACTACCTCTGGTTCCCTTGTACCATTTGAGTCATAGCAGTCTGTTCCCAAAACCACTCAGAGCATGGAGCAGGTCCAGTTGATTAAATTGACTTAAGAAAACTACTAGGCACTTGGTCTGAGTATTAAACAAGGCTTTAATCAACTGTTTCACAACATGGAGGTCTAGTTGTCCTTCACTAGTTCCTGTTTACAAAATGTCCTGAGCAAGCTGGGCCCCTGCCCGAGTATTTATACTCTCCCTGGACAGCACCACCAGCAGGCTGCCCAGTATTATTTCATAAGTCATTTCTACATGAATGGCAAGATTCATGTCAGAATTCCTGCAGCAATGTCGCGGGGCTGTGATGATTGACCTCCAACCAACACAACCACCTCCCTTTGTGCTAGATATGACTCCAGCCAATTTCCCCCACTGATTCCCATTGACTTCAGTTTTACTAGGGCTCCTTGATGCCACACTCGGTCAAATGCTGCCTTGATGTCAAGGGCAGTCACTCTCACCTCACCTCTGGAATTCAGGTCTTTTGTCCATGTTTGGACCAAGGCTGTAATGAGGTCTGTAGCCGAGTGGTCCTGGCAGAACCCAAACTGGGCATCAGTAAGCAGGTTATTGGTGAGTAAGTGCTGCTTGATAGCACTGTCGATGACACCTTCCTTGAAGGGGAATACATTCAAAACTAAATTGGAAACAAAATTTCAGTGAGCAAGCGGTAAAACTATGGAACAAGCTCCAGAGGAAGCAGAAATTATTGGTTTATTCAAATACAAATTAGATAGATTTCTTTCAGAAATTATATTTTGGGATACACTGAGGCCGCGATTTCCCCTACCTCGGTGGGTCCAGTGCGGCCGGGGTTGGTGGTGGAGTGCAACCCCACTGCTGGCTCCAGCCCGCTGTCCAAAGTGATCTTATGCTGATTGGGCTTGTTAAGCCCACCCAGTGCGTTTCCCGGCCAATTGAAGGAAGCGGGTCTGATGACGCCACTTGATGAAGAGCCATCAGCCGGTTTCCTTAAAGAGGCCATGCGCAAATTGAGTTTGGCAGTTGTGCTGCAAACACTGACAAGCACTGTACAGAAGTACCCAGGCCGGAGGAAGCCACAGCACACAGGGAGATTCTCTTCCCCTCCCATGGGCAGAAGAGACCTCCCCATGAGATCAACGCAGTCTGGTTGCACATTGCACAGGAGGACACAAGCAGAGATGTCGTTAGGAGGACCAGGCTGCAGTGGGGCAAACCTTTCAATGATCTAAGTAGATCACAAAACATTACTGCAAAGCCACACTCAACCTCATCCTGCTGTGCCACTCATCACATCCTCATCACTCTGCCTTCCCTACCCTACTTCTGCACATCCTTACTCACACCAACTTACCTTGCACCTCCACCCATCCCTCTCGAACTACATTATCACTTCCCCATCTCACTAGCCACCCCTCATACCCACCCTCATCCTAGTCCAATCATACCAAGTAACAACACACAAGGGTAGGCACTTGTGTGTTTTAGCCAATGTTCATGTGAAGTTTCTGTTAATGTGCTGTCAAACTATGAAATCTTTATTTTCAACACTTTGCGTTCTTGGACAGATTTGTGTGCATCTTTAGAAGTGGCATAGTGAGTTGCAGTGAATGGTGAGACATAATGGTACCCCTCACAATGCCGATGAGTGTGAAATGAATGGCTTGGGCATTGTAGGGATGCTCTATGGTGTTGGTGTGGGGTGATGCCAACCTGGTGCATCATTTTGCAACCAGGGTGTACAGCATCAAGTGAAGTAAATCTAGCCATGGTGAGGCCATCCCTGGCATCCCGGGTGCTGATGCCTTCTGTCCTGTGCAGCATCAGTTGATTGCGGAGAAGGTTGGTGTTGTTGTGCTGCTGATGTGCCTAGTGCTGTTGGTGTTGGGGCTGATTGTGATAGGATTCTGAGGACCAAGGTGAGATAGTTTCAAGGGCACTGATGCTGATAGAATAGATGCCAGGTGAAGTTGAAATGACAGAAGTGATCTGTCAATGGTGAGAGAGGTTGTTCCAATGAGGTGACACTAGATACAGAGCTTGCTCCAAACAGTTGCAAGCTGCATAAAGCTCAATCTGTCTTCCAAATGCAGTAAGCAACAGCTTCTGACCTTGGAAATTGAACAGCTACGAAATGGGAGCTTTTAGAGACCATTTGCAGCTGTCAAGTTAAGAAATCATCCCATGCTGACACAACTCCCGACCTCTTTACATGACATGATCCCCGAGCAGTGGGGAAACTGTGGGCGAACTCTTAAAATTTAAAGGTGAGCTTAAAATAGTTTTTACATGCCTGTTAACAAGCTCTTAATAATCTAAATTGTCTCCCCCACCGCTTGGTGTTGGGTCTGTTCAGCGATGACAGACCTGACATCTGGGAGACTAGCGAGGAGGCAGGTTGACAACAGGTTCCCTGCCCGCTGTCAAAAAAAAAGATTTTCCCACCCGACCCGCCACCAAACGCACCTGTTGACCCCCCTGAAAAATTCCCCCCTATATGAGCAATTTGAGACATGACATGTAAGAGTAGGACACTTAGGAAGAACAGGTGACTTTGGACCTATGGTTCCCAAAGCTCTCCACCACTGACAGGTTTCCCTTGCATCATGTCTGGGTGTGTTGTAGACTAATTGAAAGAGATTGATTGTTATGATTAGTCAATAACTCCATTATTGTTTTATCATGCAACTGCCAGTATGGTGTGGAAGGCGAATTAGATGGACCTTGGTCTTTTTTCATCTTATGTTCCTATCTTTGGGGCCAAGACATAAAGATGCTGACAGCTCCTGTTGTTTCTGAAATGTCACGTCATACCGAAAAAAATACAGGAACTTACATGTGAAATAAATGGGCCCTGTAGATTTTCTTCTTTGGCCTTTTGAAATGCAGCTGCAAAAAGCAACTAAAATGATACTGGGGCTGAATTTCCGATCAGCTTACTCCACCAGCAGAAGTGCAGCAGAACGGGAAGTTTCTGCCCTTGCTTCAGCTCATCTGCTGCTGAAACCCTCTGATGCGCTATCAATTACTCAAAGACTGAGGTTAAGCGAGTAACTAACAGGCTTTTATTAACAAGAGAATGAAGGTGTGCCTCGAGTGGTCGACCAGTCCAGAATACAGAGGGACTGTGGAGCAGTCACCTTTATACCTGGACTCGTGGGAGGAGTCAGCCGAGGCATGTACAGACATGTACACAGTGGAATACAAACAGTGGTTTACCACATTCACCCCTTGTTTAAAAATGAGTCTGGCGGGGTGAAGTGTATTAAAAGTTTGTGTATTGGAGTCTCTCCGGAGGTCTTGTCTGCCACTGTGGTCGGCGTGGCGATGGCAGGGGTAGTGAAGCTTCTGGCGTCGAGTCCCGCGTAGGCTGGGGCACTGGTGTGTAGTCCTCGTGGGTGTCGAGCGGGTCGCGGGGCCCAGGCGTGCCGTCTGCTGGGGTTGGATATTGGATCGTGGGGGGGGGTGGTAGTGGGTAGTGGGTTACTGGGGCCCCCGAGGGTGCGAGGTCTCGTATGGAGACTGTGTCCTCCCGCCCGTCTGGGTACGCAATGTAAGCGTACTGGGGGTTGGCGTGGAGGAGGTCGACCCTCTCGACCAGGGGGTCCATTTTATGGGTCCTCACGTGTCTTCTCAGTAGGACCGGCCCTGGGGACGTCAGCCATGGCGGTAGTGATGTCCCCGATGTGGACTTCCTTGGGAAGACAAACATTTTCTCATGAGGGGTGGCGTTAGTGGCAGTGCAGAGCAGTGACCGAATAGAGTGGAGCGCATCGGGGAGCACATCCTGCCAGCGGGAGGTCGGAAGGCCCCTAGACTTTAAGGCTAGCAGGGCGGCCTTCCAAACTGTCGCATTCTCTCTTTCCACCTGTCCGTTCCCCCGGGGGTTGTAACTGGTGGTCCTGCTTGTGGCAATACCCCTAGCGAGCAGGTACTGGCGGAGTTCGTCGCTCATAAACGATGAGCCCCGGTCGCTATGGATATAGCTGGGGAAACCGAACAGGGTGAAGAGGTCGTTCAGACATTTAATGACCGTGGCACTGGTCATGTCCGGGCAGGGGATGGCGAACGGGAAACGGGAGTACTCATCAATAATGTTGAGGAAGTACACATTACGGTCGGAGGAGGGGAGAGGCCCTTTAAAATCAACGCTCAGGCGCTCGAAGGGGCGAGTGGCTTTTATCAGGTGAGCCCTGTCTGGTCTATAAAAGTGCGGTTTGCACTCAGCGCAGACTTGGCAGTTCCTGGTCATGGTCCTGACCTCCTCAATGGAGTAAGGCAGGTTGCGGGCCTTGATGAAGTGGAAGAACCTGGTGACCCCCGGGTGGCAGAGGTCATTGTGGAGGGCCCGCAGTCTATCGATCTGCGCGCTGGCGCAGGTGCCACGCGATAGAGCATCCGGGGGTTCATTGAGCTTCCCGGGCCGGTACAAGATCTCGTAATTGTAGGTGGAAAGTTCGATTCTCCACCTCAAGATCTTGTCGTTTTTGATTTTGCCCCTCTGCTTGTTGTTAAACATAAAAGCAACGGAACGCTGGTCAGTGAGCAGGGTAAATCGTTTTCCGGCCAGGTAGTGCCTCCAATGACGCACAGCCTCCACAATAGCCTGGGCCTCCTTCTCGACAGCGGAGTGTCTGGTCTCCGGGCCCTGGAGGGTTCATGAAAAGAAGGCCACGGGTCTCCCCGCCTTTGTTACCTCTAGACTTGATTATTCCAACACACACCTAGCTGGCCTCCCACCTTGCACCCTCCGTAAACTTGAGCTCATCAAAACTCTTGCTGCCCATATCCTAACTTTCACTAAGTCCTGTTGACCCATCTCCCCTGTGCTCATTGACCTACATTGGCTCCCGGTCCAGCAACGCCTCGATTTAAAAATTCTCATCCTTGTTTTCAAATCCCTCCATGGCCTCGCCCCTCCCTATCTCTGTAACCTCCTGCAGCCTTACAACCCTCCAAGATCTCTGCCCTCCTCCAATTCTGGCCTCTTGTACATCCCCAATTTTCACCGCTCCGCCATTGGCGGCCGTGCCTTCAGCTGCCGAGGCCCTAAGCTCTAGAATTTCCTCCCTAAACCTCTCCGCCTCTTTACCTCATTTGTCTATGCCCCATTCCTACACTGGAAAACCTTTGTAGGGTACAAATGAGGATGAGTCCCAGCAGTACTGGGTTCTACACTATTTTTCGGTCCCCTGACCAGAGAGCTGCTGGGTTTCTAAGTTGGCCTCAATCAGAGTTTTTGGGCCATTATTTTCTTGATGTGTTTTTTACAAACTTCAAATTATGGAAATATTAGAATCATTAGTCTAACTGAGCCACGCTTCCAAAAACTCTTTGTGCTATTACCAACTAAGGGAATCCAAACTAAAATGTATGAATATTAATACACAGAGTATAAGAAATAAGAATGAAAGAGGCATTGATTAAAATAGAAAATTTACATAATAGCAATAACTGAAGCACGGCTGCAGCTGTGTCAGAATTGGCAATTAAATGTATCTGGATATATAATTCCAGGAGAGATAGAGAAGGAAGAAAGGGAGGAGGGGTAGTGGCATTAATTGGAGACAGTATTATTGCACTATAACTTGAGGATTTAGATAGAGGAGTGGTCCAAGTTGAATCTCCTTGGATTGAGCTGAGAAGCAGCAAGGTATTGCTTCTGTTTGTGCTATGCAGTGTGGAATACATGTACATTACATAGGGCTTTTATTCTGAATGGGTATAATATGTGTGGAGGTTTTCTTTCGTCAGAGTCTATCATAGACTGCCATTACACCTCAGATGAGTACCTGCAGAACGTGATACACAGTCAGCAGATTCAAGCTGCTCTGCAGGCTGCACCTTGCTGTAGGTTACACTAAGCTCAGCAATAAGGGGCCTCTGAGTCTGCACATGCATGCTTTGGTGTGTGTGCAGGACTCGAGTCCCCAGCCACTTAATTTCTAATGTTAGGAGAACACAGCAAGTAAGAATGCTTCTTTTCCAACACTAAAAAGACTCAAACTAGGGTGTAAAACGTGGCTACAGTCATACTACACCCAGTGCAAAGCCTAAATGATGTGACATTACCTGCTAGAGGTGGCCTCACACCTTTTGGTTTCAGTGGGCTGGATTTTGATTCAGAGGCGGGCTGGGGTCGTGTAATCCGCATTTCGTGTTAGCCACCCGATTCTAAATCGATGTGGGAGAATGATGCGATTTTAACTTAATTGGCCAATTGAGTTTCAATGTGTGGGAATCCATGGCCAATGCGTTTTTCCAGTCTGAAAGTCGCCTCTGATTACATCATCATTGCTGCTGCATTTAAGGTCTGCAACAAGCCTCGCTTCTTCTGCAGGCTGCCAACCTTTTGGCCTTTGCAGTGAGAGGGTCCTGGAGGAAGAATGGCCAGCCAGAGACCTAGGTCTGCTCCCAGGTTCGATGACGTTGTCCTGCAGGCTTTATTAGAGGGAGCAAGAGCCAACAAAGAGGTGCGCTTCCGTTCAGGGAGGAAGAATTCTCCCCAGCAGACCAAGGCTGTGTGGATCCAGGTGGCAGAGGAGGTCAACTTATTGTCAGTAACCCGCAGAACCTGGCTTCAATGCAGGAAGTGATTTCATGACCTGCACACTGGAAAAGTGAGTATGAATTTCCCATCACCCTCAATCTGATCCCCATTGCCTCTCTTCACCAGCACTCAGCTTTAGCAATCTCTTCCTCCACATCCCACTTGTCACTGACATCCATGCACCCTTACCCATTCCCTTTCTCTCTATGGTCACATTCACCTAACTATTCGACTATGCAGCCTTCATACTCCCTATCACTGTGATGCTATGAAAACAACTGACAACACACAGGGAGGGCCCTTGGTCTTGCCACCTCACTCCATCTTTGTCTCCTTCTAAGTCTCTATGCTATGGATTCTCTACACTCACTCCTTCATTCTCACTCAACCTCCATTTGTCTCCCTCATTGCAGGAAAAGAGAGCTTGTGGCGGAGACCACATAGGGACAATAACACAATTCACAATTGTTGTGTCCGTGTATAATAAGACACAGACTGTGGAGAACGGTACAACAGGTGTTTACTCAACGTGGCTCACACTGCAACTGATCTGTACAGATTACTACTCAGTGCTATATACAGGTGTGGTCACTGCCGCTACTGCAGTATACATGAGCTGTAAAAGATAGTTCCCCCCCTTAAAGGTATATACATTACAATTCCTCCCCTTTTAGATTAATAGTACCATAACACTCATTTAACAATTAAATATCAAACTAATTAAAATTAACACTTTTAACATGCAACATTAGCTGAAAATAGTCTATTTATATATTCAGTCTTTGGGGAGGCTTCCTGATCCTTTCTTGATAGCGCCTTTCCTGAGTGTCTTGCTCTTGGTGCGGAGGCAATTCTGGCCCCCTGTCGTCGGTTGGTTCATCAGCTTCCGATGCTACTGTTTCTGGGGTAGATGCGACCTGTACGTCGGGTTCATCACCAGGTACGTATGGGCGAGGCATGGGGTTGACTTGTTCCTGTGACTCTAGGATCTGGTCAGCATGGCGTCTCACGATGCCCTCCCCAACGTCCACTGTGTACATTAGTGGGCCCTGCCGTGTGCATATCGTTCCTGGCTGCCATTTTTCTGTTCAGTAGTCGCGGGCCAAGACTGGTTGCCCTACATTGAAGCTCCTTGTTGGCTTCTCATGGATGTGCTGGAATTGCTTACTCTCAACATCTCTTCATACGTTTGGTCTGAGCAAATCCAGGCGAGATCTTAACCTTCGTTTAAAGAACATCATGGCTGGGGCCTGGTTGGTGACTGCATGTGTCGCATTCCGGTAGGTGAACAGGAAATTGTCCACCTTGTGCTGCAGCGGAATGTTGTCATTGTGCATAGCCTTTATTGCCTTCTTAAAGGTTTGTACGAACCTCTCAGCCAATCCATTTGTGGCTGGATGATACGGGGCGGATGTGTAATGCCTTACCCCATTCTTTTTCAAGAACCTCCGGAACTCTACAGACACAAACTGTGGTCCGTTGTCGGAGCAAATCTGTTCTGGCAAGCCATTCGTGGCAAAAATGGTCCGTAGGACTGCAATAGTTTTCTCCATGGTGGTGGAGGACATTTTGATGACCTCAGGCCATTTCGAGTGCGCATCCACGGCTATTAAAAACATTGAGTCCATGAATGGACATAAAAAATCAATATGCACCCGTTGCCATGGAGATGAGGGCCACTCCCATGGGTGTAGAGGGGCCTGTGATGGTGCATTTTGGACTTTCTGGCATCCTGAGCAGCTCTTGGTCAGGTCCTCGATTTGTTTATCGATTCCCGGCCACCACACATAAGCCCTGGCTAGGCTTTTCATTTTTACCCCTCCCAGATGACCCTCATGAAGCTCATTGAGCACTCTCTCCCTTAACTTGGGTGGAATTACCACTCGGGATCCACACATCAAGGTCCCCCGGCACACTGACAGCTGTTCTCTCCTTGTCGAGAATGCTGGCAACAGTGAGTCGCCATGTGCTGGTCATCCCTTCACCATCAAATCATATACCCGAGACAGTGTCGGGTCATTTCGGGTTTCCTTTTCGATACAAGCGTTAGTTACCGGTAGTTATTCAACTATAGTCGAATGGAATATTTCGACAGGATCCACTGCTGGTGCTTCCTCCGCAGTAGGCAGTGGCAGGCATGATAGCCCATCAGCATTTCCATGCTGTTTCGTGCCCTTATATTCAATCACATAGTGGTGCGCCCCTAGAAAAAGTGACCATCTTTGTAGTCGGTGCGCAGTCATCACCGGAACACCCTTCTTCGGATTAAAAATGGAGACAAGAGGCTGGTGATCAGTCAGCAAGGTGAATTTCTGCCCGTGCAGATAGTGATTGAACTTTTTCACTCCCCACACTAGGCTGAGGGCCTCCCTGTCAATCTGGGCGTAGTTACGCTCGGCTGAGGTTAGTGATCGTGACGCAAAGGCTATTGGCCTCTCTGAGCCGTCTGAGAATTTGTGCGACAGCACCGCTCCAATGCCGTAGGGTGACGCATCACATGCCAACCGAATTGGTAATGCTGGGTTGTAATGGGTCAATACCTCTTTCGATGTGATTAGTGTTTTGCTCTTCTGGAAAGCTCGTCTAAATTCGTCACTCCACTTCCATGGCACCCCAGTTTGCAATAGGGTGTTCAGTGGGTGTAGTATTGTAGACAAATTTGGCAAGAACTTATTGTAGTAGTTTACCAGCCCGAGGAACGACCTCAGTTGTGACACATTTTCCGGTGCTGGAGCCTTGACTACTGCCTCAATCTTCTCTGGGGACTTATGTAACCCCTCTTTATCGACAACGTGGCCACAATACGAGATCTGTTTTCTAAAAAACTCGCATTTGGGGCGGTTAGCTCGAAGCCCATATTCCTGCAATCTAGTCAGCACCTGCTCCAGGTTGGCAAGGTGATCACTGTCATTTTCGCCCGTAACCAGGATGTCGTCCAAATAACACTGGGTCCCTGGGATCCCTTGCAGGACTTGTTCCATTGCCCTCTGCCAAATAGCTGGAGCTGATGCTACCCCGAATACCAGCCGGTTGTATTGGTAGAGACCTTTATGGGTGTTGATTGTGAGGTACTTTTTTGATGCTTCTTCTACCTCCATTTGCAGATACGCCTGGGCCAGATCAATCTTAGTGAAGCGTTTCCCTCCAGATAGCGAGGCAAAAATATCTTCAATCCGCGGAAGTGGATATTGTACGGTGTGAAGGACCGGGTTCACTGTTACCTTAAAGTCCCCACAGATGCAAACCTTCCTTGGTTCCCCAGGCGTGCTGCTCAACGACTTTTTCATCACCGGGACGATGGGTGTAGCCCACTCGTTCCAGTCTACCTTGGACAGTACACCTGAACGTTCCAGACTCTCCAGCTCTGCTTCGACGGCTGGGCGGGTCGCATAAGGTACCGGTCTGGCCTTAAAACATTTTGGGCTTGTGTTTTCTTCAATTTTAATCGTCGCTGTCATGCCTTTTAGTGTTCCGAGTCCTTGCTGGAACACTTCTTTCGCGTCAGTTAGGATCTTTGACAGTCGCCCAGGTGTGACGTCGTCATCCTTTTTGTCAGCCACAGTCAGTGCCTGTATGGAATGCCAATCCAGTTGTATTTTCCGGATCCATTCACGTCCCAGTAATGGTGGTCCTCCATCTTGCAATACATACAGGTCTAGTTTTGGTGTTTCCTTACCGTTATATATGACGGTCACCCTTATTTTTCCTTTGGGGTAGACTTTTTGCCCCGTGTACGTCTTCAAAATAATTTTTGTGTCTCTCAAGTGTATGCGTGAGAATAGCCGCTCATAGTCCCGTCGGTTTATGACTGTTAGGGCTGATCCTGTGTCCAATTCCATCTTTACCTGGACTCCTGCTAACTTGAGAGTGACCCAAATGGTTCGGTGATCCTCCACTGTGATCACATTTAGTTTCAGACAACTCAGTTCCCTGCTTTCGGAGTCATTATCACTCTTTTGTTCGTCTGAACTATTCTCCGTCATCTTATGTACCTTCTTGTACTTTCCTTTGGTAGGTTTCTTATTGCTGGTTTTCTTTCCCGACCTGCAGACTCGTGCTATGTGTCCTACTTTTCCACACTGTCTGAACACTTTGTCTTTGAACCAGCAATCATTCTGGTCGTGTGTTGTTCTGCCGCAGCTTTAGCACTTCTCTGTTCCATATGACATTTTGTTTGTGCCACATTCTTGCGGTCTCTGTTGTATCTCTGCAGCGCCCTGTGCTGCTGCTTCATATGATACCGCAATGCTGAAAGCCTTTTCCAGTGTAAGGTCCTTTTCAGATAAAAGCCGTTTCTGGGTTCCTTCACTTTGAAGCCCACACACAAACTTGTCCCTTAAGGTATCTGCCAGTCCCGCTCCAAACTGGCAGTGTTTCGATAGTTTGCGCAGTTCTGTTAAATAATCAGCATTGCTTTCATCCTTATGCTGGTTCCGTTTGAGAAACTTGAATCTTTCTGCTATCAGCAGCGGTGTGGGGTTTAAATGTTCCTTTTAGTATCGTTACTATGTCTTCAAAACTCTTTTCCATTGGCTTCCTTGGGGTTACTAGATTTCGTAATAAACCATACGTCTTTGCACCCATTAAATTTAACAATACCGACGCTTTCTTGTCATCTGACACCTCATTTGCCTTGCAGTATACCTCTATTCGTTCGACATATGTAGTCCAATCTTCAACTTCATTGTCAAATGCGGTGATACTGCCACTCTTCGGCATTTTGGGTGTGGTTTAAAATGGCATCTCCCAATGGCTTAAAATGGCGTCTCCCGCGCTTTCCTTCCTCCCCCGCTGGTGCCAACGCCGCTCCCGGCGGTTCTCGTGGCAATGGCGGCGCCCTGTAGGTTTCGCGTGCTTCTCCTGTGCTGCTGCCAACGCCGCTCTTGGCGGTCCTCGTGGCAATGGCGGCGCCTTGCGGGTTTCTGCGCGTCTCTCTCCCTCTCTCCGATGCTGCTCGGCCCCTGAACACCAGCTGCGCCCTGTGCGCTCTGCCCTCTCTCTCTCTCCCCCGTCGACGCTGCTCGGCCCTTTGCTGTGCCGCTCGGTCGGGCTCTAGCCCGCCGCTGTCCGGGAAGGGTCTGCGCACTACCTGTTGCCAGCCCGTTTCGCTGGACCATCTCAACTGGAAAGCCAAGCCTGGCTCTCGACAGCCTCCCCCGCAATTCTCGAGTCTCTGCTGGATGACTGGGCGGTTGCCCGTGGTCGACGCCCGAGTCTCTGGCCTTGACCTCCAATCCACTGATCTCCAGGAACGAATCCCCGGGAGGTGATGCAGAGTTGCAGGTATGTTCGAACTTGCCTTGTCGCCAATGTTGTGTCCGTGTATAATAAGACACAGACTGCGGAGAACGGTACAACAGGTGTTTACTCAACGTGGCTCACACTGCAACTGATCTGTACAGATTACTACTCAGTGCTATATACAGGTGTGGTCACTGCTGGTACTGCAGTATACATGAGCTGTAAAAGATAGTTACCCCCCTTAAAGGTATATACATTACAACAATGTATAGCCAATGTGGTTACATGTACCTAAACACAATTCACTATGTATAGCCAATGTTGTTATATGTACGTACTTGGTTGGGTTATCGGGGCAGGGTCCCTTAAGAGCGTCAGTAGCGTGATGACGTCATGCGTCGGTAGCCTGATGATGTCATAGCCCTGCAACGAGGCTGAGAACCTCAGTCCTCATGGAGAGTGAATAAAGTAACACATGTTTTGCCTTTGCTGCAACAAAAGTCTCAGAGCCTGTTGATTTCTAGCGACTCCAACATTGGTGACCCCGCTGCTCTTTTGGACGATTCCAAAGACCGCATCCGAAATGGTGACGAACGCCTTTTCCATCAAATTACCCGAGTTTT
This sequence comes from Somniosus microcephalus, assembly GCF_052327205.1. NCBI lineage: Eukaryota > Metazoa > Chordata > Chondrichthyes > Squaliformes > Somniosidae > Somniosus > Somniosus microcephalus. Next base: position 144,362,257 of record NC_140991.1, on the reverse strand, counting down.
GGGAACGACAGGCCGAGGCTCAATTTGCACTCTGGGGCATCACCGCGGACGACACGAGGTACTACTACGTCGTCTCTGCTCTCGGCAGCTCCACCGCGGCCAGAGTCGTGAGCCTGCTCGAGAACCCCCCGGAGCTCAACAAATTTGAAACGCTGAAAACGCACCTCTTAGAAACTTTTGGACTCACCAAAGCCGAGCGCGCACGCCGGCTTCTCTCTCTCCCCAGGCTTGGCGACTCCAAGCCCTCGGAGCTGATGGACCACATGCTGGCCCTCCTGGGCACACACAGGCCGTGCTTCCTCTTCAAGGAACTGTTCCTTCAACAGCTGCCAGGTCAGGTATGGTTGGCTTTAGCCAACTCTTCCATTACCGATTTCTGCGACCTGGCCAAGGAGGCCGACAAATTTTTCTCCGCCGGGCAACAGTACTGCCTGCCATGCGGAGCCCTGCCCCCACCGATACAGCCCAACGGCGGCAGCCCCCAAGCCTCTGCTTCTGCCACGCGCAGTTCGACCCCAAAGCCAGGAAGTGCCAGCCCCCGTGCAGTTTTCCTGCATCGAAACAAACAAAAGACCACTCGTCGGCTGCTATGGTTGTCGGCCGTTCAGGCAATTTGCAATTTATTACGGACACCAACTCCGGACGTCGTTTTCTTTGCGACACAGGTGCCCAGGTGAACGTCCTGCCCGCGTCAACCATAGACATGCAAGGGGGGAACCACGGCCTCGTCCTCAAAGCCGCCAATGGCAGTTCCATCCGCACTTTCGGGAAACAGAGCGTGGCGCTTTGTTTTGGCGGGCAGCGGTTCACCTGGGACTTTGTCACGGCAAAAGTGTCCACCCCCCTTCTCGGCGCTGACTTCCTCTGCGCCAATGGACTTTTGGTGGATGTCAAGAACCGATGTCTCATCAATGCTGAGACTTTCAGCTCACTCCCGTGTTCCCTCAGCGGGTCCAGCGCGACAAAGTTGTCCAGCGCACTCTCGGCCTCCGACGAGTTTTCCCGCCTCCTCGCTAAGTTCCCGGACCTCACGAAGCCCACGTTCTCGTCTGCTACCACCAAACACGGGGTAGAACACCACATCTCGACCACCGGTCCGCCCGTCTATGCCCGCGCTCGGCGCCTCGACCCGGGGAAACTCGCCATCGCTAAAGCCGGGTTTGACACCATGGAGCACCTCGGCATCACCCGCCAGTCAAAGAGTCCGTGGGCCTCGCCCCTCCACATCGCTCCGAAACCAGGCGGCAGGTGGCACCCGTGCGGCGATTACCGGCGCCTCAACAATGCTACGACCCCCGACCGCTACTCGATTCCACACATCCAGGACTTTTCCGCCCGCCTGGCCGGGAAAGTGGTATTCTCGAAAGTGGACCTTGTCCGGGGTTACCACCAGGTCCCTGTCCGGCCGCAGGACGTCCCGAAAACCACGGTGATCACCCCATTCGGGCTATTCGAATTCCTCCGCATGCCATTCGGCCTCAAAAACGCTGCCCAGGCTTTTCAACGCCTAATGGACACCGTGTTACAGGACCTGACATTCCTGTTCGTATACCTGGACGACATCCTCATCGCCAGCGCCTCCAGGATGGAACATGTGTCGCACCTTCGGACTCTCTTCCAACGCCTCAGCCAGCACGGCCTAATCGTCAACCCGGCCAAGTGCCAGTTCGGGCTGTCCTCGATCGACTGTCTCGGGTACCGCATCATGAAGGACGGGGCTGTGCCACTGCCATCGAAAGTGGAGGCTGTGATGGACTTCCCGCGACCCCTCACCGTGAAGGCCCTGCAGGAGCTTTTGGGCATGGTGAACTTTTACCATCGCTTCGTCCCCCGAGCAGCCCAGCTTATGCGGCCCCATTACGAGGCCCTCAAAGGCAAGCCTGACAAGCTCACCGTCGACTGGTCCGAGGAGATGGCCAATTCTTTCACGGATACAAAAAGGGCCCTGGCTATCGCGACCATGCTGGTGCATCCGTTACCTGATGCGCCGATCGCTCTCACCACCGACGCCTCGGACTATGCGGTCGGCGCCGTCCACGAACAGTGGGTCAACGGCACCTGGCAGCCGCTCGCCTTCTTCAGCCGGCAGCTCTGCCCCAACGAGCGGAAGTACAGCACCTTCGATCGCGAGCTTCTCGGCCTCTACCTCGCCGTCCGACACTTCCGTTTCCTACTGGAGGCTCGCCCGTTCACAGCGTTCGTGGACCACAAGCTGTTGACCTTCACCATGGCCAAAGCCTCCGAGCCGTGGTCGGCCCGTCAGCAACGCCAGCTGGCCTTCATCTCAGAGTTTACAATGGACATCCAGCATGTGGCTTGGAAAGACAACCCCATCGCCGACTGTCTCTCCCGAGCCATCGCCAGCGCCGTACACCTTGGCATCGACTACACCCGCATGGCGGCCGACCAGGCCTCCGACCCGGGCGTCCAGGCCTACAGGACGGTGGTCACGGGCCTTCAACTAGCGGACGTCGCGTTCGACGATGCCGGCACCACACTCCTGTGCGACATCTCCGTTGGGCAGCCACGTCCCGTCGTGCCTGACAGGTGGAGACAGCAAGTTTTCAACGCCGTCCATAATCTTTCCCGCCCGGGCAGGAAGCCGTCACAGAAGCTGGTGGCGGCTAAGTTTGTCTGGCACGGGCTCAGGAAGGACGTTCGCGCCTGGGCCAGCACCTGCGTGGTATGCCAACGCTCGAAAGTGCATCGCCATACTAAGGCCCCATTGGCGCCTTTCGCGGTGCCCGAGAGGCGGTTCGACCATGTTAACGTGGACCTGGTGGGGCCCCTGCCGCCCTCCCGTGGGTTCACCCACCTCCTCACAATGGTCGACAGAACCACCCGATGGCCGGAAGCCATCTCGCTGTCTTCAACGACGTCCGCCGACGTGGCTTGGGCGTTCATCAGCAATTGGGTCGTCCGGTTTGGCGCCCCATCTGACATTTCCTCCGACCGGGGGCCCCAGTTCACGTCGGAGCGCTGGAACGCTGTCTCCCCAGGCCTCGGGTTGAGACTCCACTGCACCACAGCATACCACCCTCAGGCTAACGGACTGTGCGAATGGTTTCATCGCTCCATGAAGGCCACGCTCCGGGCCAGCCTCCGGGGCGACAGTTGGATCGACAGATTCCCGTGGGTCATGCTGGGACTCAGGACTGCCCCCAAGGAGGACCTCCAGTCCTCGTCCGCCGAGCTCGTCTATGGACAACCGCTGCGGGTTCCCGGGGATTTCGTCCCCAACGCAATGGAACCTTGGTCCGCAGCCCGTCAGCGGTCCGACCTTCTGGACAATGCCAAGGTTTTCGCGCCGGTGCCCATGTCGCAGCATGGCCTCCCGCAGTCCCACGTCCCGCTCGACCTTCGTGCGGCGGAGTACGTTTTCGTCCGCCACGACGCCAACCGGGGACCTCTTCAGCCACCCTACGATGGACCATTCCGTGTCCTGGAAACCGGGGACAAGACCTTTGTAGTGGATGTCGGCGGTAAGCCGGACTGTATTTCCGTGGACCGTCTTAAGCCGGCCCACCTGGATCTGGACCGACCCATTAAGTTGGCACAGCCCCCGAGACGGGGCCGACCTCCGGTTTCTGCACCCTCAGTCCACCACCGAGCGCCTAAGGGCCCTCCGACGAACCCCCCGGTCCCCGCCCCGGAATCGAGGAGCCGTTCCGACCGTGTGATCCGGCCCCCCCAATGACTGACATTGCCAGTGCTAGTGAATTCTAGGGGGACGTATGTGGCGGAGACCATATAGGGACAATAACACAATTCACAATGTATAGCCAATGTGGTTATATGTACCTAAACACAATTCACTATGTATAGCCAATGTTGTTATATGTACGTACTTGGTTGGGTTATCAGGGCAGGGTCCCTTTAAGAGCGTCGGTAGCGTGATGACGTCATAGCCCTGCAACGAAGCTGAGAACCTCAGTCCTCCTGGAGAGTGAATAAAGTAACACGCGTTTTGCCTTTGCTGCAACAAAAGTCTCAGAGCCTGTTGATTTCTAGCAACTCCAACAAGCTCACAATAAGAGAGAAAGAGTGAGGACAGGAGGAGGGCCACCCTCAGTAGCCCGCCTCACCCCCTGGGAGGATGCGGTCCTGGAGATCATGGGAGTGGAGGAAGATGCGCAAGTGGGGGATGGACAGACGGGTGCATCACAGCAAGCTGATGACAGAATAGTTTTCCATCTCTCTCAATGATATTGCATGAGTCGCTGATAATGATTCTGAAGCTCTAACAGATGGACTTATGATCATCTGCAATATGCAATGTGCATGTAACCTTGGCATCACATCTCTAACTCTTTCCTTTACTTCCCCACAGGACCATCGCAAGCACCCGTCCCCACTAGCCAGGAGGAGGAGCCTGAGCATCCAGACTCCTCAGAGGAAGCTGCAACCTCTGAGGGCGCAGCGTCAGTGGAATTCAGCGCACCCAGCACCAGCGCAGACACTCACACCTTGGTGGGGCCATCGCGAGATAGCGTAGTGTTGTCACCTGGTGTATCACAGCTCACAAGTGAGCATCAGCAGATTGTTCAGACAGGGACAGCAGTGGAGAGTCCTAGTCGGAGGGCGCAGGACTCTGCCAGCTCAGCTCAGCTGCATGTCGACCCTCTGCCTCTGGGTCCATCCATAAGATCAGCGGTGATGGAACTCCAGGAACAGATGCAGGAGTCTCTGGCAGGTTTTGTCTCTAGGGTCGCTGCGAATGTGGAGTGAATGGAGGAGTCCATTGCAAACATGAGCAGAGCCTTTGTGGAGTCATTGGCGCATGAACACATCACCATGGAAAGGATGGCAACCTCCATGGAGGTGATAAGTCGCCAAAGTGCAGAAAACATGGTGAATGTTCTGAATAGAATGACATCTCTGGAGGAGCGATGGTCATCTATTGAACAAAGAAACCAGACCTTCATGGAAGTCCTTCTGAGTAGAACTGCCAGTGCAGATACGGGTCCCTATGGCCCCCCTGACGTGCAGCAAGGTGCTCTCAAGCCACTTGCAAGCGCTGAGGGGGACCTGACCCATGAGAGGGAAGTTGGTGGCAGACATCAAGGAAGTGGGGGCTCCTCTCCAAGCGCTCACCCTTCCATGTCACTGCAGAGCCCTCGGTCAGAGCCCCACCAGAGTCCACACCCATCTGAGATCAGCGTCTCAACCCCTGCACAGCCACAGGAGCAGCAGACTGTTGACGAGCCCTCACAGGTTCGCAACCCCAGAGGACTCCCGCCAAAGGTGTTGAGACAGGAGCAGCAAGAAAGTGAGCAAGGGGCCTCCACATCTGCTGAAGCCACAGGGGAAGCACCACGTAGGAGTATGCGTAAGAGAAAGATACTGCACAAATGGTCACAAGGGTAGTCACTTGGGTGAAATTTGATGTTTTATGTTAAAAAGCCATCAGATGATTACTGTAAATAAAAAATCTGATGGCTACTGCTGTAGTTGTGGCGTGTGTCATTTCGCGAATGGGACTTCCACTTTGAGGGCTTAGGATTACTTGGTATATGCCTCAGTTGAGGAAGCGCTCAGTGAAGGTGGCGAGAGGGGTTTCCCAGGAGGTCACACTGAAGATGGGTGTCAGGCTCCAAACTTCCACAGCTGTGGTTATGCCTTCTAAAAGTTCCCCCAGACCTGAGACAACAAAGTCCTGCCACCTGCAAATGATGGCTGATCAAATATCCTATTTAATGGTGGAGCTGCAGCTAATAATCAGCAATCCAATTGAGCTCCCACCAGGTTTCACCGTCGTGTTTCAGAACAGGCGTGCTTCACGTCGGAAAAGGGTTAAAATCACCAAGGCCTATCAAAATGGCATTATAGAGGCAATTTAGTGCTTGTTAAGGGCTTTAACAGCCTATCCCGCCTCTTGGAGGCGGGACGGAGACGGGACCAGTAGACACGATTTAATTAAAATTGCTTGGAGGCGGGATGGAGGCGGGGTTGGTCCCGCCCACCAGTTTTTGCAATTTTAACCCCCCACACGCCTCCAATCCCACCTCAACGGCCCGATGAAAATTGAGCCCAGTGTGTTTGGGAGTCAGATCCTGACCTGACTCCTGAGATACACTATCACTTTTGTGTTAATCTTCTTAGAAATCACTTTGCATCGATGCAGAAGTGGGAACACAATGGCAGCCTTAGCTCATATTAGGTTATGGCTATTAACGCCAGTTTAACTAATTTTAGTTTGAAAGTTATTTCAGTTTAGCCACAGTAAATGGGCATATATTCGACTGATACATTATCCACTTTAATCAGTTATTCACCTCAGTCATATCAGAGCCTACACATCCTGCGCTGGCATTTTTTTTAAGGTGAAAGGTTCCCTCATAATTCAAGTTTAAACAGTGACGCCAGTATGTTACTGTACTACCCACTGATTTAATCAGAACCAGCTGTTTTAGTGTGATCCGACTCTGACTGGAACTCTTATGCTGCTCTTTACATTGGGAAATCACCTATGTTCAATTATCTGACCTCATCACCTATCTGTTCATACCTGTGTCCTGGCAAGTTTGGATAGGCAGTGTTCCACTGTGTTGGCACATTGGCCAGCTGCCAACACAATGTCGACTAGTAGTCTAAAACATTTAATTTAATTCCTTTACATTAAATGAAAAATGAGGCACTGAATTTAAAATGGTCCATTCAGTTTATTTTTAAAACTAATATATATTGCAACAGCTTGCATCCTTGCAGGATGAACTAATCACATTTTTGATATGTTGTTCTCTTAGTTCCTTCTTTATCTTCTTGTGAATATCCCTGTAGTGTGTGTTGGGCCTGAATTTCCTACAAACTTGTGCCATAGTAATGACGTGTGCCATTGTAAATAATGGGAGTAAGTGAGTTATGTAATGAGTTGCAATGCCCTGTAGATTTCTGGCACATTTGCGTTGCTCTACTGATACTGTTGCCTAAGCCGATAAAAGTCTGTTCTCGCTGCTCAGCCCTCCAATGTAGTCAATGGTGATCTCCAATTTGCTGGATTGACACCATTATTCATGCCGCAGCCACTTAGACTGGAAAATAATGGCATGGATGACCTGGTATTGACGTGATTTATGGCCAACACATGACTCTCAGCCTGGAAGGCCAACAAAGGGACCTCACCCTAGCAGCTTGGAAATTGTTTTAAGTATTTTTTTTTCCTAAAGCTCCCATTTTTGGTAGTTTATTCTTGTCAGTTGTGCCATCCAGAGTCCTGTTAGTGTCTGAATGCAATTACTTTCAGGGCCCCCATCTATTTTCACATATAAGGAAGGCGAAAGCATTTTTAATGACCTATCCAGTGGGCATTCCCCTGTTCTTAATTATCATGAATGGCCTGGAGGAGGAGCAGGCGCATCACTTGAGGCACTTGAGACTGAACCAATCTCACTACAACCCTCAACCCCTCTCCCCCCACCCCCACCCACCCCACACCCCACAGAGAGTGTGCAGGGAATGTATCTTTTTTGAGACTGTCGGAGGAGTTCTGCGTGTACAGACTGTGCTTCAGCAAGGAAGCAATTGGCCACTTCTGTGAGATGTTACATGAAGATCTAAAGCTGCGGTTTAGCTCCCGCAGGGTCTTGGCAGTGTAATGTGAGAAACAAAGCAGTCAACTTGCACACAGCAAGGTCCCACAAATAGCAATGAGATAAAAACCAAATAATCTGCTTTAGTGATGTTGGTTGAGGAGAACTCTGTGCTTTTTTTTGAAGAGTACCATGCAGCTATTGTATCCACCTAAGAGGGCAGATGGAGCCTCAGTTTAACATCTCACCAGAAAGATGTAATCTCCAACAGTGTAGCAATCCCTCAGTACTACACTGAAGTGTCAGCCTAGATTATATGCTCAAGTCTCTGGATGGGACTTGAACCCACCACCATTTGACTCAGGCAAGAATGCTAACACTGAGCCAAGACTGACACCTTGTCAAATTCGTGCAGATGCGGGTGCTCTTCTGAGGTTCAGATTAGAACAATTATGCCAAACCAGCAGAAACTTTATTCTCTAGCGATCTGTGCTACACTTGATCTGGAAATGCTTGAAGCCGACACTGAGCAACCAAAATTGAAAGTGTTCTATTCCCCAGCTCGAACATTTCTCACTTTGATGAGCACAAAAAGTCACTATAAGTTCCATTCATTCTTCGTTTAATATCCAGAATTCCCAGATGCCTTAGAGCTCTATCAGGGATTCTTGTGATTGATATCCTCTAAAATGGCAGTGAATGGCAAGTATCTTACACTAAGATGGCAGTGACAACAGATCTGCTGCAATGGAGAATCTCAGTGATTGATACAGTGATGTTGTGGGTCAGTTGACAAACCTTGAAATGTCCCGGTGAGTCCTTTGGTTGCTGCACATAGTGAGCAGCAGTGTCAGTCTCCATTTGATTGCATAGAGTTACTGCACAATATGCAAAGATAAGACAGCTGAGCAACTGAGTAGAACAAACTATACAAGGTTAAAGAAGAGACATAAACATACAGGAAGTTCATAACCTAGGAAGAAGATAGTAATCATTTCAAGAGTGATGAGTCTGCACAAAAGAGGACAGAGAGAGGAAGATAAATGTGATGTAGTACATTTTGGGGAAAAGAACAGAGAATGGAAATATACCCCAAACAGTACAATTCACAATGGACAGGAGGAGCAGGTCTTTAAATGTAGGATTATAGATGGAAACTGCAACAAAATTCTGGATTTGGAAAATAGGGGCAATGACTAGAAGTGCAAGGAGGTGATCTGTATAAGAAATAACAACAGAAAATGCTGGAAAAACTCAGCAGGCCAGGCAACATCTCTCCACAAATGTTGCCTGGCCTGCTGAGTTTTTCCAGCATTTTCTGTTGTTATTTCAGATTTCCAGCATCTGCAGTATTTTGCTATGATCTGTATAAGACATTGGTTAGTCACAGATGGAGTACAGTGTGCAGTTTTGGCACTTATTGAAAGAGTATTGGAATCTTGGAACAGATGTAACATACATATACCAAGATACAATCAAAGACGAAAGATATAGTTATGATAGGAGACTTGAAAATCTATGGCTGTACCCGCCAGAGAAGTGTACGGGGGATCACATGGAAGTGTTTATAATTTTGAAAGAGTTTGAGAGGGTAAAGAGACTATTTCCATTGGTTGATGAATTGATAAGAAGGCACAAATCCAGAATAAGTACTAATGGTTAGAATAAACCTTTTCATGCAAGGAGTTATTAGTATATGGAATAAATCACCACAAGTAACTATTGGAGCCGAGTAAATCACGACATTTAAGAGGGAGCTAGATAAATACTTGAAGAAAAATATTAAATTTATGGGAAAAGAACAGGGAATTAGGATTCGACTAATTAGCTCCAATGTGGCGGTAGTACCCAAAGGCATGATGGATCAACAGGTCTCCTATGCTGAAATTTTGATGATTCTAAGAAAACCACTGGAAAAACAAGACAGAAAAAAGTCTGGAAAGGGAGCAAGAAAAACTGAGGATTGGACAGAGATACATATATATCAAATAAAAATTCTACTTAGTAGGCAAAATTAGGTTCTGAATTTTCTTCTGGCTGCCTACTGGCATTTTTGATGTTAAATTCACCACACAGCTGAAGCCCAGATAATAAGTAGCACAGAGGAGCGCCCTTATTGGTCCTGGAAGCCATTTGGGGGAGTGGGGGTTGGGGTGGGGGGTGGTGGGGGGGGGGGCATCCGCGACTGGAAAATTCAGGATGAACTGCGAAATTCCTATGTATTGACTCAGTACTGAATTTTCCACTCTTGGACATCATAATGGGGGTCCCAGACTGAATATGGAGCCACTCTGTGGTGAGAGAAGGAGCTGTAATGATGTTTTTTTCTCTGAAGTTGAGAGAATAATGTTGAAAAGCAGTTTTTTCCAACAAGGCAGGAGAATTTAAATGAAATGTTTGCATAACTAGACCAGGGTTGTACTTTGCATTGAAAAATATTTCCCTTTTTCTTTAAACTATTTCATTGTTCCTATACTTTTTTGGCAGAACATGCCTACCCCCTCTAGAGTTTTCCTCCCAAGAGTTGGCAAGTATACCTTTACCCTCTGGGTTTCCTTATTTCATGCATGCAGCTTACCCTGTGCCAAAAATAGCTGGATGGAGTATAAATCCCATTTGTGTCATTTTTGATACTGTCCCTTTAAGTTGCCTTAAAATATAATAAAATCATTGTGGCCAGTTTTTAAATGCTATGCATTGTTTTTGAATCTAAACATACTCCATATTAATGAATGCTTGAAGTTCTCTAACTCACAGTAGTTTAATATGTATTAGAGAATATATATAAATATATATGTATATATATATAAAAGGATCGTGCTGTCTGTCTGTGTGTCTGTGTGTCTGTCTGTGTGTCTGTCGGTTTGTATGTCCGGGCTTCACTCAAAAGTTATAGAGCGTACCTACACATATGTTATATCAAAAGAAAGGTTATGATTAGGGGAGTGTCATAGGTGTATTTACTTTTTGGTCAGACAAAAATTGTTCAGACAGTATACAAAAAATGGACAAAATCCGCTCATTAGCGGTTGACCAATCCTACCGCTCATTAGCGTTGAGTGACGTAATGGTTGACCAATCCTACAGGGTCACGGGGGGTGTTTCATGGTGTTTGTGGGCGGGGCCTAATCCTTCAAACTGTCGAGCGGGAGCTGAGCTGAGGTGAGTGGCGGCCATTAAAGACCGGCCGGGCCTCAAGCTAAAAAAATGGTAATGGAGGTGAGGAAATTGTTGATTCATTAGTATTGATTCAGGAATTTCTCTCTCTCTCTGTCTCCTTCCCCCTCTCTCTCCTTCCCCCTCTCTCTCCTTCCCCCCTCTCTCTCTCTCTCCTTCCCCCCTCTCTCTCTCTCTCTCTCTCTCTCTCTCTCTCTCTCTCTCTCTCCCAAAGCGGGAGCTCAGCTGAGGTGAGTTGCGGCCCGAGAGCCCGGCCGGGTCTGAAGCGCTAGGCCGCGCACGGTCACCGCGGCCTGCCTCTAAGTCCTTCCCCCCCCCTCTCTCTCTCTCTCCTTCCCCCCTCTCTCTCTCTCTCTCTCTCCTTCCCCCCCTCTCTCTCTCTCTCTCTCTCTCTCCCGAAGCGGGAGCTCAGCTGAGGTGAGTTGCGGCCCGAGAGCCCGGCCGGGCCTGAAGCGCTAGGCCGCGCACGGTCACCGCGGCCTGCCTCTAAGTCCTTCCCCCCCTCTCTCTCTCTCTCTCTCCTTCCCCCTCTCTCTCCTTCCCCCCCTCTCTCTCTCTCTCCTTCCCACCCCCTCTCTCTCTCTCTCTCTCTCTCTCTCTCTCTCTCTCTCTCCCGAAGCGGGTGCTCAGCTGAGGTAAGTCGCGGCCCGAGAGCCCGGCCGGGCCTGAGGCGCTACGCCACACACGGGGGCTCGGGCTCAGCTGATCGGGTGCTCATCAGGGGTCAGCCCGCAACACATCGACCGGCGGAGCGGCAGCTCTCTCTCTCCTTCCCCTCTCTCTCTCTCTCTCCTTCCCCCCTCTCTCTCTCTCTCTCTCCTTCCCTCTCTCTCTCTCTCTCCTTCCCTCTCTCTCTCTGTCTCTCTCTCCATCCCTCTCTCTCTGTCTCTCTCTCCTTCCCTCTCTCTCTCTCTCTCCTTCCCTCTCTCTCTCTCTCTCCTTCCCTCTCTCTCTCTGTCTCTCTCTCCTTCCCTCTCTCACTCTCCTTCCCTCTCTCTCTCTCTCCCCTTCCCTCTCTCTCTCTGTCTCTCTCTCCTTCCCTCTCTCTCTCTCTCTCTCCTTCCCTCTCTCTCTCTCTCCTTCCCTCTCTCTCTCTGTCTCCTTCCCTCTCTCTCTCTGCTTCTCTCTCTCCTTCCCTCTCTCTCTTTCTCTCCTTCCCTCTCTCTCTCTCCTTCCCACACAGACAGACAGACAGACAAACTCATTTATATATATAAAAATTATTTCTACTTTTTCATAACAACATGCCCTCAAAAAACCCTCGGCACTGCCGGGCACTCCAGCTAGTATATCTATATATAAACTAAAATAGGGGTTGCGATGAAGCAGTAGTCTTACAACAACGGAACCATTAAACCCTATCACATATGTTTAATACACAGCAAATATGGAAAATGGCACCTTCTCTTATTTTAGTCATGTTTCCCCCCTACTTAGTGACTTTATTGCCATTTTACTTGTCTGCTGTGAACTTGAGGCAACACACTAAAGTTAGGACTATACTTTTAACAGCAAGCAGGGACTGGCATTGATACGGACAAGACAATCACAGCCATGTTCATCTCAGATTAAGCTCATTTGAAAGTGCTGCTGGGAGCCCCTTTTCTGTTTCTTTTTATTGAGACATAAACCTTGCTGATTTTTTTTTTTTGTAAAGCCATTCTGGTGTTTTGTACTGTAGCATCAGCTCAGCAGAAAAGAAAGATTCATACGTTTTACTTGATTTTAATTCACCCAAGCTGTATGACACAGGGGGGTGAACACTCAGACCAATTCAAGGTTGTAGTGGCCCATCAACAACAGCTTGCATTTATATAGCACCTTTAACATAGTAAACGTCCCAAGGCACTGCACAGGAGAGTTATCAGACCAAATTTGACACAGCCACGTAAGGAGATATTGGGACAGGTGACCAAAAGCTTGATCAAGAGGTAGCTATTGAGGAGCGTCTTCAAGGAGGAGAGAGAGGTAGAGAGGTGGAGAGGTTTAGGGAGGGAATTCCAGAGGTTAGGGCCATGGCAGCTGAAAGCACGGCCGCACGGCGGAGCGAAAGCAGGGGGGAATGCACAAGAGGCCAGTATTGGAGGAGTTCTCGGAGGGTTGTATGGCTGAAGGAGGTTACAGAGATAGGGAGGAGTGATGCCATGGAGGGATTTGAAAACAAGGATGGGAATTTTAAATTTGAGGCGTTGCTGGACTGGGAGCCAATGTAGGTCAGCGACCACAGGGGTGATGGGAGAACGAGAATTGGTGTGAGTTAAGATATGGGCAGCTCAAGTTTTTGGAGGGTAGAAGATGGGTGGCCGGCCAGAAGAGCATTAGAATAGTTTAGTCTGGAGGTAACAAAGGCATGGATGAGGGTTTCAGCAGCACATGGGCTGAGGCAAGGGCGGAGACGGGCGATGTTATGGAGGTGGAAGTCGCAGTCTTGTTGATGAAAAGTATATGGGAGTTGGAAGCTCACTTCAGGGTCAAACAGGATGCCAAGGTTGCGAACGGTCTGGTTCAGCCTCCCACAGTGACCAGGGAGAGGAATGAAATCAGTGTCTAGGGAATGGAGTTGGTGGCAGGGGCTGAAGACAATGGCTTCAATAATGCCTGTGACAGGTGCTGACAAAGGTGAACCACTGGGGTGGAGTTTTGACTCTACAGCGTGCGTAGATTTGCTTTGACAGGTTCCCCACCTGGAAATCAACCTGATTGACAGGCCTGGCTTCCAGTCGGGTGGGGAGCCCTCCGGAGGAGGCCTCAGCCACAGTTAAGTCAACTCTTGCAGCTAGTGGGTGTGTGGGGGTTGTACGATCCCCAACCCCAGGGGTGGGCCTGAACCCCGACCCAGGGAGGGTCCAATCCCTGACCCGGGCAGGGAGGGGGGGAAGTGTATGGGGGGGGGCTCTGATGGGGGCCGGGGCGGGGGGCAGCACTTACATTTTCCGTGAAGCTGTCCTCGCCTCCCTTCAGTTGTCGGGTTTCCAAAAGCCCGCCTATTTATAATTTGGCATTAAAGGAAGCACCTGGTTAAGGTCCCAATTTTTCTTTTCATATATTCCTAATTTCCATATAATCTCTGCCATTATCTTAGAATATTACAGAGAGAGAGAAAGCGAGTGAATTTATGGGAACTTCTTGCAAGAGTTCAACAGAATGGAAGATCCTTAAAGAAGGCAGGATCTGTAATGTCTCTCCCACAATATCAATGCTTATATCCCTCTACAGTATGTCACAGCACCTAACTGGAAGCAACACCAAGTGCAGTGTTGTTTGTCTGAGTACGCACAAATCCCACCGCACCATCTCTCACCGGGTCCATGTACTGAAATCTGACCTTTCTTTGTGTATATTGGGAAAGTTATTTCATCAATAATAACCTCAGTAAGTGGATTTAATTAATGTTTGGTTTTGGCACCTTCACTGCATCTATTAAGCCGAAACGTTTTTCTTCCTTCATGTTGGTAAATCTGCATAAATTAACTCGCAGTGCAAATAAAATATTGGCCCAGAAATTCGGGTCGGAGGCTTCCCGCGGGTGCAAGCCTCCGACCTGCACTTACCTTGCGCGCCAGCCGTTGAGCTGTGGGCCCCCATGGAATTGCGATCCTGGGCCTCCTCCAACTTGCGTATCCCAGGGGCGCAGTTAGTTCGATGCGTCCCCTGGGATCACCTGGGCCATGGGGAGCCAATCGGAGCAGGGAATGCTTCATTCATAAGTTTGACAGGAAGTCCTGTCAAACCTATAAATACTATAAGCCCCAAAACATCACTAAAACCTCAAATAATTTTTTTTTTAAAACATCACATTTTTAAAATAAACCATAAATTACATGAAATAACTATTTTAAACAATAATTTAAATTTTTGAAAACATTTATTACATTTTCTAACAGGGCTAAAAATAAACTTACCTTTCTTTAAAGTATTTAAAAATAATAAACCTGTGGAAAAAATGTTTTAATTTTAATTAATTCACCACTTACCTTGTTAAAAGCAAGCCTTGTGACTGCTTTTTACATGTCTAACTTCTGGAGACTTACCTTCCCGGAGAAACCTGGAAAAAAAACGTAAGTTCGATACACATGCGCAGCCTCTCCTGCGCACGCGTTCCACCTCTGAACCCCTTCTTTCAGGGGAACGGAAGTGCCAGTTTCCCACACATGCGCAGTGCATGCACGAAACTGGCACTTCCATTGGGCTTACGGGTAAGTACCCCATGCGTACTCACCCACGGAGACCTGAATTTCTGGGCCAATTATTTTTCCTACAGTAACATATCACTGACACTTGAAATATTATTTGTGCCTGTTGGCGGAGTGCAATACAGTTCTTTTAGTTGCAAGAGTTTTAGCCAGCGACTCAGTTTCATCCTCAAGCCTGGATTTCCCAACAAGTATTGCCCATTTTTTGAGTGGTACAGTATTTGGGCAGGCAGAGACAGTTGTTAACATCCACCGCTCTTTTTTTGGGCTGGCACATTCAAATGCGGTGATAATGACATGAAGGAGTTCTATAGGGTGGGCGTGGAGAAAGTGTTTCCACTGGTGGCTGAGTCCAGAACAAGGGAGCATAAATGTAAGATAGCTAACAGAAAGATTTTAGGAGGAATTTCTTTAGACAGAATGATGAGAAAGTGAAACTTGCTGCCATGCAGAGTGGTTGAAGCAGCTAGGAATGACACGATGATTCCTCAGTTGGCACATATACTCCAACTTCATCACCTCCCACATCCACAACAATCTCCCTCTCCAGGATCTTGATGGCTTCATCCTCATTCAGGGGTGGGGGTGGGAGGAGGGGTGGGGACGGCTGTAAGGTAATTTGTTTGTATGTTCACCACCTGTCATTGATCTTCCCCAGCTATTAAGGATACTGCACGATCTCCTGGGTATTGACGGTAAACAGTAATTTCACACAGTGAGGGGGAAATCATTGTACAGGTAGACTATCCCTTATCCGAAAACCTTGGGACCAGCTGTGTTTCGGAATTCGGAATTTTTCGGATTTCAGAACGGATGAAATGGACAAGAGGCGGGGTGGGGGGGGGAGTCGGACATCGCGGGGGGGAAAGTCGGACATCGCGGAGGGGAGTCGGACATTGCGGGGGGGAAAGTCGGACATCGCGGGGGGAGTTGGACATCGCGGGGGGAAAGTCGGACATCGCGGGGGGGAGTCGGACATCGCGGGGGGAGTTGGACATCGCGGGGGGAAAGTCGGACATCGCGGGGGGGAGTCGGACATCGCGGGGGGGAGTCGGACATCGTGGGGGGGAAAGTCGGACATCACGGGGGGGAGTCGGACATCGCGGGGGGGAGTTGGACATCGCGGGGGGAAAGTCGGACATCGCGGGGGGAAAGTCGGACATCGCGGGGGGGAGTCGGACATCGCGGGGGGGAGTCGGACATCGTGGGGGGGAAAGTCGGACATCGCGGAGGGGAGTCGGACATCGCGGGGGGGAGTCGGACATCGTGGGGGGGAAAGTCGGACATCGCGGAGGGGAGTCGGACATTGCGGAGGGGAAAGTCGGACATCGCGGGGGGGAGTTGGACATCGCGGGGGGGAGTCGGACATCGTGGGGGGGAAAGTCGGACATCGCGGGGGGGAGTCGGACATTGCGGGGGGGAAAGTCGGACATCGCGGGGGGGAGTTGGACATCGCGGGGGGAAAGTCGGATATCGCGGGGGGGAGTCGGACATCGCGGGGGGAGTTGGACATCGTGGGGGGAAAGTCGGACATCGCGGGGGGGAGTCGGACATCGCGGGGGGGAGTCGGACATCGTGGGGGGGAAAGTCGGACATCGCGGGGGGGAGTCGGACATCGCGGGGGGGAGTTGGACATCGCGGGGGGAAAGTCGGACATCGCGGGGGGGAAAGTCGGACATCGCGGGGGGGAGTCGGACATCGCGGGGGGGAGTTGGACATCGCGGGGGGAAAGTCGGACATCGCGGGGGGGAAAGTCGGACATCGCGGGGGGGAGTCGGACATCGCGGGGGGGAGTTGGACATCGCGGGGGGAAAGTCGGACATCGCGGGGGGAAAGTCGGACATCGCGGGGGGGAGTCGGACATCGCGGGGGGGAGTCGGACATCGCGGGGGGGAGTTGGACATCGCGGGGGGGAGTCGGACATCGCGGGGGGAAAGTCGGACATCGCGGGGGGGAAAGTCGGACATCGCGGAGGGGAGTCGGACATCGCGGGGGGGAGTCGGACATCGTGGGGGGGAAAGTCGGACATCGCGGGGGGGAGTTGGACATCGCGGGGGGAAAGTCGGACATCGCGGGGGGGAGTCGGACATCGCGGGGGGGAGTCGGACATCGTGGGGGGGAAAGTCGGACATCGCGGAGGGGAGTCGGACATCGCAGGGGGGAGTCGGACATCGTGGGGGGGAAAGTCGGACATCGCGGGGGGGAGTTGGACATCGCGGGGGGAAAGTCGGACATCGCGGGGGGGAGTCGGACATCGCGGGGGGGAGTCGGACATCGTGGGGGGGAAAGTCGGACATCGCGGAGGGGAGTCGGACATTGCGGGGGGGAAAGTCGGACATCGCGGGGGGGAGTTGGACATCGCGGGGGGAAAGTCGGATATCGCGGGGGGGAGTCGGACATCGCGGGGGGAGTTGGACATCGCGGGGGGAAAGTCGGACATCGCGGGGGGGAGTCGGACATCGCGGGGGGGAGTCGGACATCGTGGGGGGGAAAGTCGGACATCGCGGGGGGGAGTCGGACATCGCGGGGGGGAAAGTCGGACATCGCGGGGGGGAGTTGGACATCGCGGGGGGAAAGTCGGATATCGCGGGGGGGAGTCAGACATCGTGGGGGGGAAAGTCGGACATCGCGGGGGGAGTCGGACATCGCGGGGGGAAAGTCGGACATCGCGGGGGGGAGTCGGACATCGCGGGGGGGAGTCGGACATCGTGGGGGGGAAAGTCGGACATCGCGGAGGGGAGTCGGACATTGCGGGGGGGAAAGTCGGACATCGCGGGGGGGAGTTGGACATCGCGGGGGGAAAGTCGGATATCGCGGGGGGGAGTCAGACATCGTGGGGGGGAAAGTCGGACATCGCGGGGGGGAGTCGGACATCGCGGGGGGGAGTCGGACATCGCGGGGGGGAGTTGGACATCGCGGGAGGGAAAGTCGGATATCGCGGGGGGGAGTCAGACATCGCGGGGGGGAAAGTCGGACATCGCGGGGGGAGTCGGACATCGTGGGGGGGAAAGTCGGACATCGCGGGGGGGAGTCGGACATCGTGGGGGGGAAAGTCGGACATCGCGGGGGGGAAAGTCGGACATCGCGGGGGGGAAAGTCGGACATCGCGGGGGGGAGTCGGACATCGTGGGGGGGAAAGTCGGACATCGCGGGGGGGAAAGTCGGACATCGCGGGGGGGAGTCGGACATCGTGGGGGGGAAAGTCGGACATCGCGGGGGGAAAGTCGGACATCGCGGGGGGAGTCGGACATCGCGGGGGGGAGTCGGACATCGCGGGGGGGTGTCGGACATCGTGGGGGGGAAAGTCGGACATCGCGGGGGGGAAAGTCGGACATCGCGGGGGGGAGTCGGACATCGTGGGGGGGAAAGTCGGACATCGCGGGGGGAAAGTCGGACATCGCGGGGGGGAGTCGGACATCGCGGGGGGGAGTCGGACATCGCGGGGGGGAGTTGGACATCGCGGGGGGGAGTTGGACATCGCAGGGGGGGAAAGTCGGATATCGCGGGGGGGAGTCAGACATCGCGGGGGGAAAGTCGGACATCGCGGGGGGGAGTCGGACATCGTGGGGGGGAAAGTCGGACATCGCGGGGGGGAAAGTCGGACATCGCGGGGGGGAAAGTCGGACATCGTGGGGGGAAAGTTGGACCTCGCGGGGGGGAAAGTCGGACATCGCGGGGGGGAAAGTCGGACATCGCGGGGGGAAAGTTGGACCTCGCGGGGGGGAAAGTCGGACATCGCGGGGGGAAAGTTGGACCTCGCGGGGGGGAAAGTCGGACATCGCGGGGGGGAGTCATACATCGCGGGGGGGAGTCATACATCGCGGGGGGGAGTCGGACATCGCGGGGGGGGAAAGTCGGATATCGCGGGGGGGAGTCAGACATCGCGGGGGGGAAAGTCGGACATCGCAAGGGTGGGGCGAATCGGACTTCTCGGGTGGGGAGGGTAGGGAAGCTTGTTGAGCCTGAGGAAAACACTTCTGCTCCTCCTTGCCCACAAGCAGTGCAATAAAGGCACTTACCTTACGGTTCCAGCCCTTCGCACCTCCTTTTACCTTATGAGATTCCCGGTTTACCCTACAACTACACTGGAAATACCGAGAGACGCGCCACGAAAAAACTTTCGGTTTTCAGAGGTTTTCGGTTTTCGGAAGTGCGGATAAGGGATAGTCTACCTGTAGTAGCAAACATGCTTAGTACAATGCAGTCTTGGAAGGTGTAGCTCTCTCCTCTTACCTGGTAAGACCATTAAATGACTTGCAGCACTGAGTAACCATCTAGGGATAGGCAATAAATACTGCCTTGTCGGTGTCGTCCACATTCCAAGAACAATTTTTTTTTAATTACACTGTGCATAGAGCAGGAACCTGGGTCAACCATCCTGCCTCCCACTTCCTCAAACTGTGGAAATAAATAAAAATCGTTCCTTACTAAAAGTATGTTGCTATGACCAAAAAGCATAAAAATGACCCTGAAAGCACTTTAAAAAAATTCGTTCATGGGATGTAAGTGTTGCTGGCAAGGCCAGCATTTATTGCCCATCCCTAATAACCCTTGAGAAGGTGGTGATGAGCCACCTTCTTGAACCGCTACAGTCCGTGTGGTGAAGGTACTCCCAGTGCTGTTAGGGAGGGAGTTCCAGGATTTTGACCCAGCGATGATGATGGAACGGCGATATATTTCCAAGTCAGGATGGTGTGTGACTTGGAGGAGAACTTGGAGGTGATGGTGTTCCCATGCGCCTGCTGCCCTTGTCCTTCTAAGTGTTAGAGGTCACAGGTTTGGGAAGTGCTGGCGAAGAAGCCTTGGCGAGTTGCTGCAGTGCATCTTGTAGATCGTGCACACTGCAGCCACAGTGTGCCGGTGGTGGAGGGAGTGAATGTTTAAGGTGGAGGATGGGGAGCCAATCAAGCGGGCTGCTTTGTCTTGAATGATGTCGAACTTCTTTAATGTTGTTGGAGCTGCACTGTAAGATTCGAAATTCTCAGCAATATTCACGCAAGAAAACAGGATAAAATAAGACAGTTTATTGACCAAAGTAAGCTTGCACAGAAAAACCTTTGATAAAAGGGCATACAAAATGGCCGCCGGGCCTCGTGATCAGTTTCTGGACCATTTGATTTCTGTTACTGCAAGCCAGACAGGCTTGTGGATTGAAAACAGTAAGCCCGCGAAAGCCAGTATCGGGAAACCGAAACTCAGGGAAACAGCATACATATTCAATGGATTCTAAGTACAGGACGGTTTCAGGCAAACAGGATGGGGCCCATCAAGATATGGGCGGACAATGCATGAACACTTATACCCATTTAATGTACAAAGGAGAAACCGTTTAACAGCCATCAAGGGAAATCTCCAGACCGATCAATATGCGAACCGAGTCACGGTGACAATGTAAAAGACATTAAAAGACATTATCGGCCAGGAAGGCCAGTTAAGTTATCACCGGCTCCCGTTACAAGACAAAGCGCCCCTGCAGAGATTTCTGCCCGCCAAAATTAATACAAAGACAGGACTATGATTTGGCGGGAGATAAGACTGTCCCAAAAGGGTATAACTATGGATTGAAAGTCCATCAAAGGCGCGGTTACGGTTACACAGATCCAGGATCAAGTTCATGTTTCACTTCTTCGGAATTCGACCAAGACGTTTCTTCTTTTTCGAGGACGCTTCGGACGGACTTTTCAGTGCAAGGCAGCACTTCGATTTCGGGACACGATCGGTGTTCAGCCAGACAAGGCTCGGCCACGACGGGAAGACGACGAGGGTGGCCCGGGTGCTGTTGTCGGGAGATCATCGACGACCCAGGCCGAAGGAGAAGGCACCCTCGGGAAAAAAAAAACGACGATCCAGGTCGGATAAAAAGGACATTCCGAGCCTAGCCAGGCAAGGCCTCGACACGTGCATCCATTTCTCCAACATCACATTGGTGGCAGGGACTGCTCCATGAACCCAAATCGAAACTAGTGGATCTCAACCTTGACGAGCGCTCATCGAGGCTGTGCCTACCCCGCCGCCTCGAGAGAGAGAGAGAATATCGACTGTGCCAGAAGTTTCCAGATCCACGTGACGACGGAAAGCTGTGCTAAAAGATTGCGAACCCCTTTTTGCGATTCTGATAGTGGTGAGCATGATCCCGAGTTCCTCAAATCGAAACTTAGTTTAGGTATTTAGGGGAGGGAGTAAGGTTAAATCGTAATGTGTTTCCCTTTTTACGACGTGCCGTGTGTTCCCCATTTCCATAGAGTCAAGTTCATAAATTTGTGCATGATTGTAGTTACTTTAATCTGTGCCTATGACATGTATTTTGTAATGCTTCAAACTGTTTAAAAATAAAAGCATCCATTTCGTGCTATTCAACCTGGTCTATTGAGTCCTTTCTCTGCACTACAGTTCTCTGCATCTAAGTCCAAGGTCTAGAACCGTAGGGGAGAGTGGGTCGAACCACTCAAGGGTAATTATTGCACAAAGCCTGGCAGGAGACCAGAACGAGCAAGAGAAACCCCCTACAGAAATGGCGACCGCGGCAGGACCTTGGCAGCAGGAAAGTAGTGTGTTAGATCAAGGTCTGAATAAACAAAATGTGATGGATGAAAGAATAGCGGATTATGTTTTTGGAAAAGTCAACCTCACAAAACAATGGATATCTGACCTATTAAGGGATAGGCGCCCGCTAGACGCAGCCATCAAGTGGACAGAGGGTAAAGAGCATAAGAAATCTGTAGAAAAGGCGGTCTGGCTGATGTGCTACAAGAAGCAAGTCCAGCTTTTGGACCAAGTCGTTGCAGCACAAACAGCCCAGATCAAAGGGTTGCTTACAGACGTAGAGGAAAAGGTTGCGGGAGGTCAAAAACTGATTTAATCGCTTAACGCGCTGAACCAGGAACGCCACTCCAAAACTCGCTGCCACGAAACCCGGGTAGAATATTTAAAATGTCAGGTCATTGAAGCCAAGGCCTGTGAAGGTAGAATGAGAGAGAGGTGTTTCCGTCTAGCTAAGCAAATAGAGACCCAAGAGGAAAAACTTCTGGGAGCCAGGGCAGCATATAAGATGGCCATGGAGGATAGATCTGAGAGCACCGACCACAGCGCTTGCCGCCGGGAGCAAGAGGACCTGAGAACGGCACTAGCCAAGGCAAACGGGTTGGTGTGTCTCAGAAACCCACCAGCGAGCCAGCTATTGCTAGCCAAGGAATCCAAAAGACCGATTCCACAAGAGATAGTTCCGGAACCAACCCCCAAACCCTCTGCGCCTCCTGCTTATGATGAGTCTTGGACTCTGGGGAAGGAAACGGAGACGGTAGATGAAGAGATTCTTGAGGTAGAGCAACACCAGATAGTAGAGTCGGGGCCGGCGCCGATGTGTCCAACTCGACACCGGAGGCTCGGCCCGAATGAAGACAATGGCGAGGACGGACCCCTTGTGAATCAGATCATAATGCCCCACAGTGCACAACAGCTGAGGGCAATGATAAGTCACATCCCAAAACTCTCCGAGTCAGGAGATCCCTCCGTCCATTTTAGGGACGTGGAGCAGTCCGCAGCAGTTAATGACTGCGATGGGGCTGAACAGTCTAAGATGCTGCTGTTCTCCCTGGACAGCTCGCTCCTCCAGTGTCTCCCTGACGAGAGCAAGAGAGGGCACAGGGAATATGAGTTGTTACGGGACGAGATCCTGGAGATTATAGGAGAGGGTGACGGAACTCCGTTCCTCCGTTTAGAAAAGACAGTGCAGCTAGAGGGAGAACCCCCACGGGTTTTCGCCGGAAGGTTGTGGCCAGTGTATCGGCGCAGCTGCCCGGGCGGGCCGGACCGGAACGGGCTGAATGATGACCAAAGGGCTCATTGGCTCCGGTGCCTGGTCGCCAATTGCTTGCCACAGGTGAGGGAGCAGGCCAAAACATGGTTTGACCCCACTAACCCCCGCTCCACGGAGGAACTAGTACTTGATCAGCTCACGATAGGTTACAGGAAGAACAAGAGTAGGGATGTGCCTTCCTCAAAGGGAAAGGTGCATGAGGCGAGGCCTGCAGCTCCTGCTAAAAAGGAATGGCATCAGGAGGGGAATCGCCCTCCCCAAGCCAAGAGCAGTTGTTACGGGTGTGGGAAGGAAGGTCACTGGCGCCGGGACTGTAAAAATCCCTGGAAGGATTTAAAGGGAAAAGCTCCCTCAGCCCCAGCCCAAACGCCCATCCGGGAGAAAGGAGCCGATGTGTCGATCCATCCCGCTGCGATCGAGTCAGTTTTAGAGGCAATGCGGTCTCTAATGACCTCGCAGCGGAAGGTGGCAGTCGCCAACGACCCTGTTGCTCCCCCAGCCCCAACCGATGTGCCCAATTGACTAGAGCCAGCGCAGCCTGTCGACCTGTGTCCCCTAGAAAGACATGCACAGGAAGAGACCTCCTGTAAAATGGAGGAATACCTGCGGTGCCAGGTTGCGGAGGCTAAGTTAGTTGAGCAGGTTTTAAGGGAGGAGAACGCCAGGTTAACAGCGAGGGCTGGCAGTTTAGAGGGTCAGCTAAGGGTTTTTAAAATGGTTCATGACCAGTGTAAACTGTTTAAGCCAGGTGCAAAAGAACCAGCAGGGAAAGCCAGGTCTGAGAGTAAAAGCAATAAGCCTGAGGCAAGTAAAGAGTCACAGACCACACAAGCTGGCGTTGCAGCCTGCTTGAGGGGAGGAGCCATCCCGCCCACCTGGGAGGCTTCCCCGATGGCCTGGGACTCGGACGAGGAGGGACCCGAACAGCAAGGTCCCGCCCTCGACACGATTCTGGAGGAGGAGGAGTCGGAGGACGGAGGTTCCGCCCTCGACTCGAGCGTGGGGGAGGTAGAAATTGGGGGCAGAGACCCTCCACCTGTAAGGACAGGTGGGGAGGAGCCGTCTGCCACAGACCCAATTCCCGAAGGGGCGGAGCCTGAGGGGAGGGAGCCGAAGCCCACAGTCGTGGAAGAGCCACGGGCTGTGAGAGCCAAAGTCCCACCCAAAGGTCCACTCGCCAAGGGAGCCTGCCCAAATCCCAAAGGGGCGGAGCCTGAGGGAAGGGAGCCGAAGCCTACTGTCGTGGAAGAGCCACGGGCTGCGAGAGCTGAGGTCCCACCCGAAGGCCCACTCGCTAAGGGAGCCACGCCCAAAGTACCTTCTCGCAGGTCGGCCCGAATGCCTCAGCCTGTAAAGTCTTGGCCCGAGTCACCCACTCCCAGTAGACACCGACTTCAGAAATCATTAAGAAAGCACAGTCCCCGTTTAACAGCAAAAGGCTGCGGGGAACCAGAGATACAGGTGACTGCAGCCCCGCCACAGGGAGTGGCACGCTGCAGCCCTCACAGGAATTCAGTAGGCCGCCCGGCGGAGGGCGGCGCTGTACATAAGTTAAGTTAGGTAATTATGATGATAGTTTAAGGAATATAAAGTTTACGGTGTTAAGAAATGTTAAGAGTACAATTTTGAAGTCTGCCCGGTATGTGTGCTTGTTTGGGAGCGGGGTCCAGGAACCCGCGCGTCCATTTAATTAGGCCAGCACCTATTGGGAGCCTGGCTACATCACTTTATTGGTTACAGAAACCTGGGATATGATGAAAAAGATTCTCATCGTGTTCGTGGCGATCGGGTGCGGGTGGGCCTACCGAGGTCGCACCAAGGACGTCATCATCTTCGGGTGTTCCGGGGACACGGCCCCCGTCGCAACGGATGGGACAGGGGAGCGAGAGGTTGAGGAAACCACCACCTACTTCCACCAGGGGAGATGGCCAGGTTGGCTGGGGACGAATTCTACAGAATACTCCAGCAATTTCGGTTTTGCCTACCAAGAGACTTCGTTAACGTGCCCTCGGGTGAGGATCCTTGCACCCAGAGTCAGCATTACCGTGGGAAAGAGGATCTGTCTGGTGTGTAATGGGAACGTACCACTAAGGCGATGGTGGTGGCTGCGAAAGCTGGGAAAGGACATGAAGAACTCTACGGTCGAGTGGGAGCGACTGGGTAATAATACCCATCGGACTATTACGGGGACTCACGGACAATTACGTGTGTGTTGGGACAAATGGTGGGAACCAGATGAAGGAATATATGTCTGTATGTGGGGTTCAAAACGCGTTTGCCCCAAGGGCGTATCCATCTTCTTCCAGAGGCAGTGGCAGGATGAAGGAAAGGGGATGAGATGGGATGTCAGCACTCGAACGTGCGGAGCCCCATACTCCCCTATTCCGGTAAACGCCACTGAACTCATCACCCGCCCACGCAAGCCCCTGCCCACGCTTCCGGTAGCACTAGCCCAGAAAGAAGGGTGCCCAGCCACCACCAAGGGACCCGGGAACGGTTTAGTATTGGTACCCACCGGTCAGGTGCTGTACCAAGGGGTAACTACGCGGTGGCCTCAGTGATTTTAAACCTCACTGAGGTACGATTGCCAGAGTGGTGTCCCAAAGAAACGGAACAATTATACCAGGTCCTGTTAACCCGAATGTTTAGACAGTTTTACGAGTTTGACTTTGCCGACATCGACAAAGACAAATTATACACCACACCACCAGAAGTTTTGGATTGAGTCGGGAGGCAAAGAAGGGGTACAGTAAATGACATATTCACTGCTTTTAATACCGGGACATCTGTCGTCAACGCTCTAGACAACGTGGAGCTGCAGACACAGATCAACGGTTTAAAAGCCCAGTTAAGGAACATACTGACAGACGAAAATAAGGTAGTGGGTTCTGAGTTACATGAGGACCAGGCCATGACACTACACTTTAAGGAAATAATAGCTGAGCTGGAGAAACACGCGAGAACGGTAAATGCGCTCATTAAGGAGGATCGGAATGCGTCCGATCAAGCTGCGCAAAACGAGGCCTGTGTGCTATACGGGGCGTGGTTACTGGGTGAGGGCCGCAGTAATCTTGAGGATTTAAAACAGGGTTTGATCCCGTCCTGGATCAGCAACAAGCACTTGCAAGCGCTCCACCCTTTTGAGAATGCATTAAGCCCATGCCAGCTCAGACTAGCTGCAGAAGCGTACCCAGTCCCAGTGGACTGCGGACATTCGAATCATACTATCATGGGAATAGTGGTAAGAATGCCGGTGTTGGGTCCCGCAGCAAAGCCCGCCCCGGTATACAGGGTGGAGAACATTGGAGTCATTCAGGGGGGCGCACACATTCGTTACGCAGTGGTCCCGCCTTACGTCATCAGATGGGAGCGTACGATGACAGGCACCGACCTCTCGGGGTGTCGGAGCCGGGGAGCACACATCATCCTGTGTCCCCAGCACTTGAATGCCTTTTTGAAACCACAGTGCGGGTTCAGAACCGCTAGCGCGAAGCCGATAAATTGCACCATGGAGGCAATGGCAGAGGACCATGTGCCCCCGCAGGTAGCATATATCGGGGGTGGGACATACTGCGTCACCACTGCAGCGCCTCACTACCGCTACGAACAACACGAGTGGTGTTCGATCAGTGATAGCAGTTTCTGTTTCAAACCCAGGGCCGAGGTTCAAGTGGCACAACAACGAATTGTCCCCATTCCTGCACCCACCACCGTTCACCTCACTGTCAAAGAGAATTTCACGGACTTGCAACGATTCATCGCGCATTTTGGTTATGTCATTCCCCCTCTTCCCGAACACCTCACCAAGATTTTAAAAGCTGTTATAGTTTCACAGAAACATTTTTACACACTGGAGCAGAAGACTTTAGAGATAGGAAAAGACATATTGGACATAGTCATCCCACCATGGTGGGACTTGTTCACTAACATAGAGATCCCGGCCTGGATTAGAATAGCATCCCACATCCTAGTAGTGTGTCAGGTTTTAATTGTGATATTTTTGCTATTCGTGCATTGCAAAAGAGGCAAACGCCTCCAGAGGCACGAGAACACAGGAGAATGGAGAGAACGTTATGTGCGAATGGGGGAAGAAGACACCCCACTTTAAGTTGCTAATATTGAAGGTTAAGCGCCCCTCCATTTTTAGATTTTGGCCATTTGCGTGTTTTTGTTTTAAGCATATGAATATTGTTAGGTTATTAGTCGTTCTTAAGTTTTGGATTAATAAAAGGTGTATGCAGGTGGTGCAAGAAGGTATCAACCCCTGCACATCTGACAGATGAATGTGTTATAGTTTAAGAAGTGCTGCCTATGATTGTCCAAATGTGCACAAAGTAATTTTCGTTTTTTTCGGAAATGGGAACTGCATGTGCCGTGAGGGTCATAGATAGTTAAGTGCCAGGAATGTTTTGGACGTGGGGAATCAGGGAAAATTTGCTCACCAAGGATCATTGATACCTCTAGCAAGCTATCAGTATCACAGGGGGGCCTGTAAGATTCGAAATTTTCAGCAATAATCACGCAAGAAAACAGGATAAAATAAGACAGTTTATTAACCAAAGTAAGCTTGCACAGAAAAACCTTTGATAAAAGGGCATACAAAATGGCCGCCGGGCCTCGTGATCAGTTTCTGGACCATTTGATTTCTGTTACTGCAAGCCAGACAGGCTTGTGGATTGAAAACAGTAAGCCCGCGAAAGCCAGTATCGGGAAACCGAAACTCAGGGAAACAGCATACATATTCAATGGATTCTAAGTACAGGACGGTTTCAGGCAAACAGGATGGGGCCCATCAAGATATGGGCGGACAATGCATGAACACTTATACCCATTTAATGTACAAAGGAGAAACCGTTTAACAGCCATCAAGGGAAATCTCCAGACCGATCAATATGCGAACCGAGTCACGGTGACAATGTAAAAGACATTAAAAGACATTATCGGCCAGGAAGGCCAGTTAAGTTATCACCGGCTCCCGTTACAAGACAAAGCGCCCCTGCAGAGATTTCTGCCCGCCAAAATTAATACAAAGACAGGACTATGATTTGGCGGGAGATAAGACTGTCCCAAAAGGGTATAACTATGGATTGAAAGTCCATCAAAGGCACGGTTACGGTTACACAGATCCAGGATCAAGTTCACGTTTCACTTCTTCGGAATTCGACCAAGACGTTTCTTCTTTTTCGAGGACGCTTCGGACAGACTTTTCAGTGCAAGGCAGCACTTCGATTTCGGGACACGATCGGTGTTCAGCCAGACAAGGCTCGGCCACGACGGGAAGACGACGAGGGTGGCCCGGGTGCTGTTGTCGGGAGATCATCGACGACCCAGGCCGAAGGAGAAGACACCCTCGGGAAAAAAAACCCAATGATCCAGGTCGGATAAAAAGGACATTCCGAGCCTAGCCAGGCAAGGCCTCGACACGTGCATCCATTTCTCCAACATCACATTGGTGGCAGGGACTGCTCCATGAACCCAGATCGAAACTAGTGGATCTCAACCTTGACGAGCGCTCATCGAGGCTGTGCCTACCCCGCCGCCTCGAGAGAGAGAGAGAATATCGACTGTGCCAGAAGTTTCCAGATCCACGTGACGACGGAAAGCTGTGCTAAAAGATTTCGAACCCCTTTTTGCGATTCTGATAGTGGTGAGCATGATCCCGAGTTCCTCAAATCGAAACTTAGTTTAGGTATTTAGGGGAGGGAGTAAGGTTAAATCGTAATGTGTTTCCCCTTTTACGACGTGCCGTGTGTTCCCCATTTCCATAGAGTCAAGTTCATAAATTTGTGCATGATTGTAGTTACTTTAATCTGTGCCTATGACATGTATTTTGTAATGCTTCAAACTGTTTAAAAATAAAAGCATCCATTTCGTGCTATTCAACCTGGTCTATTGAATCCTTTCTCTGCACTACAGTTCTCTGCATCTAAGTCCAAGGTCTAGAACCATAGGGGAGAGTGGGTCGAACCACTCAAGGGTAATTATTGCACAAAGCCTGGCAGGAGACCAGAACGAGCAAGAGAAACCCCCTACAGCACTCATCCAGGCAAGTGGAGAGTATTCCATCACACTCCTGACTTGTGCCTTGTAGATGGTGGAAAGGCTTTGGGGAGTCAGGAGGTGAGACACTTAACACAGAATATTCTTCTTAGGCAGTCCCTCGGAACTGAGGATGACTTGCTTCCACACTAAAAATGAGTTCTCTGGTGACTGATGAGTCCAATGCGGGACCTACAGTCTCTGTCACAGGTGGGACAGATGGTGGTTGAAGGGGCGGGTGGGTGGGGTGCTTGGGTTGACGTGCGCTCCTTCCGCTGTTTGCGTTTGGCTTCCACTTGCTCCCGGCGAAGAGACGCGAGGTGTTCGGCGCCTTCCCGGATGCTTCGCCTCCACTTTGTGTGGTCTTGGGCCAGGGATTCCCAGGTGTCAGCGGGGATGTTGCACTTTTTCAAGGAGGCTTTGAGGGTGTCATTGAAGCGTTTCCTCTGCCCACCTGGGGCTCTCTTGCCGTGTCAGAGCTCCGAGTAGAGGGCTTGTTTTGGGAGTCTCGTATCGGGCATGTGGACGATGTGGCCCGTCCATCGGAGCTGATTGAGCGTGGTCAAAGCTTCAATGCTGGGGATGTTGGCCTGAGTGAGAACACTGATGTTAGTGCACCTATCCTGCCAATGGATTTGCAGGATCTTGCGGAGGCAGTGTTGGTGGTACCTCTCCAGTGCTTTGAGGTGCCTGCTGTATATGGTCCATGTCTCTGAAGCATACAGGAGGGCAGGTATCACTACTGCTCTGTAGACCATGAGCTTGGTGCCTTGTAGATGGTGGAAAGGCTTTGGGGAGTCAGGAGGTGAGACACTCACTACAGAATACCCAGCCTCTGATCTGCTCCTGTAGCCACAGTATTTATGTGGCTCATCCAGTTAAGTTTCTGGTCAATGGTAACCCCCAGGATGTTGATGGTGGGGGATTCGGCGATGGTAATGCCATTGAATATCATGGGTGGTGGTTAGAATCTCTCTTGTTGGAGATAGTCATTGCCTGGCACTTGTGTGGCATAAATGTTACCTGCCACTTATCAGCCCAAGCCTGAATGTCATCCAGGTCTTGCTGCATGCGGGCATGACTGCTTCATTATCTGAGGAGTTGCAAATGGAACTGAACACCGTGCAGTCATCAGCGAACATCCCCATTTCTGATTTTATGATGGCGGGAGAGTTAATGATGAAGCAGCTAAAGATGGTTGGGCCTAGGACACTGCCCTGAGGAACTCCTGCAGCAATGTTCGGGGGCTGAGATGATTGGCCTCCAACAACCATGACCATCTTCCTTTGTGCTAGTTATGACTCCACCCAGTGGGGAGTTTTCCCCCTGATTCCCATTGACTTCAATTTTACTTGGGCTCCTTGGTGTCCTACTAAGTCAAATGCTGCCTTGATGTCAAGGACAGTCACTCTCACCTCACTTCTGGAATTCAACTCTTTTGCCCATGTTTGGACCAAGGCTGTAATGAGGTCTGGAGCCGAGTGGTCCTGGCAGAACCTAAATTGAGCATCAGTGAGCAGGTTATTGGTGAGTAATTGCTGCTTGATAGTACTGTTGATGACACCTCCCATCACTTTGCTAATGATTGAGAGTAGACTGATGGGGCGGTAATTGGCCGGATTGGATTTGTCCTGCTTTTTGTAGACCGGACATACCTGGACAGTTTTCCACATTGCCAGATAGATGCCAGTGTTGTAGGAACAGCTTGACTAGATCTATGATCTTAAAAATCAACAATTGACTTACTTGTAGCATAAATCAAATGTATTTTATTACATTAAGAAAAACATAGTGTAATACATGCTTTTAAGCACTATAATAAAATATGGATTTATGAAAGTATAACCTAACATCAAATTACTACACGACAGGTTACAACAGATCTCTTTTTCAATTTTCAGCCAGTTATTTAGTTTGCTCTGGTGAATCACTGCATGGTGTCATCCATCTTCTGTTGCAGTACTGTTCTCTTTGCAGACATGTGCATGTCCTCTCAGATGAAAGGAAAATAATGTTAAAACATTGGAGGCAGGGTGGAAGAAGTGAATACTGCCCTGCTGCTTGCTACTGTTGCAGGTTGTATCAGTTTGTACAGTTCCCTCTAGCACAAGGGCAATAAAATGAGGCCCATGTGCCATTAACAGCTCATTCACATTAAGTTCCTTTAGGATTTACATGTGTGTTTCAACTAGTTCATGCAACATACCATCAGAGCTAATAACCCTCAGCTGTATGGAAAGATTATAACTTTATGCTATGGGAGAGACTTGGGCGGAAATGCTGTCGATTTTCTGTCATGGTTAACGTGTGTCAGGGAAAATGGAAAAACAAGCTTAGAATTTAGTCAAATTTTACTTGACTAAATAGTGCTTTGTTAAATTTTTGATCCAAGTAGTATAATGAGAATATTTCGCTGATATAAAATTTGAACATTTTAATTAGGATTGGTGATAATACAAATGATACCAGTGCTTAGAGCATTAAATTATCAGGACTGGTTGCATAGTCCTGGCTTGTATTCCCTTAAGTGTAGAAGATCAAGGGGTGACCTGATCGAGGTGTTTAAAATGTTTAAAGGATTCAATAGGATAGATAAAGAGAAATTATTTCCTCTGGTGGTTGAACCAAGAACGAGGAGACATAGGGGGAAAAATTCAGTTGGTTTGCGCCTCCCGTTAGCGCCTTAAGAGGGCGCCCGTGTGCAGCGATGTTTGCGCCACTCACGAAATTAACTAGACATTTTGCGGCGGCGCTAAACACTACTGCCACGATCTCCTGCTCCGGCAGACCGTGATGCCAGTCGAGTGTGCAACGTCTTGGTAGCGCCCCGGACCGGATATTGAGTGGCGCCCCCTGCCTTACCGCCTGCCGCTAACAACGACAGGTTGAGGGGAGCATTTTGCAGTCAGGAAGGGACGGGGGAGCGCTATTTAAAGGCGACCGCTTCCTGCCTTTTTTTGTTGGTGACATTTTTGCACCACGCATTCTGAGAGAGAGAGAGAAAGAGAGAGACTTCTGGAGAGATTCAACGCTGTGTGAAGGAGTTTTGGGTACTGAGCAGCACTTTACAGGTTCATTTTGATTTGCCCTTCCTTGTATCGATTTAGAAGAGGCTGTGGGGGTTGCACTCTGAGCTCTTTCCCTGGGCCTCTCCATTGTTCTTTCCAGCAGATTTGATGTACAGGTCTCTCCAGGCCAAGATTCAAGGCTGCAATGAGCAGGATGTGGATGGAGAGCAAGATCAACTCCCCCCCCCTTTAAGAACTGGCCGGCGCCAGTGTGTCTGTGTTCCATTGCTGACTGACATCACATGAGCTTCGCCAGCGCTCTGAGGTAGCGCCTCGCTCCTCGGCCTTTGTACCTTAAGAGAGGTGTGTAGCGCCTGATTTAGCGTTCCAATCAACTCCAGGGGCGATAAAAGCCAAGTTTGCAGTTGGAGGCGATAATTAGCGGCAGGCGCTAAACTTTGTGCACGGCCGATAATCGCGCCCCAAACGGGGCGATACTGAATTTTTCCCCCATAGTCTTAAAATTAGAGCTAGGCCATTTAGGAGCAAAATCAGGAAGCAATTTTTCACACAACGGGTAGTAGAAATTTGGAATTCTCTGCCCTAAATGTGAATGCTGGGACAGTTGGCGCTCTCAAGACTAAGATTGATAGATTCTTGTTCGGTAAGGGTATCAAGTATTATGGAGCAAAGCTGGGTAAATGGAGTTGAAGTACAGAGCAACCATGATTTAATTGAATGGCAAGCTCAAGGGCTGAATTAACTACTCCTGTTCCTATGTTCCTAAAATGTCAATATTTCATGTGTATATTTTGGGGTTTACCTGTATGGAGTTAAAAATTAAAAATACGCCATTCTGGATATCAGATGGCTGGGAATATTTTATAACTCTCTTGAGGAGTTCAGATGACATCACGCACTACACACTACAAGGGAATAAGAAAAGATCATTGGGATGTTACACATACTGACCATTTTCTCACTATTTCTGTTCGTTAACATACCTACAATTTTCATTTTTATTACACTCATGAACTTTTCCATTCAAATTTATACTTTCCAACATTGGCAACAATTTTTTACTTATGACTACTAGCCATCGCCATTACAAGCAGCTAGTTTTGTTAGTCCTCTTCACATTAGATGACTGAAAGAGAATCTTTTTGTACTAAAAAAAAGTAACATGAAACGAATGTTTGAAAAATAATAAACTAATTTTATTGGATTTTAATGGGCCTTATGCATTGTAAATTGATTATTTTTGTGAGATTTTCCATTCTTTATGTTTATTGTTCTCTCTGGCCTTGTATTAATTATTTACAATCATATGAAAGGAAATGAAAGGAAATAACATACACCATGTAAAGCCCATTTTCTCGTAGTATTCACGAGACATAGTTGCCCTGTAATGGGAACTACTTGTAGCCAAAGGAACCAAAATTGCTTTGCTTAACAGAATGCCGTGGAAATTGCTGTCATAGCTTTATTCCAAAACTAGAACAGGGTAAACTAAGTCTGAAAGCCTGTGAACAAATAATGGAAAAGTGCCAGCATAAATAAAATGTGGCTTATGAGTTGTGGTCAGAAATGTCTGTCTTAGTATGCAACATAAATTCTGCTAGCACATACTACCAAAAGGGGTTGTAACCAGTTTCTCTTTTTCATTAGTCCCACTGATTGAAATGCTGCATTGCTGAATAGTGTATTGTCTGCAATTCGCAATTCTGTTACGGCAACAAAACCTGTTTGAAGCCTCCTTTTTTTTTACTTGAAGTTTTTAATATGCTTGATGGGCTTCTGTGCATTTTGAATTCTCATAACTAAAATAAATTCCAGGATATACAAAGTAACTTCAGTGTACCTTTTCCAAAGCTCATTGTTGGAGCCAGGTTTAAACAGAGGTGGGGGAACAGCTAAACAGAAAACAGTAACTTAAGTTCTGGCATTTGGAACTGGAAGCATCTTGAATATTTTCTTAATTCTCCAAAAGATAAATAATATTATTGACAAACTCACTAAAGGAAACTGAGAAGTTGAGAGAATAAAATAAAATAATGTTTGTGTTCAACTTTCCCTTTTTAAGATTAAATTGAACGATTCATCATGCTCAGCATAAGATCCATGGTTTATAGACTATTACAAAATTATTACAAATGACTATGCCTATTTCAGAGGTGGTTGCCATCTGTGTCTATTTAAAAAGAAAATATCTGAAAATAGCAAAAGTGCAACACAGGGGTGGTGTGAAACTGATTTATATAACCAGTTACAGGGCATCTGGACATTGTCAGTCAATTGTAAAGCATGTTCAACAGTGACTGTGATATTTATAGTCACCATGTGTCTTTTAAACAAGAACTAAATTGTCTGGCATACCCTTCACAACACTACAATTAGCTTACACCTTCAGTAAAATCTAGAGTGCTGTTATACATTAGCACAATCAAGGCTTCTTAAACAAAGAGCATAGAAAACAAAAACATATTCCTAAATCTTATAATCCCATTAACAGTGTTTCATTTTTCAGTGCCACTCCTCTGACAGGCTTGGCAGAGTTTCAGAGTGTGAGAACAGAAAGCCAATTGAAGCAGTGGTCAACAGCTGGAGAGACAGACCATTCTCTGCCAGTGGCTACAATTGGCAGCTGTTAACGTCTATTGCATAGTTCCCTAAACATGATCAACAGCCTACCTATAGGGTAATGTGTTTCACATGTCTGCTCAAATTCAGCAAAAGCTAAAACACAGAAAGGAGAAGATATGTTTTCAATTCTCGTAATCAGATAATAATATATATACACACACATTATATTTTTTCCTTAAGTCAGTTCTTTTTCCATCATAAAGCTTCAGCAATCTTGTTGACACTCTTATGGTTGCTAACTATTCTATTTGGAGAACCAGCATAATTTTACTCCCTACAAAATCTTTAAAGTAAACCCCTACCCTTTTTTACTACTGATACTTTCCATGCTAAGATCAAATCTTCCAAAATTTTTAATTATGAATGTTGTGTGTTTACTACTACATACACAGGGGGATAAAGGGATATGGGAACAGGGTGGCCACATGGGGTTAGGAAGGAAAAATTCAACTCATGGCTCCCATTTTTCTGGCATTAAATCGCTGTTGGACATCCGAATTTCAGATTGTGATCTGCCTCACCCAAACTGCACTAGACACTATAGTAACTCTGGTGACTTTTAGTCATCCAGAACACCTGCCTGAAACAAACATTAGTCTGCATAAATATGAAATTTGGGGTCCTACACCAGATGTAGGACCCCGAATGCGAAATTCAGGTACAAATGGGCGCATCTGCCTGGCAAGTGGACCTGCATGAAAAGTTATTGGTCACTGACCATCTGCACGTAGGTGAAGTAGAACCTCTTTCTGTGCATCTATACCATTTCATTGTACCTGGGGGCCTGGGCAGTCACATGGGTGCCCTCAATAGTCTCCGGTGCTTTGTGAAATCCGGCAGTGCAGTGAAATTAGACAGTCTTGTCATGCTGCTGTTGCTGTTCAGGGAGAAAGGAGATGAAAGCGTTGGCCTTGCTGAATAAAGCATCATTCACCTTTTTGATACTCCTAATGTTCCTTGTGCTAGCCTGCAAAGAATTGCAGACATATATATTCAAGGCCACAGTCACAGTGGCTGCCAATGGAAGTGCCATCCCTACTTTGGAGATTAGTTGCATATCCTTGAAACAGATGAGACAGCTCTATAACACTCTTGCTGAATTGTAACCTAGAGGCAATGCTTCTCATTCATTGCTGGATAGCTGTGTCTAGGCCTGTCAATTTGGTGGATGATAGATTACTGGATGTAAATAAACTGTCTCTGAGCCATCTGCCATTCATGCCATTCCTTCTTTTTTCCTGTTTGTCCTCCTCCATTACATCAAGTGGCAGGGGATCACAGAAAGCAATCCCCAAGTCCAGCAAAAACAATTGAACACTGCTGCTATACAGGTTCAGTTTATGACATGCAAGAACTTGGTTAGCTTCTAATTCCCATTTCAAATGGACAAGAATAGTTCACATCAGAAGACAGCCCTATTATACTCTCCCCCTCAAGTAATATTAATAAGTAGATATGCTCAATGCATAAGTCTGGGTGAGAAAGGGGTTCTGAATTCCCCCACCAGAGGAAATAGTTTCTCTGTACCGACTCTATCGAATCCCTTTATCGCATTAAAAGCCTCAATTAGATCACCCCTCAACTTTCTAAATTCAAGAGAATACAAAGCAATTTTATGCAACCTGTCCTTATAGTTTAACCCTTTAAGCCCTGGTGAATCTGCGCTGCACCCCTCCAAGGCCACTATATCTTACCTGAGGCTCAATGCCCTAAACTGAACGTAATACTCCAGGTGGGGTCTGAATAAGGCTCTGCTCAAATTAAGCATCACTTCCTCACTTTTGTATTCCAGCCCTCTTGAGATAAAGGCCAATATTCCATTAGCGTTTTTGATTACTTTTGTACCAGTGCACAAGCTTTTAGTGATTTGTGCACATGGACACCCAACTCCCTTTGCTCCTACACAACTCCCGGTCTCTCACCGTTAAGAAAATATTCTGATTTGTCTTTCCAGCTGCATAGTGGCTGGCCTCACATTTCCCCATAGTTTTGCCCACTCACTTAGTTTATGCCCCTTTGTAAGTTCCCACTCTCATCTACACAATTTACTGTGCTACCTCACTTAGAGTCATCTGCAAACTTGGATATACAGCTCTCTATTCCTTCATCCAAGTCATCATTAATATATAAAAAACAACAACTTGTATATTTATAGTGCCTTTAACATCCCAAGGCACTTCACGGGAGTGTTGTCAAACAAAATTTGACACCAAGCCATATAAGGAGATATTAGGACAGGTGACCAAAAGCTTGGTCAAAGGGGTAGCTTTTAAGGAGCATCTTAAAGGAGGAGAGAGAGGTAGAGAGACAGAGAGGTTTAGGGAGGGAGTTCCAGAGCTTAGGGCCTGGGCAGCTGAAGACACGGCCGCCAATGGAGGAGTGATTAAAATCGGGGATGCACAAGAGGCCAGAATTGGAAGCGAAAAGCTCTGGTCCCAGTTCAGATTGTTGGAGAACACCACTTGTCACATCCCACCAATCAGAAAACACGCCCTACTCTGTCTCCAATCCCAACCAATTATTGACACATGTCCCAAGGTTACCTTCAATTCTGTGTGCTTTCATTTTTGCTAATAATCTCTTGTACGGAACCTTATCAAATGCCTTCTGGAAGCCTATATAGACAACATCTATAGACACTCCCCTAACCGCCATGCTTGTGATCTCCTCAAAATATTCAACTAGATTAGTCAGAAATGACTTACCCACCACAAATTCATGCCAACTCTCTTTGATCAGCTGATACTTGTTCAAGTGCTCAGTCACTCTGATAGATTCCAGTAACTTCCCCACAATTGATGTAACTACAGGCCTGTCAGTTTAACCTGGTTTCTTCTTCCGTCCCTTCTTAAATAATAGTGATATTTGCAATTTCCCAATCCAAAGCCACAATTTCTAAATCTAGAAAGCGTTCGAAAATGGTGTCTAATGCATTTGCATCTTGC
Source organism: Somniosus microcephalus (assembly GCF_052327205.1). Classification (NCBI taxonomy): domain Eukaryota; kingdom Metazoa; phylum Chordata; class Chondrichthyes; order Squaliformes; family Somniosidae; genus Somniosus; species Somniosus microcephalus. Next base: position 144,324,907 of record NC_140991.1, on the reverse strand, counting down.
TGCTGTTCTAAAAACAGTAGCACATTACTATGTGGGGCGATCAATGACTTTTCATCAGCAGTGAAGAAAACATCAGAGCTTATGGCATAATCCTGCCCACATCTATCTTTTGGTCTTGGCAAAAGATGGCACCCTGGCATATAAGAAAGTACAACTTGATATTTTCTACTCCCACTGCTCTAAAAGAAAGCAAAAGTGTCAAACCGGTATATGAAACATACCTGCAGCATTCATGTTGGAACATGAATCCACACAACAAGCTCCCAGTCTCATCCGATTAGGCTGTGAGCAGAGGTCAAGTACACCACACATGCCTATTGGTTGATGATAGAACAATAGTGTCATAGGTATAGGAGGAGGTCGGCTGCTTGCCTTCTTGGCCTATAAACAGCATATGGTGGGGAGTAACTTGGAATAATCTTGTTTCAGTCCGAGAAGTAATCTTAGTGTTAATTTCGTGCCTTTATTTTGAATTTTAGTCTTTTAGTTATAAGAGTAAATATTACATGCTTTGGATCCTGGCTCAGAGCTTTGCTCAATGGGAGCACAAATTAGGTAAACCTACCCCTGTAGGTTTTATTGGAAATTTAGCCATAATTTTAGTTTTATAATAACTGCAAAAAATACAGGCCCCAAAATTCCTGCATATCTGCTCTGCCAGCGCAAGTGGGATGGAGCAGAATCCTCACCTGCTCTAGCTCCAGACCGGAGACCCCATCCCAAATCCCGGGGACAAGATCACTTGCTTGGTCAGCATGGGCCAGTGGCACCTGCCCTGATCTACCCTGGTAAGGGAGAGTGGCCCACGAGGCGGTCTCCCAGTGGCCTGCCTTCCAGAATTTAAAGGGTTGGTATAAACGGGACAGAATGCCATAACCAGAACGTAACCAGCTTTGAGACTCCCCCAGGTAAAAATCAAGCTTTCTGCCCTCTCTAGTTCCGGGAATTTGGGGGCAACAATAATTGTCAGTAACTATTTTGCTCCTATTTTCGTAACAGTAATCTATAAGAGGAGAAAAGGAAAAAAATATAAAATACCAGAAAAAACATTTTTCATTTGTATCCAGAGGTAGTGTTATATAGAGGGCGTGTGAAATGTTTTTAATGTTGGCACTGAATCGTGCTCTTCAGTTTCAAACCATCAAAGTGCTGTAAATTTCAAAGAACTCCTTAACCCACATTACATTTTTAGCAGTTATTATATATATAATTTCCGCACAAGGCCTGCTTCCTCCCTCAAACTGGAGAATGAAGCTGTCCAGACCAAAGGCTCATGAACTGTTGCCAAGGCCACTCAGTTACCACCTACAGCAGACATGTATACAGAGGTGGAAATGAGCGGGGGAGAAACTGGTCTTCGTCGCGCCTATTTTTTGGATTAAAAATTAGCATGGGGGAGGGAGAATTTCAATTCCTCATCTCTTGAATAATCTTATTGAATGGCAGAGCAGGCTCGAGGGGCCGAATGGCCTCCTCCTGCTCCTATTTCTTATGTTCTTATGTTCTTATGCTTTTGGGGGTTATCATGCTCCATGTCAGCTGCCAAATTGGAAGCCTGCGACTTCCAAATGTCCAGGGCACCTGCCTGAAACAGGGATTAGGGAAATCACGATCCTAACAGCTGTTTTAGGGCACTGCTCGAAATTCATCACCAATGGGGCGGAGCATATGCCACACATGGTCCGCCTAATTATTCCAGGTGTTCAATGGCTTAACCAGTGGTCCTTAAAGGGACCACTGGAGACTGCTCACAAAAGTGTAAGTAACTTTTTTACAGCTTTATTTCTGTGGAGTCAACTGAATTTCCTAAGGCCCTGACCAGCAAGCTGCATCGGGACACCTGATTAGCATCCGTAGCTCATGGTTTTCTACAGATGAGGCCCAATTTCCAGCAAGTCTCAGGCGGCATCTTCAGCCGTGCGTTCCAGTCGTGATCTCTATTTTGTGCTTGTTTCAGGCACGATATGAATTTCTCCCTTGCAATGTCAGAATTTCTTTCCATAGAAATCATTAACTCTGGTATTGCAATTACTTGAAGTGTTGACTAAGAAGTGGTCATATGTATTTGCAACACCAAAAGATCTGATTGGTCCCCTTGAATGACAAGTCCAGATTTCTGATTGGTCCCCTTGGAGGAAAAGACACACCCAGCAGTTTGCCTGGAATGTGTAATTAGATCCTGCATGCCTGAGTAATCAAGTACTTTGCAATGCGTAATTTGAGTCATTCATTCTGACTGCCTGGCTCCAGACATAGCTCACAGTGCTGCTTTCAGAGAATAGACAGGGCTCACCCATGCAGTTTAGGAACTTCTTCCTGCCTCCCCACGAATCAAGTTCCTGACCCTCCCCATAACAACTTCTTGACCCTCTCCCAACAACTTCTTGATCTTCCTCCCTCCCCCAACAAATTCCTGACATTTTCCCTCCCCATCAAGTTCCTGACTCACCCCCCCCACCGGTTCCTGACCTTCCCCCCCGCCCCACCACCACACCCCCACCAAGTTCCTAGCCTTCTCTCTGCCCCCGGCCCAGAGTTCCTGATCCCCCCCAACAACTTCCTGACCTTCTCTCCAACCCCCCCACCGGGTTCCCGACCTTCTCCCCGCACCCCCCAACAACTTCCTGACCTTCTCCTCCCCCGCTCCCCCACCCCATATATAGGGCATTGTATGTGAGTCATGGATTGTTGGGTATGAAGTGAATAGTGACAGTGTCATGACTTCTGGATTTTGTCCAGTCCAATGATGTCACTTGCTGCACATGCGTCGGGCTTTCTGAAATCGACCAGGCCTAGGGGAGGAGAGGGAGAACGTGGTGGGGGTTGAGTTGGAAGAACATGATCCATGTCTAAAAGGGGGGGGGAGAACGTGATCCCCAGATACCACCCCCTCAGACCTCCTCTCCATCCACCCTTTGATAACTTTTCATCTTTCTCCCCCCTTCGATCCCCTCTCCCACCCTTCGATCCCCTCTCTCCCCCTTTGGTCCCCTCTCTCCCCCTTCGATCCCCTCTCTCCCCCTTCGATTCTCTCTCCCCCCCTTCGATCCTCTCTCTCCCCCCTTCGATCCTCTCCCCCCCTTCGATCCTCTCTCTCCCCCTTCGATCCTCTCTCTCTCCCCCTTCGATCCTCTCTCCCCCCATTCAATCCCCTCTCTCTTCTCCTTCGATCCTCCCTCTCTCCCTCCCTTCGATCCTCTCTCTCCCCTTCAGTCCTCTCTCTTCCCCTTAGATGATCTCTCTCCCCCCCTTCGATCCCCTCTCTCTCCCCGTTCGATCCTCTCTCTCTCCCCCTTTGATCCTCTCTCTCTCCCCCTTCGATCCTCTCTCTCTCCCCCTTCGGGGTAGCATCAGCCCCGGCTATTTGGCAGAGGGCGATGGAACAAGTCCTGCAAGGGATCCCGGGGACCCAGTGTTATTTGGACGACATCCTGGTTACGGGCGAAAATGACAGTGAACACCTTGCCAACCTGGAGCAGGTGCTCACTAGATTACAGGAATATGGGCTACGAGCCAACCGCCCCAAATGCGAGTTCTTCAGGAGACAAATCTCGTATTGTGGCCAGATGATTGATGAGGAAGGGTTGCATAAGTCACCAGACGAGATTGAGGCTGTAGTCAAGGCTCCAGCACCGGAAAATGTGTCGCAACTGAGGTCGTTCCTCGGGTTGGTGAACTACTGCCATAAGTTCTTGCCGAATTTATCTACAATTCTGCACCCACTGAACGCCCTGCTGCAAACTGGAGTAACATGGAAATGGAGTGATGAGTGTAAGCGTGCCTTTCAGAAATGTAAATGACTAATCACTTCAAAAGAAGTATTGGCCCACTACAACCCAACACTACCGATTCGGTTGGCATGTGATGCGTCTCCCTACGGCATTGGAGCTGTGCTGTCACACAAATTCCTTGACGGTTCAGAGATGCCAATAGCCTTTGCGTCGCGCTCGTTAACCTCAGCCGATCGTAACTACGCCCAGATTGACAGGGAGGCCCTCAGCCTGGTGTGGGGGTGAAGAAGTTCAATCACTATCTGCACGGGCAGAAATTCACCCTACTGACTGATAATCAGCCCCTGGTCTCCATTTTTAACCCAAAGAAGGGTGTTCCGGTGATGACGGCGCAACGGCTGCAAAGATGGTCACTTTTTCTAGGGGCACATCAGTACGACATAGAGTACAAGGGTACGAAACAGCATGGAAACGCTGATGGGTTTTCGCGCCTACCGTTGCCTACGGTAGAGGAAGCACCTGCAGTGGACCCTGTTGAGATATTCCATGCGACCATAGTCGAATGTCTGCCTGTTACAAAGTCAAGTATAGAGAAGGAAACCCGAAATGACCCGACACTCTCTCGGGTCTATGATTTGACGGTGAAGGGATGGCCAGCACATGGCGACTCACTGTTGCCAGCATTCTCGCCAAGGAGAGAACAGCTGTCAGTGTGCCGGGGGACCTTGATGTGTGGATCCCGAGTGGTAATTCCACCCAAGTTGAGAGATAGAGTGCTCAATGAGCTTCATGAGGGTCATCTGGGAGGGGTAAAAATGAAAAGCCTAGCCAGGACGCTTGTGTGGTGGCCGGGAATCGATAAAGAAATCGAGGATATGACCAAGAGATGCATAGAATGCCAGAAGGTCCAAAACGCTCCACCACAGGCCCCGCTACACCCATGGGAGTGGCCCTCATCTCCATGGCAACGGGTACACATTGATTTTGCTGGTCCATTTATGGACTCAATGTTTCTAATCGCCGTGGATGCCCACTCGAAATGACCAGAGGTCATCAAAATGTCCTCCACCACCACGGAGAAAACTATTGCAGTCCTACGGACCATCTTCGCCAGGAATGGCTTGCCAGAACAGATTTGCTCCGACAATGGGCCACAGTTTGTGTCCGAGGATTTCTGGAGGTTTCTGAGGAATAATGGGGTGAAACATTACACATCTGCCCCATATCATCCAGCCACAAATGGTTTGGCTGAGAGGTTTGTTCAGACCTTTAAAAAGGCAATAAAGGCGATGTATAACGACGACATACCACTACAACACAAGGTAGATAATTTCTTGTTTGCTTACCGGAATGTGACACATGCAGTCACCAACCAAGCTCCAGCCATAATGTTCTTCAACCGAAGCCTAAGATGTCACCTGGATTTGCTCAAACCAAACATAAGACGAGATGTTGAGGATAAGCAATTCCAGCACATCAATGAGAAGCCAACCAGGAGCTTCAAGATAGGGCAACCAGTCTTGGCCCGCGACTACCGAACAGAAAAATGGCAGCCAGGAACGATATGCACACAGCAGGGACCACTAATGTACACAGTGGACGTTGGAGAGAGCATCGTGAGACGCCATGCTGACCAGATTCTAGAGTCACAGGAACAAGCCAAACCTATACCACGAGCATGTGCACCTGGTAATGAACCCGAAGTACAGATTGCATCTACCTCAGAAGCAGTGGTATTGGAAGCTGACGAACCAACCAATGACAATGAGCCAGAATCGACTCCGCCGCAAGAACAGGATACTCGAGAAAGGCGCTATCCAGTCAGGATCAGGAAGCCTCCTCAAAGACTGAACTTATAAATAATTATTTCAGTTGATGTATACAGTACAGAGAAAATTGTAATTGTAATTAGTTATTATTTAGTTGTTAAATGAATGTTATGTACTGTTTATCTAAAAGGGGAGGAATTGTTGTGTATGTACCTTTAAGAGAAGAACTGATTTGATGCTGCAGTACCGGCAGAGACCACACCTGTATAAAAAGCCCTAGCAGGCTTCTGTACTTCAGTCTTGAATTACTCTCTGTTCAGTAAATACCTGTTTTATTGTTCTCCTGCAGTGTGAGTATTATTGATCCTCGGACACTACACTCTCTCTCCCCCCTTGGATCCTCTCCCGCTTCGATCATCTCTCCCCCCTTTGATCCTCTCTCTCTCCCTTTGATCCTCTCTCCCCCTTCAATCATCTCTCCCCGCTTCGATCCTCTCTCTCTCCCTTCGATCCTCTCTCTCTCCCTTCGATCCTCTCTCTCTCTCCCTTCGATCCTCTCTCTCTCTCCCTTCGATTCACTCTCTCTCCCCCTTCGATCCTCTCTTTCCCCCTTCGATCCTCTCTCTCTCCCTTCGATCCTCTCTCTCTCTCCCTTCGATCCTCTCTCTCCCCCTTCGATCCCCTCTCCCGCTTCGATTCTCTCTCTCCCCCTCGATCCTCTCTCCCCCCATTCAATCCTCTCTCTCCCCATTCGATCCCCTCTCTCCCCCTTTGATCCCCTCTCTCCCCTTTGATCCTCACTCCGCCCTTTGATCCCCTCACTCCCCCTTCAATCCTCCCTCTCTCCCCCTTCGATCCCCTCGCTCTCCCCCTTCGATCCTCTCTTCTCTTCAATTCTCTCTCTCTCTCCTCCTTCAATCCTCTCTCCCCCTTCAATCCTCTCTCTCTCCCCTTCAAACCTCACTCCCCCCTTTGATCCCCTCGCTCCCCCTTCAATCCTCTCTCTCTCCCCCTTCAATCCCCTCTCTCTCCCCCTTCGATCCTCTCTCCCTCTTCAATTCTCTCTCTCTCTCCTCCTTCAATCCTCTCTCCCCCCTTCAATCCTCTCTCTCCCCCTTCAATCCTCTCTCTCTCCCCCTTCAATCCTCTCTCTCCCCCTTCAATCCTCTCTCTCTCCCCCTTCAATCCTCTCTCTCCCCCTTCAATCCTCTCTCTCTCCTCTTCAATCCCCTCTCTCTCCCCATTCGATCCTCTCTCTCCCTCTTCAATCCTCTCTCTCTCCCCCTTCGATCCTCTCTCTCTCCCCCTTCAATCCTCTCTCTCTCCCCCTTCAATCCTCTCTCTCTCCCCCTTCAATCCTCTCTCTCTCCCCTTCAATCCCCTCTCTCTCCCCATTCGATCCTCTCTCTCCCTCTTCAATCCTCTCTCTCTCCCCCTTTAATCCTCTCTCCCCCCTTCGATCCTCTCTCTCCCCCCTTCGATCCTCTCTCTCTCCCCCTTCAATCCTCTCTCTCCCCCTTCAATCCTCTCTCTCTCCCCCTTCAATCCTCTCTCTCTCCCCCTTCAATCCTCTCTCTCTCCCCCTTCGATCCTCTCTCTCCCCCTTCAATCCTCTCTCTCCCCCTTCAATCCTCTCTCTCCCCCCTTCGATCCTCTCTCTCCCCCCTTCGATCCTCTCTCTCCCCCTTCAATCCTCTCTCTCCCCCTTCAATCCTCTCTCTCCCCCCTTCGATCCCCTCTCTCCCCCCTTCGATCCTCTCTCTCCCACTTCAATCCTCTCTCTCCCCCTTCAATCCTCTCTCTCTCCCCCTTCGATCCTCTCTCTCTCCCCCTTCCATCCTCTCTCTCTCCCCCTTCAATCCTCTCTCTCTCCACCTTCAATCCTCTCTCTCTCCCCCTTCGATCCTCTCTCTCTCCCCCTTCTCTCCTCTCTCTCTCCCCCTTCGATCCTCTCTCTCCCCCTTCAATCCTCTCTCTCTCCCCCTTCGATCCTCTCTCTCTCCCCTTCAATCCTCTCTCTCTCCCCCTTCAATCCTCTCTCTCTCCCCCTTCAATCCTCTCTCTCTCCCCCTTCGATCCTCTCTCTCTCCCCCTTCAATCCTCTCTCTCTCCCCCTTCAATCCTCTCTCTCTCCCCCTTCAATCCTCTCTCTCTCCCCCTTCAATCCTCTCTCTCTCCCCCTTCGATCCTCTCTCTCCCCCTTCGATCCTCTCTCTCCCCCTTCAATCCTCTCTCTCTCCCCCTTCAATCCTCTCTCTCTCCCCCTTCAATCCTCTCTCTCTCCCCCTTCAATCCTCTCTCTCTCCCCTTCGATCCTCTCTCTCCCCTTCAATCCTCTCTCTCTCTCCCCCTTTAATCCTCTCTCCCCCCTTCGATCCTCTCTCTCCCCCTTCAATCCTCTCTCTCTCCCCCTTCGATCCTCTCTCTCCCCCTTCGATCCTCTCTCTCTCCCCCTTCGATCCTCTCTCTCCCCCTTCGATCCTCTCTCTCTCCCCCTTCAATCCTCTCTCTCTCCCCCTTCGATCCTCTCTCTCTCCCCCTTCGATCCTCTCTCACCCCTTCAATCCTCTCTCTCTCTCCCCCTTTAATCCTCTCTCCCCCTTCGATCCTCTCTCTCCCCCTTCAATCCTCTCTCTCTCCCCCTTCAATCGTCTCTCTCTCCCCCTTCGATCCTCTCTCGCCCCCTTCAATCCTCTCTCTCTCCCCCTTCGATCCTCTCTCTCTCCCCCTTTGGTCCTCTCTCACCCCTTCAATCCTCTCTCTCTCTCCCCCTTTAATCCTCTCTCCCCCCTTCGATCCTCTCTCGCCCCCTTCAATCCTCTCTCTCTCCCCCTTCGATCCTCTCTCGCCCCCTTCAATCCTCTCCCTCCCCCTTCGATCCTCTCTCTCTCCCCCTTCAATCCTCTCTCTCTCCCCCTTCGATACTCTCTCTCTCCCCCTTCAATCCTCTCTCTCTCCCCCTTCAATCCTCTCTCTCTCCCCCTTCGATCCTCTCTCTCTCCCCCTTCGATCCTCTCTCTCCCCTTCAATCCTCTCTCTCTCCCCCTTCGATCCTCTCTCTCCCCCTTCAATCCTCTCTCTCTCCCCCTTCGATCCTCTCTCTCTCCCCCTTCGATCCTCTCTCTCCCCCTTCAATCCTCTCTCTCTCCCCCTTCGATCCTCTCTCTCTCCCCTTCAATCCTCTCTCTCTCCCCCTTCAATCCTCTCTCTCTCCCCCTTCAATCCTCTCTCTCTCCCCCTTCGATCCTCTCTCTCTCCCCCTTCCATCCTCTCTCTCTCCCCTTCAATCCTCTCTCTCTCCCCCTTCAATCCTCTCTCTCCCCCTTCAATCCTCTCTCTCTCCCCCTTCGATTCTCTCTCTCCCCCTTCGATCCTCTCTCTCCCCCTTCAATCCTCTCTCTCTCCCCCTTCAATCCTCTCTCTCTCCCCCTTCAATCCTCTCTCTCTCCCCCTTCAATCCTCTCTCTCTCCCCTTCGATCCTCTCTCTCCCCTTCAATCCTCTCTCTCTCTCCCCCTTTAATCCTCTCTCCCCCCTTCGATCCTCTCTCTCCCCCCTTCGATCCTCTCTCTCCCCCTTCAATCCTCTCTCTCCCCCTTCAATCCTCTCTCTCCCCCCTTCGATCCTCTCTCTCCCCCATCAATCCTCTCTCTCCCCCTTCAATCCTCTCTCTCCCCCTTCAATCCTCTCTCTCTCCCCCTTCGATCCTCTCTCTCTCCCCCTTCGATCCTCTCTCTCTCCCCCTTCGATCCTCTCTCTCTCCCCCTTCCATCCTCTCTCTCTCCCCCTTCAATCCTCTCTCTCTCCCCCTTCAATCCTCTCCCTCTCCCCCTTCGATCCTCTCTCTCCCCCTTCGATCCTCTCTCTCCCCCTTCAATCCTCTCTCTCTCCCCCTTTATTCCTCTCTCTCTCCCCCTTCAATCCTCTCTCTCTCCCCCTTCGATCCTCTCTCTCCCCTTCAATCCTCTCTCTCTCTCCCCCTTTAATCCTCTCTCCCCCTTCGATCCTCTCTCTCCCCCTTCAATCCTCTCTCTCTCCCCCTTCGATCCTCTCTCTCCCCCTTCGATCCTCTCTCTCTCCCCCTTCAATCCTCTCTCTCTCCCCCTTCGATCCTCTCTCTCTCCCCCTTCGATCCTCTCTCACCCCATCAATCCTCTCCCTCTCTCCCCCTTTAATCCTCTCTCCCCCTTCGATCCTCTCTCTCCCCCTTCAATCCTCTGTCTCTCCCCCTTCAATCCTCTCTCTCTCCCCCTTCGATCCTCTCTCGCCCCCTTCAATCCTCTCTCTCTGCCCCTTCGATCCTCTCTCTCTCCCCCTTTTGTCCTCTCTCACCCCTTCAATCCTCTCTCTCTCTCCCCCTTTAATCCTCTCTCCCCCCTTCGATCCTCTCTCGCCCCCTTCAATCCTCTCTCTCTCCCCCTTCGATCCTCTCTCGCCCCCTTCAATCCTCTCTCTCCCCCTTCGATCCTCTCTCTCTCCCCCTTCAATCCTCTCTCTCTCCCCCTTCGATCCTCTCTCTCTCCCCCTTCAATCCTCTCTCTCTCCCCCTTCAATCCTCTCTCTCTCCCCCTTCGATCCTCTCTCTCTCCCCCTTCGATCCTCTCTCTCCCCCTTCAATCCTCTCTCTCTCCCCCTTCGATCCTCTCTCTCCCCCTTCAATCCTCTCTCTCTCCCCCTTCGGTCCTCTCTCTCTCCCCCTTCGATCCTCTCTCTCCCCCTTCGATCCTCTCTCTCTCCCCCTTCGATCCTCTCTCTCTCCCCTTCAATCCTCTCTCTCTCCCCCTTCAATCCTCTCTCTCTCCCCCTTCAATCCTCTCGCTCTCCCCCTTCGATCCTCTCTCTCTCCCCCTTCCATCCTCTCTCTCTCCCCCTTCAATCCTCTCTCTCTCCCCCTTCAATCCTCTCTCTCTCCCCCTTCAATCCTCTCTCTCTCCCCCTTCGATCCTCTCTCTCCCCCTTCGATCCTCTCTCTCCCCCTTCAATCCTCTCTCTCTCCCCCTTCAATCCTCTCTCTCTCCCCCTTCAATCCTCTCTCTCTCCCCCTTCAATCCTCTCGCTCTCCCCCTTCGATCCTCTCTCTCCCCCTTCGATCCTCTCTCTCCCCCTTCAATCCTCTCTCTCTCCCCCTTCAACCCTCTCTCTCTCCCCCTTCAATCCTCTCTCTCTCCCCCTTCAATCCTCTCTCTCTCCCCCTTCGATCCTCTCTCTCCCCTTCAATCCTCTCTCTCTCTCCCCCTTTAATCCTCTCTCCCCCCTTCGATCCTCTCTCTCCCCCCTTCGATCCTCTCTCTCCCCCTTCAATCCTCTCTCTCCCCCTTCAATCCTCTCTCTCCCCCCTTCGATCCTCTCTCTCCCCCCTTCGATCCTCTCTCTCCCCCTTCAATCCTCTCCCTCCCCCTTCAATCCTCTCTCTCTCCCCCTTCGATCATCTCTCTCTCCCCCTTCCATCCTCTCTCTCTCCCCCTTCAATCCTCTCTCTCTCCCCCTTCAATCCTCTCTCTCTCCCCCTTCGATCCTCTCTCTCTCCCCCTTCTCTCCTCTCTCTCTCCCCCTTCGATCCTCTCTCTCCCCCTTCAATCCTCTCTCTCTCCCCCTTCGATCCTCTCTCTCTCCCATTCAATCCTCTCTCTCTCCCCCTTCAATCCTCTCTCTCTCCCCCTTCAATCCTCTCTCTCTCCCCCTTCGATCCTCTCTCTCTCCCCCTTCAATCCTCTCTCTCTCCCCCTTCAATCCTCTCTCTCCCCCTTCAATCCTCTCTCTCTCCCCCTTCTCTCCTCTCTCTCTCCCCCTTCGATCCTCTCTCTCCCCCTTCAATCCTCTCTCTCTCCCCCTTCGATCCTCTCTCTCTCCCATTCAATCCTCTCTCTCTCCCCCTTCAATCCTCTCTCTCTCCCCCTTCAATCCTCTCTCTCTCCCCCTTCGATCCTCTCTCTCTCCCCCTTCAATCCTCTCTCTCTCCCCCTTCGATCCTCTCTCTCCCCCTTCGATCCTCTCTCTCTCCCCCTTCGATCCTCTCTCTCCCCCTTCGATCCTCTCTCTCTACCCCTTCAATCCTCTCTCTCTCCCCCTTCGATCCTCTCTCTCTCCCCCTTCGATCCTCTCTCACCCCTTCAATCCTCTCTCTCTCTCCCCCTTTAATCCTCTCTCCCCCTTCGATCCTCTCTCTCCCCCTTCAATCCTCTGTCTCTCCCCCTTCAATCCTCTCTCTCTCCCCCTTCGATCCTCTCTCGCCCCCTTCAATCCTCTCTCTCTCCCCCTTCGATCCTCTCTCTCTCCCCCTTTGGTCCTCTCTCACCCCTTCAATCCTCTCTCTCTCTCCCCCTTTAATCCTCTCTCCCCCCTTCGATCCTCTCTCGCCCCCTTCAATCCTCTCTCTCTCCCCCTTCGATCCTCTCTCGCCCCCTTCAATCCTCTCTCTCCCCCTTCGATCCTCTCTCTCTCCCCCTTCAATCCTCTCTCTCTCCCCCTTCGATCCTCTCTCACCCCTTCAATCCTCTCTCTCTCTCCCCCTTTAATCCTCTCTCCCCCTTCGATCCTCTCTCTCCCCCCTACAATCCTCTCTCTCTCCCCCTTCAATCCTCTCTCTCTTCCCCTTCGATCCTCTCTTGCCCCCTTCAATCCTCTCTCTCTCCCCCTTCGATCCTCTCTCTCTCCCCCTCTGGTCCTCTCTCACCCCTTCAATCCTCTCTCTCTCTCCCCCTTTAATCCTCTCTCCCCCCTTCGATCCTCTCTCGCCCCCTTCAATCCTCTCTCTCTCCCCCTTCGATCCTCTCTCGCCCCCTTCAATCCTCTCTCTCCCCCTTCGATCCTCTCTCTCTCCCCCTTCAATCCTCTCTCTCTCCCCCTTCGATCCTCTCTCTCTCCCCCTTCAATCCTCTCTCTCTCCCCCTTCAATCCTCTCTCACTCCCCCTTCGATCCTCTCTCTCTCCCCCTTCGATCCTCTCTCTCCCCCCTCAATCCTCTCTCTCTCCCCCTTCGATCCTCTCTCTCCCCCTTCAATCCTCTCTCTCTCCCCCCTTCGATCCTCTCTCTCTCCCCCTTCGATCCTCTCTCTCCCCCTTCAATCCTCTCTCTCTCCCCCTTCGATCCTCTCTCGCCCCCTTCAATCCTCTCTCTCCCCCTTCGATCCTCTCTCTCTCCCCCTTCAATCCTCTCTCTCTCCCCCTTCGATCCTCTCTCTCTCCCCCTTCAATCCTCTCTCTCTCCCCCTTCGATCCTCTCTCTCTCCCCCTTCGATCCTCTCTCTCCCCCTTCAATCCTCTCTCTCTCCCCCTTCGATCCTCTCTCTCCCCCTTCAATCCTCTCTCTCTCCCCCTTCGATCCTCTCTCTCTCCCCCTTCGATCCTCTCTCTCCCCCTTCAATCCTCTCTCTCTCGCCTTCAATCCTCTCTCTCTCCCCCTTCAATCCTCTCTCTCTCCCCCTTCAATCCTCTCTCTCTCCCCCTTCGATCCTCTCTCTCTCCCCCTTCCATCCTCTCTCTCTCCCCTTCAATCCTCTCTCTCTCCCCCTTCAATCCTCTCTCTCCCCCTTCAATCCTCTCTCTCTCCCCCTTCGATCCTCTCTCTCCCCCTTCGATCCTCTCTCTCCCCCTTCAATCCTCTCTCTCTCCCCCTTCAATCCTCTCTCTCTCCCCCTTCAATCCTCTCTCTCTCCCCCTTCGATCCTCTCTCTCCCCTTCAATCCTCTCTCTCTCTCCCCCTTTAATCCTCTCTCCCCCTTCGATCCTCTCTCTCCCCCCTTCGATCCTCTCTCTCCCCCCTTCAATCCTCTCTCTCCCCCTTCAATCCTCTCTCTCTCCCCCTTCAATCCTCTCTCTCTCCCCCTTCAATCCTCTCTCTCTCCCCCTTCGATCCTCTCTCTCCCCTTCAATCCTCTCTCTCTCTCCCCCTTTAATCCTCTCTCCCCCCTTCGATCCTCTCTCTCCCCCTTCAATCCTCTCTCTCTCCCCCTTCAATCCTCTCTCTCTCCCCCTTCGATCCTCTCTCTCTCCCCCTTCTCTCCTCTCTCTCTCCCCCTTCGATCCTCTCTCTCCCCCTTCAATCCTCTCTCTCTCCCCCTTCGATCCTCTCTCTCCCCCTTCAATCCTCTCTCTCTCCCCCTTCGATCCTCTCTCTCCCCCTTCAATCCTCTCTCTCTCCCCCTTCGATCCTCTCTCTCTCCCCCCTTCGATTTTCTCTCTCCCCCTTCGATCCTCTCTCTCTCCCCCTTCGATCCTCTCTCACCCCTTCAATCCTCTCTCTCTCTCCCCCTTTAATCCTCTCTCCCCCTTCGATCCTCTCTCTCCCCCTTCAATCCTCTGTCTCTCCCCCTTCAATCCTCTCTCTCTCCCCCTTCGATCCTCTCTCGCCCCATTCAATCCTCTCTCTCTCCCCCTTCAATCCTCTCTCTCTCCCGCTTCAATCCTCTCTCTCTCCCCCTTCAATCCTCTCTCTCCCCCTTCGATCCTCTCCCTCCCCCTTCAATCCTCTCTCTCTCCCCCTTCAATCCTCTCTCTCTCCCCCTTCAATCCTCTCTCTCTCCCCCTTCAATCCTCTCTCTCTCCCCCCTTCGATCCTCTCTCTCCCCTTCAATCCTCTCTCTCTCTCCCCCTTTAATCCTCTCTCCCCCCTTCGATCCTCTCTCTCCCCCTTCAATCCTCTCTCTCTCCCCCTTCAATCCTCTCTCTCTCCCCCTTCAGTCCTCTCTCTCTCCCCCTTCAATCCTCTCTCTCTCCCCCTTCGATCCTCTCTCTCCCCTTCAATCCTCTCTCTCTCTCCCCCTTTAATCCTCTCTCCCCCCCTTCGATCCTCTCTCTCCCCCTTCAATCCTCTCTCTCTCCCCCTTCGATCCTCTCTCTCCCCCTTCGATCCTCTCTCTCTCCCCCTTCGATCCTCTCTCTCCCCCTTCGATCCTCTCTCTCTCCCCCTTCAATCCTCTCTCTCTCCCCCTTCGATCCTCTCTCTCTCCCCCTTCGATCCTCTCTCACCCCATCAATCCTCTCTCTCTCTCCCCCTTTAATCCTCTCTCCCCCTTCGATCCTCTCTCTCCCCCTTCAATCCTCTGTCTCTCCCCCTTCAATCCTCTCTCTCTCCCCCTTCGATCCTCTCTCGCCCCCTTCAATCCTCTCTCTCTCCCCCTTTGGTCCTCTCTCACCCCTTCAATCCTCTCTCTCTCTCCCCCTTTAATCCTCTCTCCCCCCCTTCGATCCTCTCTCGCCCCCTTCAATCCTCTCTCTCTCCCCCTTCGATCCTCTCTCGCCCCCTTCAATCCTCTCTCTCCCCCTTCGATCCTCTCTCTCTCCCCCTTCAATCCTCTCTCTCTCCCCCTTCGATCCTCTCTCTCTCCCCCTTCAATCCCTCTCTCTCTCCCCCTTCAATCCTCTCTCTCTCCCCCTTCGATCCTCTCTCTCTCCCCCTTCGATCCTCTCTCTCCCCCTTCAATCCTCTCTCTCTCCCCCTTCGATCCTCTCTCTCCCCCTTCAATCCTCTCTCTCTCCCCCTTCGATCCTCTCTCTCTCCCCCTTCGATCCTCTCTCTCTCCCCCTTCAATCCTCTCTCTCTCCCCCTTCGATCCTCTCTCTCTCCCCCTTCAATCCTCTCTCTCTCCCCCTTCCATCCTCTCTCTCTCCCCCTTCAATCCTCTCTCTCTCCCCCTTCAATCCTCTCTCTCTCCCCCTTCAATCCTCTCTCGCCCCCTTCAATCCTCTCTCTCCCCCTTCGATCCTCTCTCTCTCCCCCTTCAATCCTCTCTCTCTCCCCCTTCGATCCTCTCTCTCTCCCCCTTCAATCCTCTCTCTCTCCCCCTTCAATCCCCTCTCACTCCCCCTTCG